>NW_012111587.1:18479-19663 GCF_000951035.1 Colobus angolensis palliatus
CAGTGGTTCTTATGTTTGGGATTGCTTTAATTTCTTTTGAATTTAACACTTAGACCACCTGAGTGAATATAAAAAAGGTCAAAAAATGAATTTTAGGTTCTAAAATTCACTTGACTTCTCATTATTTGTCAATACTTGGTATGAGTCTGTGGATTACATGTTGCATTTTTGTAAGATATCATGTTGCATTTTGTAAGATATCATGTTGCATTTTTCCCTTTTGACTTTTCAGAATGTATAGACGGACATCAAACATGGTTGGACTGAGCTATCCACCAGCTGTTATTGAGGCATTAAAGGTAATACAAGTGAAAAGATTTTACAATGTACATGGTACCTAATGAAAAGTAGAGTTAAGTTGTTAGAAAATAAGAGGCTTTCATTTACAGTTACTTTTCCAGTTATTCCTGACTTTATTCTTTCATTATCTTTTTATTATGTGTTCTAACAGTATCACTGTCTTTTCACCCTTCATCTTCCCAATTGAAAAATAATCAAACTCTGTGTGGGTTTCATTTCTTTCTAGTACTCTACAGTAGTTTAGGTTTTATGCAGTGATCTGTCTTTATGAGATTTATCTGATTTTGCCATATGAGATCAAGTATGTTATGGCTATAAGTATTCAACATTAGGAGGATCTTCAGTATTTGTAATTGCCCCATTATCTGATTACCTACTCCAAGTCCATTTTATAGATGAAGAAACCAAGACTTAGCAAGATTAAAAAAAAAGAGTTAATTAGAGACAGAGCTAATGTTTGATATCAGAGTCTTCAGTACATGGTAAGCTCTTAGTAATGTTTTACTGCATGAACATATAGCTCGAGAGTCCTTGTCCCATCTGTATATCCCATTGTTTTCCAAAGGCTCTCATTGAGCCAGATGTTCCCTTGGAAGTCATACAAATGTTTGAATTTAAATGGGCTAAATCGTGCAGAATTACCTCTAATCAGGCAAGTTCTTGGAATTGTATAGGATATCTCTAAGAGCCCCAAAGCAGATGCATTCCTGAAGGCAGATACTGATGAAGATCCATTGGTCTGAGCGTATTTGAGATTTGCTAAACTTGATTTGGCTTCTGGATTCCAATGTGTTGCTGATCCTGTAGCCCAGGATCACTGAGTTCATTGACATCACATGTTGTCTATGCATGGACTTGGGCCATGTGCTTAGGGACATTGTAGC
>NW_012111587.1:21805-23536 GCF_000951035.1 Colobus angolensis palliatus
CCACTAAGTGTGAATTGGAATAATTCAATGGAAACCCCTCTGGAAAAGTTTGATTTTCCTATATACAATTCTGTTTTCCCTGAAAACTGTTTTTTAACATCCAGGAGGGAGACCCTTGATGGCCTTGGGATGAATTTGACAGTTGGAATGTTTGGTCAGGAACAAAACTGGGATGGATGGATTATGTTGGAATTCAGTGAGGGCTGGGGTGAGAGCCACTCATGAGAACCAAGGTCTCTACCAGTGTACCATCTGACACCTTGCCTGTAGGCAGTGTGGTCTCATGTGAATCCTTGCTGTCAAGCTCAAGTCAATATGCTTCACTTAACTACAGGAAGTGAGATTTTGGTGCCATGAAAAACCAAATGACTGTTGCTTTAACCATTGCTTAAACAAATCTTTGTTTACTGCATCCACAAGAAGTTGGTTACAATAAGCCAAAGCACATCAGACTGTATTTACATATATTTTGGAGTAGCTACTTACAGGCAAAGACTTTGAACTTCAGGGATGATGTATAAGGTGTGTGTTCAGTTTAGTTTTTCCTTTTACTTTTTTTCAGTGAAGTGACTTACAGATTTGAGGACAAGATCCCAGACTAGTGACTCCAGAAATGGTAGCATTTTTCTCTCCTGTGAAATGAATGCTTTCTTTTTGGTTTCAGCTCAGCAGTTTAGATTGATGTGGCATATTATTTTGTGTTCTGTATCACGCGTGTTTCTGAACACTTCTAAATGAGTTAACATTCTTTACTGTAAACGTAGAGGAAGTCATTGAATAGTGTCAAGGGATTGGAGAGAAGTTCAGAGAAGAGGAGCACCGTAGGCTGTGGTGAATTAAACAGTAGCTGCTGCAGGGCTTAATGCAAAGCGACTGATCTCAGGCATCCAACCTGTGTTTGTGTTCTGGCCCTGCCTGTATCCCCAGCACTTACTCACCTTGGGTGTTAGGGAAATTAGGTAATTTATCAATTTTCTTATCCATAAAATGTGACTAATATCTATCACTTAGAGTTGTTTTCAGGATAAATTACATATTTATCACCAACCATAATGCCTGTCATATGGCAGGTACTCAAGAAATGGCTATTTTTATTAGTAAGAAGACTATTTGATTTTTTTTAACAGTAAATACTATGTAGACTAGCCAGATTGGAAAAAGTTTGAGAGTGGAAAGACTGTTAGTGTCACACTGTGAAATCTCCAGTGAGGGCTGCAGGCAGACTACAAAGTGGGGAGATTGATAGGTGTGTGAGTGACGGTGGGCTTATGTATTCTTTCTCCCCACCCTGTCCTGCAGGATGTGGACAAGTGGTCCTTTGATGTCTTTTCCCTCAATGAGGCCAGTGGAGATCATGCACTGAAATTTATTTTCTATGAACTACTCACACGCTATGATCTGATCAGCCGTTTCAAGGTCAGTACCTCTTTACAAAGAAAAATAAATGAACTACGTGCATATGTTTATCCTCATATGACTTTTGGGTTCAGTCTCTTTTAATATGCAGAATGAAAACTGCTCCAGGCGACTCAGGAAGCACCCTTCGAATAGCCACTGCTGTGAATTTCTCTGTGGAGGGTGCTTTTGAATGCACTCTTGCTGGTGGGTCTCAGTGGCATGGGAGAGACCGGAGAGACCCATTTAGATTCTGGTCTTCCTGGAAGTACAACCCAAAGCCTGTAATAACCAAGCACCCCATTAGGCTCTGCCCATAGGTCTCATTTCCACATA
>NW_012111588.1:0-1002 GCF_000951035.1 Colobus angolensis palliatus
GAGGTTGCAGTGAGCCAAGATGGTGCTACTGCACTCCAGCCTGGGTGACAGAGTGAGACTTCATCTCAAAACAAATAAACAAACAAACAAACAAAACACACACACACAAAACCTGTTTTATTGAATCATGGTTATTTTGTTACTAATAGGTTTAATGAGTAAATATTTATGGAGTGTCAGTTGTATTCTTTATTAGGCATTATAAACACATCGCCACTTTTTAATTTTTATTTCATTAATGTTTCCTTTTTTTTTTTTTTTTTTTTAAGACAGAGGCTCGCTCTGTCACCCAGGCTGGAGTGGAGTGGTGCAATCTTACCCCACTGCAACCTCCACCTCCTGGGCTCAGCCTCGCAAATAGCTGGTACTATAGGCATGCACCACCATGCCTGGCTAATTTTTGTATTTTTTTTTGGTAGAGACAGAGTTTTGCCATGTTTCTCAGTCTAGTCAAGCACTCCTCGTGCCTCAGCCTCCCAAAGTGTTGGGAGCCACCATGCTTGGCCTATTTCTAATATTTTGGTCCACATTGGTGTTAGACCAACTGTCCACATTAAGTTTTCTTGGAAAAGATGAAGTAAATATTGTGACTGGCCTATATATTTTTTTCCCTATTTAGTATATTTCTTTGACTAGTTCAACTGATAGAATTCCAAGACTTAGGCTCTAACGCTCCAGAGGCTCACGCCTGTAATTCCAGTACTGTGGGAGGCCAAGGCTAGTGGATCACTTGAGCCCAGGAGTTCAAGACCAGTTTGAGCAACATAGTGAGACCTTGTCTCTCTATAAAATACAAAAATTAGCTGGGCATTGTGGTGCATGTCTGTAGTCCCAGCTACGAGGAAGGCTGAGGTGGGAGGATTGCTTGAGCCCAGGAGGTTGAGGCTGCAGTGAGCAGTGAGTGTGACTCTGTGCTCCAGTCTGGGTGACAGAGCAAGAACCAAGCTCAAAAATAAAAATAAAAAGTCAGGCCGGGCGCGGTGACTCAACCTGTAATCCCAG
>NW_012111589.1:0-1409 GCF_000951035.1 Colobus angolensis palliatus
GATCACGTCACTGCTCTCCAGCCTGGCGACAGAGCCAGACTCCATCTCAAAAAAAAACAAAAAACAAAAACCCACATCCACATTCCTCACCCTCTCTTATGGTTAGATGTGACCAGGAAACAAAATGCTGGTCAATAACATGTGTCTTTGCCTGTCGTTTTATTTTTTTTTGCTGACTGGAATGGAGATGAGGAGGAGGGCCGCAGCTTGGGCAGCCATGTTGGATCGCGAGGCGGAAGTCACAGGCTTCCCAGGTAGCAATGAAAGGAAAGGAGCCCGGGTTCCTGGGGATACCAAAGAGCTTCCACGCCAGCCTTGGAGCGTCACGTTTTAGTCTCCTCTTCATGTGAGAGAAACAAACTTTCATGTTGTTTAAGCTACTTCTGTTGTCATTAACCTAGTTAAATGAATAGTTTCAGAAGCGATGACTGCACCTCCATTTTGCCGGACAGACAAGAGCTGAGCACATCCCAAGTCTTCTTCAGGGTGCGCTGGGGGAGGAGACAGGTGCAAGGGCAAGGTTCTAGGTCATCAGTTTTTGTTCTTCCTCATGCCATGGATCTGAGATGTATTCAACATCTTTTTAGCCTCACAAGAAATCTTTTGGCAAAGATTTCTTTTCTTTCCTTGAATTTTTTTTCTTTCTTTCTTTTTCTTCTTCTTCTTCTTCTTTTTTTTTTTTTTTTCTTTTTTTTGAGATAGAGTCTTGCTCTGTCACCCAGGCTGGAGTACGGTGGCACGATCTTGGCTCACTGCAACTCCGACTCCCAGGATCAAGTGATTCTCCTGCCTCAGCCTCCTGAGTAGCTGAGACTACAGCTACACACCACCACGCCCAACTAATTTTTTGTATTTTTAGTAGAGACAGGGTTTCTCCATGTTGGCCAGGATGATCTCGATCTCTTGACCTCACGATCCACCTGCCTCGGCCTTCCAAAGTGCTGGGATTACAGACTTGAGCCACCGCGCCCGGCCTGGAGTACTTTTTTTTTTTTTTTAACGGAAGAGATTCTAGAGTCTTTTTATCTTTGTGATATCAGATTATTTATACCCTTCTCATTCACAAATTATAGACTAATGAATTATTAAACTTTAAGATTGTTTAAAGTACATTTTCTACATAGCAAAAAATGTGCATACTGTGCAACACTTAAAAATAACCCTACTGCAATATACTTATCAATACTGACCTTGTATTCACAAGCTGTGCTCATTAAGTTTGCTTTTTAAAAATGATTTGTAGTATTTTTTTAACTGTTAAAAAGAATCACAGTTTACAAATAAATTACATAGCTGCAGATAAACTTTGAATATTATATATCAGCCCTCTTTAATATTTTTACCACAAAAGAAATACTTGGCCGGGCGGGGTGGCTCACGCCTATAATCCCAGCAGTTTGGGAGGCCGA
>NW_012111590.1:0-1547 GCF_000951035.1 Colobus angolensis palliatus
AATTAGCTGGGCTTGGTGGCACATGCCTGTAATCCCAGCTACTCAGGAGGCTGAGGCAGGAGAATTGCTTGAACTCGGGTTGCTCACTGCAACTTCCGCCATTGTACTCCTGCCTGGGCAACAGAGCGAGACTCTGCCTCAAAAAATAATAAAATAAAATAAAATAAATAAAAGAAAATGAAATAAAAAGAAACAAAGTAAAGAGTTTAATGTGCCTCAAGGGAGCTCCAGGTAGGTGTAAGTGGGAATTCTGCAGAGGGTGAGGTAGCAGTCAGCTACAACAACCATGGAGGGCTTTCAAAAGAAGGTAGCATTTGAATTCAGTCTTAAAGAATGAGTAGGAGAGAAGTAGGGCATTTAATTTGGAGAACCAGGACAACTAGGCAAATATTTGAAAAAAATGCAAGGTCTATACCCATTTGGCTAGACAGGGCTGGGAGTAGGGTGAGGCAAAGGAGATGTGCAGGGTACCTGAGATCCTCAGTTCCAGGGTCTTGCCAGCCTGGGATGAGCACCTCCACAGAATTTATGCTCTAGATGCTTCACTTAACCTGTCCCTAGTCCTGGTCCTGCACTTAAATACGTGATATATTAAGGGGACCAGTGGTAAGCCAGGCTGGGATGTCAGCCTTTTCTAATTTCTAGTAAAGAAACTGAAGTCTGCTCCCACACATGTCCAGAAGAAAGTCTAACATCTTATGCCAGTTCCAGATGACAATTTGGCAATTTTCCCACCAAAGGAAGGATTTTGCTGTTAACTAGCATGATAATTTCTTATAGACCACACATCAAAGACGAATTGCCATGTTTTTTCTTGCCATGGTTATTCTGAGATTCTGAGTAGTATTTTAGTCTTTCATGATTAGACCCACATCAGATCTTGATGTGAAGAAAGATTCAGGACATTTGCTATGATGTTAATATAGCTGACACCTGCTGTAAAAGCCACACAAAATGAGGATGGTGGGAAGTCCCCCACATTCTCCTAGTATGGCCTGCAATGCACATGCTCTCATGAGTCAGCGGAAGACAAGTGGTTGCAAAAGCCTTCACTCAAAGAAGTAAGTTGGGAAATGCAGGAAGCGGGTTATCCTGTGTGGTTATAATATCATGAAAGCAGTAAATGTCATGACACCTCTTTCCTAACCTCCCTAACTATGAAGTTGGAGTTCTAGACTTATCATTCCCATCACCATGTGTCTTAGATGCTGATTCTCCTTCCAAACATAGTGAAAGATTACTGGAAACTCCAGACATCAGTTGGTCTGGAGCTCTGTGATAGTGGGATAGGGAGTAGGTTATAGAAAACAGATTAAAATAATAGATGCAATTTACTGAGGTACCTTCTAGTTGCTAAGCTCTTGCCATGCATCATTATCTCATAAAGTTCTTTGTTCTTACTTTTAATTATAGATAGAAGAAACAGAAGTTTATATGGACATTTAAAGCTTTTTTTTTTTTTTTTTTGAGACGGGGTCTTGCTCTGTTGTCCAAGTTGGAGTTCAGTGGTGTAATCAGGGCTTACCGCAGCATTGAGTTCCTGGGCT
>NW_012111591.1:0-1519 GCF_000951035.1 Colobus angolensis palliatus
CAGTTCTGGAGATGGAAAGTCCAAGATTGAGGTGCCAGCAGGGTTGATGTCTGACAAGGCCTCTCCCCTTGGGTTCAAAGAGCCACCTTCTCAGTGTCCTCACATGGGCTTCCCTTTGTATGCATGGGAGAGAAAGAGATCTCTGGTCTTCTTCCTCTTCTTGTAAGGACACCAGTCTTGTTGGATTAGGGACCCGACCTTATGACATCATTTAACCTGAATGACCTCCTTAAATGCCCTATCTTCAAATACAGTTACATTTAGGGTTAGGACTTCAATATATGGATTTGAGGGGACATGAGTCAGTCTGTATTGTCTAGGAATGTATTGTCTAGAGGAATACAGGTTGTATTGTCTAGAGGAAGCTTGGCAAAGAGCTGGGCTGGTATCACTTGAGCTGTGTGAGGTCCAGGCCCTCGGAGGCCACTACTCACGTCTAAGCCTGAGTCTTGCAGGAGACCCTCAGAGGCTGACTTCCAGCTGCGCACCCCTAAAATGTGTTCCCATGCACTCCGCGCCTTTGTTGTGCATTCAAACAACTAAAAACAGCAAACGAAAAACAACAACAACAACAAAAAACAAATAGGGGCTAAAATCTTTAAGACTTCACACACACACACACACACACACAATTTCAGAAGGCTGTTAGTCAAGAGCTACTAGAAATGACTTTTCTGTTATTGTTATTTATTTTAAAATGACTGTACATCAGGGATCTCCTACCTAGCTCGCATATACATTAAACTGAAATGGTTCTTCCCCTCAGCTCTGCACTAAAATCCAAGCTCACAAGAGCAGAGATTTTGTTTGTTTACTCATGTTGTAATCCCAGTGCAGAGAACCTATTGCTCTGCACACAGTAGGTGCTCACAAACTGCTGTTTGGATGGAGAAAGGACGAGTGCAGTGCAGAAACGTGCATGTGCCTAAGTACTTTCTGATTCTGTGTCTCTTAGAGAGATAGCATTTTGCTCTTGTATTGAAAATGACTTTGCATGTTTAATTAAAATGATGTGTTCAGGCAGACGCACGTTCATGTTGCTTGGCAATGAAACACCCGTGCCTAAATGTGTTCTTAGACATTTGTTGAATAAAATGATGGGTGAAAGAGTCAATGAGATTGGAATAGACTAAGACGAGTGGGAAGACTTTCACTAAGTGACATTTTTGAAGCAGCATTTTAAGACTCACCAGGTCATTGTGTGCAGAAGTCTTGAGAGACGGAGAGGGGAGAGCCTGACTGGAGGGAGGAAAGGTTGGAGGCAGAGCCCAGACCTGCCTGAGGCAGGGAGGGCAGAAGCAGGGCAGCGCCTGGGAACACCCAACAGAAGGGACATATCGGGGTATCACTGAGAGGGCGAAGGGGAAAGTCGTCTTGGTTTTTGAGAAGAAGAAAGCATTTAGGTCGAGAGGAAGAGAGCAAACTTTTTTTTTAGACGAGGTCTCGCTCTGTCGTCCAGGCTGGAGTACAGTGGTGCCATCAAAGCTCACTGCAGCCTCGACCTCCTGAGGGCAAGAGA
>NW_012111592.1:0-1010 GCF_000951035.1 Colobus angolensis palliatus
AAAAGAAATTGGAAAGTTTAACTTTCATATTAGGTAACAGATCATAATATAGAAAGCCAGGTATAAAAAAAACATTAATTTGGATCGCACTCATTGAGATGTCAGTTCTCAGTGAGTTAAAAAATGTTGCAAATAGCCAGGCATGGTGGCAGATGGCTGTAGTCACAGCTACTCAGGAGGATGAAATGGGAGAATTGCTTGAACCCAGGACTTCGAGGCCACACTTAATGACATATTGAGACCCCTGTCTCTTAAAAAAGAAAGAAAGAAAGAAAGAAAAAATGTTGTAAATAATTTATTTTCTTTTTATAATAGAATGTTTTTCGATTAACTTGCTCTAATTTAGGAAGCTTTTAAAAGCTTTTTCTTATGAAAAATTTAAAACATATGAAAAGAACATAAAATGGTGTAACCTCTTTCTACCATTGCTCAGCTTTAACAGTGATCAACATTTTGCCATTCTTGTGTCATCTATGCCTTCACCCACTTTCCATCTCCTACTTGATGATGATTTATGGCTCTTTATTTTCAGGTAAAATTTACATATATTAAAGTGTACAAATGTTAGCTGTAGGATTTTGACAAACAGATCAGCCCCTGTGACCCACACACTTATCAAGACACTATGTGTTTCATTTTCATCTTCCCAGTCAGTAGCCATCAGTCCTGAGGCAATTGCTGTTTTGATTTTTTTTTTCACCTCAGATTAGTGTTCCTTGTTCTGGAACTTGATATAAATGGAATCCTACAGATTTGTTTTGTTTTGTTTTGTTTAAGACAGAGTTGGCCGGGCGCGGTGGCTCAAGTCTGTAATCCCAGCACTTTGGGAGGCCGAGACGGGCGGATCACCTCAGATTAGTGTTCCTTGTTCTGGAACTTGATATAAATGGAATCCTACAGATTTGTTTTGTTTTGTTTTTTTTTAGACAGAGTTGGCCGGGCGCGGTGGCTCAAGCCTGTAATCCCAGCACTTTGGGAGGCCGAGACGGGTGGATCACGTGGTCAGGAGA
>NW_012111593.1:0-1243 GCF_000951035.1 Colobus angolensis palliatus
CGCCCGGCTAGTTTTTTGTATTTTTAAGTAGAGACGGGGTTTCACCATGTTAGCCAGGATGGTCTAGATCTCCTGACCTCGTGATCCGCCCGTCTCGGCCTCCCAAAGTGCTGGCATTACAGGCTTGAGCCACCGCGCCTGGCCTGGAAAATCTTATATAATTTTCTGAAGAAACAGAAAAATGGTAGAAAAGAGTCAATTTAGATAAAAGACATCTAAATTTTTATGTAATGATTTTATATATTTCTTTGTAGACTTTTCTTTAAAGTTAATAGTCTGCAAAAACGAAAGAATCATTAAGGATCATTGGTAGAATTCATACAGCAACTTTACTCTTTCCAGGTCATCAGGGTGGAGCTAACATTGAAATTAATACTACCTTTTCCCCCATAGTATTTTACAGCTCTTTTCACAGAAGTGTAAATCACAACTAATCTCAAAATGCTTACAATATAAGAAAATTGTATAGACTTTTATTTTTAAAAAGCAATGTATATACAGGCAAGAAATTCTGAATTGTGTTGAGTATATAAGAAAGGCTCTACCATTCAGAAAATGGAAATCTGTGTGGCCTGTGGCAATAGTTAAATCTTTAAGTAGCATTATATAAAAAGTATTCCTTATCAAAAGGAGGAAGGATTTAGGCATCAACAGGAGAGAAAATCAACAGGAATAATAGAATGGACAGAGTCAATGTTGATGAAAATGAGTGTGACACTGGGGAAAGAGATGAGAGAAGTGATAATTTGTGGATGTTTATTTCTTTAAATTTCCAAGATAATTTTCTTTAAAGATAAATATTTTCCTCCTCAGTTTTAGTGAATTTTATGCAGTTCCTAAGATATAAATTTAACATATCTGTTATGTGTTTTTTTTAGACATTCAGTCTACTGGAAGAATATATAAAAATTATTTTCTTGGAGATATATATATATGTGTGTGTGTGTATATATAGGCCCATATAACATATATATATTCTATATTATATGATATATATTATATATGTATCAAAAATTTGTTTTAAGGAGGATCTTCAATACAAAACTGACAGTAAAATTATTTGAGAACAATGAACCAGATATGTGTCCCCTACTTTTTTATGCTATCCTTGCATAAATTTATAAAGATTAACCATTTCCACTTTAAGCATCTTCCCTGGAATTATCAAAATATCCTTGTGAATCCTAAGGGTCAGAGCTTGAGGTCATAGACACTGACACTGTATTTTTTTTTTTTTTTTTTT
>NW_012111594.1:0-1534 GCF_000951035.1 Colobus angolensis palliatus
AAAAAAAAAAAATAAATAAATAATAAAAAAAGCAAGCATTCAAAACACCCAACACACCCTAGAGCAAACTCTCAATGCTCCGGGCACTGACTATCCAGTTTCCTTTATTCTCCCTTCTGTGGACCACCTACTTGGATGTTCACATTAGTCACTAGCTCTATAAAAACTCTGGTATTACATATGTTTTTGGACTGTGTGGCAGTTTCCTAATCTCTAGATTGTAGCTGTGGTGCTATCTTCTCACACTTAGTGTTCCAGTGGTCATCAGAGGCTGTAGCTCCTTTGGTGAGTCAGTTAGAGCCTGATCCTTCAGCTATTCAGATGATTTTGTAAGCACCTAATTTTCTATATTAAATTCCCTTTCTGCTTAAAATATCAAGAGTGGTTTCTGTTTCCTTCTAAACCCTGAAAGATACAAGCATTAAGAAGCTAATTACAACACAACTCAGTAAGTATATTTAAAAAAGTATGAACCGGCTGGGTGCGGTGGCTCAGGCCTGTAATCTCAGCACTTTGGGAGGCCAAGGCTCACACCTGTAATCTCAGCACTTTGATCATGAGGTCAGGAGATTAAGACCATCCTGGCTAACACAGTGAAACCCTGTCTCTAGTAAAAGTACAAAAAATTAGTCGGGCATGGTGGCAGGTGCCTATAGTCCCAGCTACTCGGGAGGCTGAGGCAGGAGAATGGCGTGAACTCGGGAGGTGGAGCTTGCAGTGAGCCGAGATTGCACCACTGCACTCCAGCCTGGGCGACAGAGCAAGACTCCATCTCAAAAAAAAAAAAAAAAAGAGAAAAAAAAAAAGTATGGAGGGGGAAGAATAGGAGCATAGAACAGGGAATTTGGAAAAATTACCCCAGAGGTAACACTTAAGTTGGAATTGAAGGTGGAATAGGAATATGCTAAGCAGAAAGGCATTGGGAAGGGGAGGGAATGAGTGCATTTCAGGAAACAAGATGTGCTGAGGTATGGTTATTAAAGACCACAATGTATTAGAAAGATGGTGAGTTCGCCATGGCTAGACTCTGAATAGGATGGGGAGAGATGAGGCTGTAGCAATCATAAAATACAGTGGGGTTGAAAGTGCTGCCTTTAGGGGTAGCAGACATGACTCCCATTCTGGTTTCCCCATATAGTAACTAAACAACTCTGGTCAAATCTTGTAAGTTTGAGGACCTTCAGCTTCCTTATTTATCAAGGAAGGACTTGTAACTTTACTTGTAAGCACAGTATCCACTTTATTAAGATTATGTGGAATTAAATGTGACATGCATATAAAGTACATTGTATAGTACTTGGTGCATACCAAGTGCTCATAAGCCTTTGCTATTACTCTTTTTTTCTTTTTTTCTTTTTTTTATTGAGACGGAGTCTCGCTCTGTCGCCCAGGCTGGAGTGCAGTGGCGGGATCTCAGCTCACTGCAAGCTCCGCCTCCCAGGCTCTAGGGATCCTCCCACCTCAGTCTGTAGCTGGGACTACAGGCAAATGCCACCATGCCTGGCTAATTTTTAAATTTTATTTTATTTTTCTT
>NW_012111595.1:0-1020 GCF_000951035.1 Colobus angolensis palliatus
CACTTTTGTGGAACTTAATTTCTAGTAGGGAGACAGATGATAACTACCAAATGCAATGTATACACACACGTCAGCTGGTCCTAAGTGCGAGGAAGAGTGGATCCCGGAGATGGAGAGAGGGCTGGGATGTTACTCTATGCAGCATCATCAGGGAAGGGCTTCTGATAAGGAGGCACTGGGCAGAACCCAGGAAGAAGGCAGACCCAGGAAGAAGAAAGGGAGTCAAGAGGAGATGCCAACGGTGCCCCAGGCAGAGGGAGCAGAAGGAGGGGCACAGTGTGCGTGTGGAATGCAAGGAGGTCAGCAAGGCTGGAGCTACGTGAGTGAGGGGGAGAGTGTTGGAGAAGGAAAGTCAGGGGAGACATCACGTAAAACCTAGTAGTTGCCAGTAAGGATTTTGGTTTTTATTCCAAATAAGGTGAGAATCCACTGGAGAGAATCCACTGGACAGAGGGGTGACATGATCAGACTTGTGTTTTAAGATGACCACCTGGCTGGGCTTGATGGCATGCACTTGTAGTCCCAGCTATCTGGGAGGCTGAGACAGGAGGATCTCTTGAGTCCAGGAATTGGAGGCCACAGTGCACAATGATCATGAGGGAGCGCAGTGAATAGCCTCTGCACCCCAACCTGGGCAACACAGTGAGACCCCCATCTTATAAATTATTTAAAAATAGGCCAAGCACGGTGGCTCATGCCTGTAATCCCAGCACTTTGGGACGCCGAGGCAGGTGGATTGCCTGAGGTCAGGAGTTTGTGACCAGCTTGGCCAACATGGTGAAACTCTGTCTCTACTAAAAATACAAAAATTAGTCAGGCATGGTGCCAGGTGCCTGTAATCCCAGCTACTTGGGAGGATGAGGCAGGAGACTTGCTTGAACCCGGGAAGCACAGGTTCAGTGAGCTGAGACTGCACCACTGCACTCCAGCCTGGGTGACAGAGTGAGACTCCGTCTCAAAAAAAAAAAAAAAATTACAATTAAAAAAAAAAAACAATAGACGAAATGAAGTGGAATAAGA
>NW_012111596.1:0-2027 GCF_000951035.1 Colobus angolensis palliatus
ATAAACCCGGGAGGCGGAGCTTGCAGTGAGCTGAGATCCGGCCACAGCACTCCAGCCTGGGCGACAGAGCGAGACTCCGTCTCAAAAAAAAAAAGAAAACCTTTCCCAGACACCCCAGCCAATTCCCCTCCTCTCTGTTCCCATGGCACGTATGGGTCCTTCTGTCTTACAGAGAGCGTGTTGTGGTAAAATGAGCCATTTCTGGTTCTCCACAGGGAACTGTGGAAGTGAGCTGAGGCCTTCCACCTCCATCCCCTGCACAGTGCCTGGCTCATCCTAGGAGCACAACTGATGTTCAGCTGAATGATGAGGGCTCTGAGAAGCATCAAGAGTTGCCCAAACTTACAGCCAATAAGTGACACCAGTCACTATAACCCAGGATTATGATACTAAAGCCCACACCCTTTTCCAAAAATTTCTTTTTTTTTTTGAGATGGAGTCTCGCTCTGTCGCCCAAACTGGGGTGCAGTGGTGCCATCTCAGCTCACTGCAAGCTCTGCCTCCTGGGTTCACACCATTCTCCTGCCTCAGCCTCCCAAGTAGCTGGGATTACAGGCTTGAGCCACCACGCCCAGCCTAACACCTTATTTTTACCACTATGATACAGCATATTAACATTTTGTTTTAGTTAATTGTGTGTCTCAGTCCATTTGACTTTGAGCTTCTCAAAGGCAGGAAAGTGATATGTTCCTATTTGCATTTCCACACCTAACATTGTTTCTGACACATAGAGGTAGAATAACAGTGCCTTAACTATTTAAATGGATAGCATTTGCAAAGTTTTGTCCTATCAGTTTCTGAAGGATTTCGCATCAACGAAGAAATGAGTAATAACATTTGTTGTATTACTATAGTCTTACTGTACGTGAGACAGAGAAGTTAAAAAGACATAGCTGAATTGACCCCAAAGAGGAAAGAATAGCAGACATAAAACTGGGGTGCCTTTATACCAGTGTTTTTAATCTTGCATTCTGATAAAAGACTCTCGTACTTTTCAGCTTACTTAACAGAGCACACTCTGTCACAACCTAAAGACCTTACTGGAGGGGAGTTGCATTCCTAGAAAGTCCCTCAAGAGGTTTATGACAGGTTACCCTGGGTTTGAGTGACACAGTGAATTTACCAAGGCTGAGGGGCCACTTAGTCTAGTCCCAAGTGGCTAAATCTCTTCTTCTCTCCACAGGGAAACAACTGGAAGGCATCTGGTAAGTTGGTTGGGTCTCCTTACTTTGACTAGTTTTGAAACAAGGCAGCACTCTATGCATTTCAGGTTCTAGTCTGTGGCTACCAGCATGAAACCTAGTTATCCATGCTATAAATCTTCAAGCCCTAAAGCAGTTCTTCTCCATCAGGAGTTCTTTTGCTCTCTCACCCTGGGACATTTGACCATGTCCAGAGATATTTTTGGTTGTCACACAGGGAGGAGGATGCTACTGGCATCTTGTGGATAGAGGCAGGGATGCCAAACAGCCTAGAATACACAGGACAACCCTACACAACAAAGAACTATGCAGCCTCAAATGTCAATAGTGCCAAGATGGAGAACCCCTGATCTGTGGTATTTATCGTATTCATACCTTTAGTTTGTTGGTTTTATAAGACTTGTTTTATAAGACTGGTCCCCACAGTCCTATCCTTGGGCAGAAATTATTCTCATTGCATTATGGTGTTTGCTTTTTCTCAAAGTTTAAGTGTTCTGGCTCACTGTGTCTCTCTCTGTGTGACAGGCACACATCCATAGTTGTGCACAAGGATGAGTTCTTCTTCGGCAGTGGCGGTATCTCCAGCTGCCCCCCGGTGAGTGTCTTCCCCTACACTCTGTCCTGCAGTCTCAGGTTCCTGGGGGCGCCTGTAGACCAGGAGCTTTGCTTCTCCTGTGGACCTCTGGCATTGTTCCTCGAAGCCACCTGAAGACTCGGCTCAAGAAAACCTTTCCCAGGCTGGGCGCAGTGGCTCAAGCCTGTAATCCCAGCACTTTGGGAGGCCGAGACGGGCGGATCACGAGGTCAGGAGATCGAGACCATCCT
>NW_012111597.1:0-1048 GCF_000951035.1 Colobus angolensis palliatus
GCCAGGCTGGTCTTGAACTCCTGACCTCAAGTGATCCAACCTGCCTTGGCCTCCCAAAGTGCTGGGATTACAGGCCTGAGCTGTTTCTGGCCCAAAATCTACCTTTTGAGAACCTTTTGAATTAGGTAAAGAACTGAACAGCAATGGAATGAGCCCAAGTCAGTCCAGAAGCCTGTAATGTACTTAGTTGGTAAAAGGGAGGTTGCATTATCTAAGAATAGATCAGACTATCTGAATGTGAATTCTAGTTCTGTTCCCAAATAACTTTATGTCTTTGGGCAGGTTACTTAACCTGTCTAATTCAGTTTTACCATCTGCAAATAGAGTTGTTATGAGGATATAATTTTATATATATATATGCACTTAGAACAATGTTTTACACATAGTATGCTCAATAAAGTTTAGCTTTTGTTTTTATTAACGCCACTACTTACACCATCACTACTGCTGTTGTAACATTTTGGCCAGGTTTTGTTGTTGTTGTTGTTGTTATTGTTCTGTTTGTTTAGTTTTCAGGGTTTTTTTGGTGGTTGCCCCTACTGGTTTTGCCCTTCCTTGTGGCCACCAAAATAACATTACTGATCTGGTGTGAACCGATATAGATTCAATTTTTAAAAAAACATTTTAAAACAAATTTTAACTGGCAAATATGTTTGGAAGAGTTAGTAGATATTTTTATAAACCTAGTTTTAAAATTAAAAATAAATATATTTGGGCCAGGCACAGTGAGTTGCGCCTGTAATCCCAGCAGTTTGGAAGGCCAAGACAGGCTGATTGCCTGAGCCTAGGAGTTGAAGACCAGCCTGGGCAACATGGTGAAACCCTGTCTCTACAAAAAAAAATTTTTTTTTTAAACCCACAAAATTAGCCAGGCTTGGTGATGCATGCCTGTAGTCCCAGCTATCTGGGAGCCTGAGGTGGGAGGATGGTTTGAGCTTGGGCAGTTGAGGCTGCAGTAAGCCATGATCATGCCACTGGACTCCAGCCTGGGTGACAAAGTGAGACTCTCTTTCTCTCTCTGTCTCTCTAAAAAGAAAAAACATATATA
>NW_012111598.1:0-1967 GCF_000951035.1 Colobus angolensis palliatus
AAAATGTATTAAGAGTATACGCAATGACCAAATGGAACTTACTCCAGGTATGCAAAGGTGGTTCAAATTCACAAATAAAAGCAATCCATCACTTCAAACAGGCGAAAGAAGAAAATCCATATGATTATATCCATAGATGCAGAAAAAGCACTGGACAACATTCAACACCCATAAAAACTCTTAGCCAACTAGGAATAGAGGAAAATTTTCTCAACTTAATAAAAAATATCTACGAAAAACTTACAATTAACATGATACTTAATGGTAAGGAACTAGTTGCTTTCCTACTATGGTTGGGAACAAGGCAAGGATGTCCCCTCTCAGCACTTCTAGCCAAAATCATATGGGAAGTCCTAGTTAATTCAGTAAGAAAAAGCAGAAAAATGTATGCAGATTGGGAAGGATGAATTAAAACTGTCTTTATCCACAAATAATATGATGTCTATGGAGAAAATCCCAAATCATCAACAAAAAAGGACTGAAACTAATAAACAACTACAGCAAAGTTGCAGGATACAAGGTTATATACAAAGGCAATTGCTTTTCTATATAAATAATTAGAATTTTAAATTAAAAACACATCATTTACATTAACACCAAACAAATAAGATGGTTAGATATATAGCTAACAAAATATGTACAAGATCTATATGAGAAAAGCTTCAAAACTAGTATGAAACAAATCAAAGACCTAAATAAACAGTGAGCTATCCCATGCTCATGAATAGGAAGACTCAACATTGTTACGATGTCAGTTCTTTCCAAGTTGATCTACATATCAATTCCAGTCAAGATACCAGAAAGTTTATGGATATCAATAAACTGATCCTAAAATTTACACGGAAAGGCAGAACAGCCAATACAATATTGAAGAAAATACAATTGGAGCATTGACACTGCCCAACTTCAAAACTTAATATTAGAGTGTGGTATTGGCGAAACAGCAGACAAATAGATTACTGGAATAAAATAGAAATCCCAGAAATAGACCACACAAATATAATCAACTAATCTTTGGCAGAAGTGCAAAGGCAATTCAGCGGGCAAAGGAGAGTCTTTTCAACAAATGGTGCTGAAACACATGGACATCAACACACACAAAAATCAATCAAGACAAAGACCTAACACCTTTCACAAAAATAAATTCAAATCACAGACCTAATATAAAACACAAAGCTATCAAAATTTCTAGATATAACAAAGGAGAAAATCTAGTTGACCGGAGATTTGGCAATCACTTCTTAGATACAATACCAAAGGCACAACTTACGAAGGAAAAACTTGATAAGTGAGACTTCATTATATTTAAAAATTTCTGCTCTGTGAAAGACATCATTAGGGAAATGAAAGACCAATTCAAACAAGGAGAAAACATTTGCAACACACATATCTGATAAAGAACTGGTATCCAAAACATGTAAAGACGACTTAAAACTCAACAACAAAGAACCCAAATAAAAAGTACATAAAAGATCTCAATGGACATCTCACCAAAGAAGATATACACATGGCAAATAACATATGAAAAGATGCTCAGCATCATATAGTCATTAGGGAACTACAAATGGAAACAATGAGATACCACTGCATACCCACTAGAATGGCTAAAATCCAAAACACCAACACCACCAAATGCTGGTAAGGATGTGGAACAGGAAATATCATTCTTTACTGGTAGAATGCAAAATGGTACAGCCACTTGAGAAGACAGTTTGATAGTTTCTTACAAAGCTAAACATAGTCTTATCACATGATCCAGTAATCACATTCCTAGGTATTCACCCAAATGTGTTGAAATCTTCTGTCTACCCCAAAATCTGCAAAAGAATGTTTACACCAGCTTTATTCATAATTGTCCAAATTTAAAAGCTGCCAAAATGTCATCCAACAGGTGAATGGATAAGCAAACTGTGGTCTATCCAGACAATGGAGTATTATTTACTGCCAAAAAGAAATAAGCTATCAAA
>NW_012111598.1:5720-6767 GCF_000951035.1 Colobus angolensis palliatus
GTTAAAACAAAATGAAGGAAAAGAAATAAATTAGGACAAATTTTAAATAAATAGCTATTTAAGTCAGTTAGAACCCTAGGCAAAAGTACCAAACACGACAGGTTCTAATAAGCCACACAAAAAATTCCAACACTGTTACAAATGCCTTACCCAGTCTAGTTAATGAAGTGAAATTTTTGGTTCAGGCCATTGACTATGTTGGAACTGGGTATGTCTGAGGCATTTGGGCCTATAGCTGGATATTCACATTAATAGTTAACATTTTATGTACATGATTGCATCTAACACTAACTAGTTAATAACTAACCTTTAATGTGTATTATTGCAGTTAACGGGCACCATTTAACCAGTTTTATGAAATGGTTACTTAGGTTACCATTTGTTAAGGAACTTGAGGATCAGGGAGGTTAAGTAGCTCCTCTAAGGTTACACAGTACAAAGTAGCTGAATTTGAACCCACATCTATCCAAATCCAAGTTCCCCTCATATACTCTCTGTACTCCTCTGCCTCTTAATGGTAGGAACTGAGCATTTCTAGAATCTGGCTGTACTACAAGAAAACTGTAGAACCTGTCTGGTGTCTGCCTCCAGCCTAAGAAGCTTTCCCCAGCAGAAAGTTCTTCGTACCTAAACTCCTCAAAACATCTTTCAAAGGTAATTTGCTGTCTCTAAGGAAGTGCTGCATTAGAAGATACAACTCTCCCAAGAAGAAAGATGGGCATCTCATACGCTTAGCAATACAAAACCTTACTGTTATCTTCAAAGCTTAATTCTTACCTTTTGAGAAATTAAACAAAGTAAAATAATGAAGGGAAAGCTTGAGATGCAAGAACTGTTCTCTGTACATGCAAGTTAACTGTTCCCTGTCTTTAATCTGGATACTAATATATAAAACTTCCTGGTTACAGCTAAAATTTTATCGGTAAAGAAATATGGAGGAAGGGTGTGGTGGCTCAAGTCTGTAATGCCAGCACTTTGGAAGGCCAAGATGGGAGGACTCCTTGAGCTCAGGAGTTTGAGGCCAGCCTAGGCAGCATAGCAAGACCC
>NW_012111598.1:8967-10204 GCF_000951035.1 Colobus angolensis palliatus
ACTACGTTTCCTCCCTTTTCCTTCTGCCAAGACATAACAGCATCAACTCCAACCTCTGTCCCAGGCAGGTTTTCAAACCAGGAAAAGCATGGCTTCACAGTAAACCTGACTCTGCCATTCTCTCCATGCCTAAATGGCTTTCCATCACCTTTCAGACTCCCTTCTTCTCTCATCAGATCCTGGACCTGATCTCACACACTCATGGGCCTAATCCTTCATTCTTTCATTTTTTTTTTCATTCCTCAACTATTTCTGAGCATCTACTGTGCTCCAGGCACTATTATAAAAAAAAAAATGCAAGCATAAACATTGCACAGCTTCTGTCTTCCCAATGTCCCACAGGAGAAAGGAGACTTCTAGATTTAAAAAAAATCATTACAATCCTATGTGACAGGAGTCACAAAGCAAGGCACATGTCCAACTTCACAGGGGAGAGAGTAGCTATGTTAGCTTAGTGCAGACAGAGAAAGTTTTACACAGGTGGTGATGTCTAAGCCGACTCTTAGAAGTAAAAGGATTTCAGGTGAAAAAGACTGAGGAGGAGGGAAACCAGAATTCATAAAGGCACCAAGATCTGAACAAGTAGGCAGTGGTCCAGAAAGGACAATAGGTTCAGAATGGCTGAAATGCCAACTGCATGGAAGGGTAAGGTTGTGTTCAGATTCAGAAAGGCCTTGTGCATCACGCCAAGAAACCTGGAGCATTACAGTCGGTAATGGACAACCTGGAGAAGTGTGGAGAGGGTTTAAACCAAAACCACATCAGCCTGAAGAAGTGCTTTATTTCACTTATCATGGGTTTTTCAAATATTAGAATTAGTGGCCAACATCTAAAAATTAGCAAATTTCATATAAAATATAGAATCTTGGCTCCTTTAATAGTCTGGTACACTGGGCCAACATTCCTACAGTGACATGTGTCTGAGTAGCAGGTGCAGCAGCTGGCCCCTTCAGGTGGAATACATATCACCTAGTTCATGACTGCCCTCACTTGGAGGCACGTGAATTTGCAATCCCTGATTTTAAGGGAGAGGGTAACACCATAGACCGGGGTTACAGGAAAATAACACTGAAAGTGACCCACTGATTAAACGGGGCAGTGAAACTGAAGGCAAGAGGGCAAGTTAGGAGGATTTCACCACAGCATGAGGAGGTAACAAAAGCCTGAACCAAGTTAGGAGAATAAATACTCAGAAGAAAGTAAAGATTAAAGAATGCTTTAAATGTTCCAGGCACAA
>NW_012111598.1:12406-13500 GCF_000951035.1 Colobus angolensis palliatus
AGGCAACTCCATGACTTTGGTTTTAGCTGCTCACACTGCACCTGCCAGCCCCACATCCAGATAGCACCTGGAACAGAGAGTCCCAAACCTCCTGCATTTCTCTCTCGAAGTTATTTTGGGCTGCAAGGCTCCATTCACTCCTGTTTCACAGGAATTTGTTTTCACTCCTATTTGAGATAGTAAAAACCAAACTGTTTTTGCTACTCTTACATGCTCAACACTTCTGACACCAGAGATTCCCCCACACATGAAACAGTCCTCCAGCAGACACCAGCTGGGTGTCCTACGGTTTAACTTAATTCTGATACTACCTCAACTTACAGGCAAATCCCAGAAGTTAAGGGTGCATTTCCACAAGACTGTCCCCTACTTTAGGGTGACTGTCACCTATACTTCTGATCAGCTATAAATCAGTGTTCCCACACCCCCTTCTCAGGTTTGATTCATTTGCTAGGATGATGGTTAGCCTGTCCAGGGTCCTGATTGCTAGCAGTGAAACTTCATGGTGACACAATTTGGAATCCGGAAACTTATCCCTTGGCCACTAGATCTGGGAAGCTGGCTCAATGTATGTTTCACCAGATAAGAATATTAAGGTTTTTGCCTCGGGACTGGCTCAGGAAATCAAGCAAGACGGAGCTGGGAAGTGTGCTTTGTGAAGTCGGGAGACATCAGCTGATGGTCTTGTGTGGCTGGCTGTTCTCTGCTTTATCCTCAGTGCGCTTGGTATACGTCACATAGCTGATGCTCAATAAATATTTGGAAATGAGTGAATTAAATGTAAAGCAGAACCAGAGGATATACGATGGGTCTTACTAATGAGAGTAGAGTCAAGACTCTTTTTTCCTTCTTCAAGCTGAATTACTCAAAAACTGAATTACTCAATAGCTACTTCCCTTTGCTATACATGAAAATGTCATTCTCCCAAGCCTGACAATCTCCTAACCCACTAAAAAAATCACTGCTTATTTCCTAGATGGTTAGCCTGGAAGATTTTGTAAAGCTTCATTTTGTCTCTTTTTTCTGTATTTTTAATTTTAAAATTACATAATAATATTGACTATGCTTTTCTCAATTTCATGTACACGCCTCCC
>NW_012111598.1:16678-17719 GCF_000951035.1 Colobus angolensis palliatus
GGATAAATGGAGAGAAGGTTCAGCATGGCCAGGAGAAACAGAAGTTTGAGACAAATGGGAGGGAAATAGAGAAGCAGAGGTTACAACAAATTTCTCTGTAGTCACGGCAAGGTCTTTGGAGAAGCTCAGATTGACTTAGGGGCATGGCAAAAGGTAAACATAAGTGAGACTTGGGCCTAGCTTTGGAGGAGTATGGGAAAAGCAGATGCATCGGTATGTTAGGGAGGTGAGTCATACTACTACTAATTGACATAGAAGCTAGCATTTACTGATTGATTACTTAATATTTTCCAGGTATTGTTCTGAGTCTTTACACATATATACATAATTATTGCAACCCTGTGGGACGGGTACAATAATCCCCTCATACAAACGAAGAAACTGAGCACAGAGAGATTAAGTAAGCACTTAACTAGTAAAATTAAAATTCAAACTCAGGCAGCTTGGCTCCAGAATTGATTCTCTGGAAGATTCATATGTATATTAAATTCTTTTCCAAAATGTAAAAATTAAACTTGAAATTTTATATATGCCCCATAGTGAAAGATAGAGTTTTAAGTCAAAAATTAATGCAGCATAATTGTGTACAATTCAATAATATTTATTATCCCTAATTGAACATTCACATGAAATGTATACTTCTATATTATCATTAACTTTTGTTCTTGTTGTTGTTGTTGTTTTTGAGATAGGGTCTCAGTCTGTCGCCCGGGCTGGAATATAGTGGTTCACAGGGTTTCACTGCAGCCTTAACCTACTGGGCTCCAGTGATCCTCCTGCTTCAGCCTCCTGTGGAGCTGGAACCACAGGTCCATGACATCATACCTGGCTAATTTTTGTATTTTTTGTAGAAATGAGGTCTCACTTTGGGTTGCCCAGGCTGGTCTTGAACTCCTAGGTTCAAGCAATCCTCTCATCATGGTTTCCCAAAGTGCTGGGATTACGGGTATGAGCCACTGCCCCTGGCTATTATTATTAACTTTGAAAAATGTACATCACATATGCCATAATCATTTCCAAGTCTTTCCAAGATTTTTTTTT
>NW_012111598.1:17815-19784 GCF_000951035.1 Colobus angolensis palliatus
AAAAAAAAAAAAAGTATCAAATTATATACTTCACATATTTGGACCTTTTTCTAGAAATGTTAGCCTAGTAACAAAGTACCACATAAAGAAATTTTATAGAATTTACGGTGAACCTGCATATATTTCTTGAAGTAACCTTGCAAAGAATGAATGCCAATGCTTTACAAAGAAGTATTTCTGGGCACGAGAAGTTGAGGGAAAAGGGGGAAGGACTGCTAATTGGTACAGGGTTTCTTTTGGGGGTAATGAAAGTGTCCCGAAATTGGCTGTGCTGATAATAGCCACACAACTCTGTGAATCTACAAAAAACCATTGAATTGTATACTTTAAGGAGGTGAATTGTATGGTATGTAAATTGTATGTATATAAATGTATAGTATGTAAATTATATCTCAATAAAACTATTATCGAAGAATTTGAACTTCTTTTCAAGTTCTTACTGCAAATTTAATTTTTCTTAAAGAAACATATGTAAGTGAAATGATCACACTAAATAAAGTATACTATTTTCATCCTCAGTGCTTACAGTTTCCTCTTGGGATTTATTTTCATATACTTCTGTGGAACAGTGTGTGTTTGTGTATATGTTGGGGGGAATAGATAGGTCCCCGTTTTCTCTCACTTTCTGTTCATTCATTTGGCAAATATTGATTAAGGCACTGCCACACTGCAGGTATTGTTTTTAGTACTAGGGATATTAAAAAATGAGCAAAACAAGCAAAAAGTCCTGCTCTCATGATGCTTACATTACTGGGTTTTCCTGCCTCAGCCCCACCCCAAGTCATCAAAACACAGACTTATTTCCAAGATACTCACTTTTTCAAGTGAGTGTAGATTTTTCTCTGTAAGAGATATATCAAGGTATATACAGTATTTTTATTCCTGAGCGCATCTACATTTTGCTTCCATTGTAATCTGCTTCCAAATTCCAACAACTTCTTTTCTATTGACAAACTAGTATAGACAGTCAACAGAAGTTTTAGAATGTCCTTTATTCTCCATGTTTTTCCCATTATTCTTTCATTTGCTTGATGTTCATATTCTGCAGTCGCAAGGGATAGAGGATTTCCCTGTGAACAATGGTATTTACCATAACATAAAATATCTCCCACACCACGGGATGGTTTGTATTTATATTAGCAAAATAAGGAGCTACCGCTGTATGTAAATTGTATGTATATAAATGTATGTTTACATTTTACATAAATATTTACATGCATATTTACATACATGTAACAGTTGAATTGTATACTTAAGGAGTATACATTTTAAAAGTATACTTTTGTATGTGAATATGCATGTAAATATGTAGGTAAATATGTATGCATATAAATATGTATGTATGTAAAATGTAAAAGTTTTATGTATGTAAATATTAGCAAAATATTACAACTTACAAAAAGTTTCATACTTATAAAAAGTTGTAAGTATGTAAATATTAGCAAAATAAGAGCTACCTCTGGGTGAATTGACTTTATGTTTTATACTTATGTTTTACATTTTTAAATTTATGTTTAACATTTAGAAAGTGTTAAAGAAATCAGTGTACCTTTAAGGAAAAAAACAATTAGACATGAAATTATATCCACATTTATAAAAGAAAATGTAAAACTGGGAAAATACTGTGATACGTTTAAAATACCAACGGTTTAAAAAATTGATGTATCTCGCTGTGTATTACAACTTAATGTGGCATTGGATTAAATGGCAATCACTTCTCTCAGTGACTCAGTTTTCTTTTATCTGCAAAGTCCAGGATATACTTGTTCTTTCCACCTTATGGGATTGTCATTGTGGGGATCAAATGGGGTTGTATGTTTGCAAGCCACTGAAAACCATACCCCCCCAAAAAAAACCTATCGATATAAAGTCATGATATTGTTAAAATCATCTCTTTTCCTCCCTTTTGAAGTGTTTATAAATTTCAATTCAATGTCTAAGAGCTGGTTAGCTTCTAAATCTGACGTGC
>NW_012111598.1:19834-21979 GCF_000951035.1 Colobus angolensis palliatus
ATCTCCATCCATTTATGTGGGAAGTTTTGTTCTATGAGAGGGGGAAGAAATGTCTGGAAGTAGATGGAAGTACTTGTGCCCCCTACTCACTCCTTCAGACTGGACATAAGCACTCTATAAAGAGAGGGGCTTAGAGCAAGAATAAGCTGATGGAACAATTCAAGATGGGACTTCCCAAAATTCAGAGCCAAGCAGAGCTGCTTGACAGCCCAGGCAAGCTGGTGTAGCTCAGAGGGAGCCAATCCAGTCCTTGACTCCGCAGGAAATGCTCTGCCTTGGGGCCCAGAAAAGCCACAGGCCCCTCATGATGGTTAAGGCAGAGGTGATGCCCTTCCAAGGGAATTCAGGGGCACAGACATGCAGAAATGGGGCCAAAGATTTAAAAAAGGCTAAAGGCCAGGCATAGTGGCGGGAACCTGTAGTCCCAGCTACACGGGGGGAGATGAGGCAGGAGAATGGCGTGAATCCGGGAGGCGGAGCTTGCAGTGAGTCCAGATCGCGCCACTGCACTCCAGCCTGGGCGACAGAGCGAGACTCTGTCTCAAAAACAAACAAACGGCCGGGCGCGGTGGCTCAAGCCTGTAATCCCAGCACTTTGGGAGGCCGAGACGGGCGGATCACGAGGTCAGGAGATCGAGACCATCCTGGCTAACACGGTGAAACCCCGTCTCTACTAAAAAAAAAAAAAAAACTAGCCGGGCGAGGTGGCGGGCGCCTGTAGTCCCAGCTACTCGGGAGGCTGAGGCAGGAGAATGGCGTGAACCCGGGAGGCGGAGCTTGCAGTGAGTCCAGATCGCGCCACTGCACTCCAGCCTGGGCGACAGAGCGAGACTCTGTCTCAAAAACAAACAAACGGCCGGGCGCGGTGGCTCAAGCCTGTAATCCCAGCACTTTGGGAGGCCGAGACGGGCGGATCACGAGGTCAGGAGATCGAGACCATCCTGGCTAACACGGTGAAACCCCGTCTCTACTAAAAAATACAAAAAACTAGCCGGGCGAGGTGGCGGGCGCCTGTAGTCCCAGCTACACGGGAGGCTGAGGCAGGAGAATGGCGTGAATCCGGGAGGCGGAGCTTGCAGTGAGTCCAGATCGCGCCACTGCACTCCAGCCTGGGCGACAGAGCGAGACTCTGTCTCAAAAACAAACAAACGGCCGGGCGCGGTGGCTCAAGCCTGTAATCCCAGCACTTTGGGAGGCCGAGACGGGCGGATCACGAGGTCAGGAGATCGAGACCATCCTGGCTAACACGGTGAAACCCCGTCTCTACTAAAAAATACAAAAAACTAGCCGGGCGAGGTGGCGGGCGCCTGTAGTCCCAGCTACACGGGGGGAGATGAGGCAGGAGAATGGCGTGAATCCGGGAGGCGGAGCTTGCAGTGAGTCCAGATCGCGCCACTGCACTCCAGCCTGGGCGACAGAGCGAGACTCTGTCTCAAAAACAAAAGCAACAACAACAATGCCATTCTGTGACGGTTAATTAAGATACAACCGCTGGGCACAGTGGCTCACGCCTATAATCCCAGCACTTTGGGAGGCCGAGGCAGGTGGATCACCTGCAGTCAGGAGTTCGAGATGAGCCTGACCAACATGGTGAAACCCTGTCTGTACTAAAAATACAAAAATTAGCCAGGTGTGATGGCACTCGCCTGTAATCCCAGCTACTTCGGAGGCTGAGGCAGGAGAATTGCTTGAACCCGGGAGGCAGAGGTTGCAGTGAGCTGAGATTGCACCCTGCACTCCAGCCTGAGTCACAAGAGCGAAACTCTGTCTCAAAAAAAAAAAAGTATACATTTTCTCTCGGTACCTCTATAAAACATTACTGGCAAGTGAGGAGAATTATTAGTCAATAAATATTATGTGATAACTGATGAACCACTGGAAAAACAGAAAAAACAAAACTTAGATTTCCACCTCACATTTTACGCCAAAATAAATTCCAGATAGTTTAAATATTTAAGTGTTTAAAACTACTGGAAAAAAATTCGATAAAGAAAATTGAAGTAGAGTCCAGGTACAGTGGCTCATGTCTGTAATCCCAGGACTTTGGGAGGCCAAAGTGGGAAAATCACTTGAGGTCAGTAGTTCAAGACCAGCCTAGGCAACATAAGGAATCTCAATTATACTACAAAAAAAAAAAAAAAAAAA
>NW_012111598.1:23609-24630 GCF_000951035.1 Colobus angolensis palliatus
TTTTCATTGTGTGTGCGTGTGTGTGTGCACGCGCACACGCACACGCAGGTTTCCCATTGATAATTACTTGGCTGTAAAGGGGCTATGAAAAAAATACAATGCAAAGTATAATAAAGTTCAGAACAAAAGGAATTTCTGCATGGGTGAAGGACAGAATTATCAATCTGTACAACTTTTGACTGTTGTTAAATGTGTTTTAAAAACACATTCCCAGGCCTTGTTGCTTTTTTGTTTCAACTCCTCATTTTTGAGTAGACACATGTAAAAACAGGAAATGAGTTGGTGTTTTGGGAGGAGAGAGAACCACACTGTGAATTCAACCACTTTCTGTCCCCCAGCCTGGCTCCTACCCTGCATTCACAACCAGCCCTGCTTCCAGGAGGGCTCTCAGCGCTTCTTAAGGAAATGTTACACAGGCAATGTATGTTGGAACCAGCCTGACACGTAGAAATGCTGACTTTACTGATCTATGTATTCTTTTTTTGGAAGTTCCTGTCTTCCATTTGTAATTCCATGGTTTAAAATTTGGTTAATTGCTGGTATCTTAAGTCACAGAATTAAGACGGTCTAATCTTGCTGGGCTGTGTTGATCAGGGGAGATTCCTTTTAGGTCTATGTAGTAGCCCGTGAGAGAGAATAATGTCTTTCTAGTGCTTCAGGGATTATTCTGCTAGTGTTTAAACAAAGTAGAGTTGCCATGACAGAGTAGCCAGTTATCCACTAGTAGATGGAAGGGCTGCCATATTTAAGACCTGCCAGCACTATACTCTTGAGTTTGGGTGTTTTCACCTAGGGGTCCTCTTTTAAAATGGCGTTGCTCTGAGAGGAGCAGCGAGATAGTAATTTCCACTGACACTGCTGATAACTTGTCTTATTCACTTTCCTCTCCTAGGAGGAATGGGGCCACCGAGAGCGGCAGGCATCCCTGGGACACCAGAGGATCCTGAAAGGGGTGGTGAAGGCATGAAAACAATCGCAGATTCCAGGCATGGTCTAGAGCTCGGCCCTCACTTGGTAGTAA
>NW_012111599.1:0-2622 GCF_000951035.1 Colobus angolensis palliatus
GAAAATTACTAATACAGGCATCCGTTTGAAACCTCAGCTTTATTTCAATCTATTTCAATCACGTTAACCCAGCCAGGCAAGAGGTCCTCAATCAACGAAGCCAACGACTGACTGCAGAGAGGCAGAGACTCTGTTCCGCTTCTGAAGGCCCTCTTGGGCTTGGTTTACAGAGTGGCTGGAATAAGCACCCTGTTTGGCCAATTATATACCTTGTAAAACATCCAGAAAACTATTAAAGAAAAAGACAATTTCATTCAGTTTCCTGGAAAATCTAGCTTTTTTTTATTTATAAGATACTTAGAAAATCACTAGGAACTTCATTCTACCTACTCAAGTTGTTTGGGGGGCTTTTTTGTTTTGTTTTTTTGAGGCCAGCTCTCGCTGTGTTGTCCTGGCTGGAGTGCAGTGGCACGGCCCTGGCTCATTGCAACCTCCGCCTCCCAGGCTCAAGCAATCCTCCCACCTCAGCCTCTCAAGTAGCCGGGACTACCGATGTGTGCCACCATGCCTGGCCCAAGAAACTGCTGAGTCAAATTCTTTGCACAAAGAATCACACTAGACCTTTATTCAGACAACTTCATGCTACTTTTCTTTTCACAGGCAACAAACTAATCCTACTTCAGGAGAGAGAAAAAAAGGATTTTCCGCAAAAACATGGAAGAGAAGTGCAGTTTTATGTACTCTGCTGCTCGTTTAACATACAACACAGGCACTAAGTTAATCCTTAAAACAACCCTATGAAGCTGGCATTCATTCTCTACAAAATCTTTTTTAAAAAACGTGGCTATAAAATTAAAAGATGAAACACATTCTCTTATCCCTATTACACTGACAAGGAAACTAATGCTCAGAAAGTATAGTTTGCCCAAGGTCACACAAGCTGTCCCACACAAGCTGTAACAGGTAGGTCGGCCTGACTCCAAAGTCCACGTCCTCTCTTCCCACTGCACCACACCACCCAGCGTCCTTCGCCTTTTTTTGTTTTACAGATGGGGTCTTTCTATGTTGCCCCCTGTCATGCAGTGGCTACTCACAGGTGTGGTCATAGTATACGGCAACTTCGACCTCTGGGCTACAAGCGATCCACCCACCTCGGCCTCAAAGAAGCTGGAACCACAGGTGCATGCCACCACACCCAGCTTTCCTTCATATTTATTTCTTCTCCTGCGGCACTGATGCCCATCCTCCCTTCCAGATCCACAAGGACAAAAGCACTGGTATTGTTCATCTCAAACAATGAAAACTTAACACAGAACCACAAATTTTGCCTCAAAGACATTGCCACTGGAAACCAAACCTTCCCCTACTAACCCAGTATCCTGTCAGCAGTTCATGGATATTAGCAACACCAAAATAATTACCATCATTGGCTAGTTACTGAGTATCTCAACAGGCAATAATCCAGCTAGAACTCTGATATTCGGAGAAAAGTTCCAGCTTTGGGGTGTCTCAGGTGTCACTGCAGGAGCTTGCTTACGGCTGTGGAGGAGCTCCTAGGAGGAGCAAAGAGCATGGCATGAAAGGAGCAGAGCTGCCTCCAGACACGACCTGTGGAAGAAACAGCAGGGCGAGAAAGTGAGGGAAAACCAATGGTTGCCTTCTCGGATTTCTAAAATGAACCATCAAGGTGAAACAAGAAGTAAATTCCTCTATGGAAGGAGGAGAAGAGAGACAAGGAAACAGAAAACAGGGAAATTAATAACAAACAAGTTCTGCAACTTGTAGCAAACAATGTTCCCTCAGTAGATTAAACAACCTCATGGGATCCAGGAGGTATTTACTAGAATGTGGTAACAGGTGACAAAGGTCGCACAGCTTGTTCAAAGTCGTCAAACCAGTCAGAGAGACTAGTTTGATGCAACAAACTATGCAACAAACAGAACGGTTGCATAGGTCGTTCAAGGTCACCAAAGTAGTCAGCAACAGTGGAAGACAAAGACCCAGGTTTCCGGACTCCTGACGCCGGGCTCCTGCTCACAGCCTCTGTGGAGACTGACAGGAGGCCCCATGAACCTAGGGTTAGGTCACTCGGTTGTGAGTTCCCATTTTACCAGTAACTTGCCATAAGATAGAGATTAGTGAGGACTGTGACAAGCTGAAGAAAGCGTGGCACCTCTGGAGGAGGAAGCCGCTATTCAGTCTGGGTGATTATGGCCACACAGGAAATCACGTCTAGTTCTTCCAGTTTTTCAAGAAAATCTCCCAGCTTTTCAATATTTGCTCCAAAATTTTAAAAACAGCATGCTGGTCAGATCGAACACATACAGGGTCAGGGGTGGAATAAGCTCACAGGGAACCAGTTCCAAATATGATGCATGTAAAATAAAAAACCAAAGGCGGAGCGTGCTGGTTCACACCTGTAAACCCAGTGCTTTGAGAGGCCGAGGCGGGAGGATCACTTGAGCCCGGGAGTTCGAGACCAGCCTGGCCAACATGGTGAAACCCCATCTTTACTAAAAATACAAAAATTAGCTGGGAGGGCATGTAGTCCCAGCTACTGGGGAGGTGGAGATGGGAGGAGCGCTTGAGCCCAGGAGCTGTGATCATGCACTCCAGCCTGGGTGACAGAGCAAGACCCTGCTCCAATAAAAAAAAAAAAAAAAATTTTTTAAATAAAGGACC
>NW_012111600.1:0-1404 GCF_000951035.1 Colobus angolensis palliatus
AATTCTTCATACACATTGACTTGTCTTTTGCAATCCAGTGTAAAAGTGGGACATCTTCTTCAGAAGCTTTGAAACATACAAATTAGCCTCAAGCTTATCTACCAGACTTCGAGGCTAGAAGGCTGATTCATGTAAGAAGGACTAAGAAGACATTTCACCCATATCCTGGGTAACAGGAGGGCATGCTTTAGATAGGTTTGTACACCAGACTGGTAATCTACACTTTCTTCTAGCAGTGAGAAGTACTGAGATCTGTCACTCCCTCCTGTAAGGCCAAGACCCGGAGAGGGCCAAATTTTAGCCTAGAACTCAGCCAGCTCTTCACAGTCTCCCAAGTTTTACGTTTTCCTCCACAATTGTTTACTTTGAAAGATTTCAAACCTACAGAAAAGTTGAAAAATAAAAAAAGAACACCTCTACACTGTTCACCCAAGTTCAACAATTAACATTCTTTACCTTTTTGCTCTGTCTACATACACCTACACACATTCATATTTCACAGTAAATGCAGACCAAAAAAACTCCACCTCATCCCTAAATAGTTCAGCATCTATGTCATGAGATTAAGGATGTTATCCTATATAATTATAATACAATTCAATGATCAAACCTAAGGATATTAACATTAATTCAATAATATTCTAATACATAGTCCAGATAAAAATTTTCTAATTGTTTAGAAAATGTCACAGCTATACACATGTATGCATGTATATAGATATTTATGCATATATAGTGTGTGCATGTGTGTATGTATGTGTATATATAACACACATGCACATTACATATGCATAAATGTTCTAATTTAATGATGCTTATATGGATAAATATCTTAAAGATATATACATATCATTAGCTGGAAGCTGCCTCTATCCATATTTTAAAGATTTCTCCATATGTGGTGAACTGTAACCTAACTGGATGTATAAACAACTTGTAACCTACTCTTGTGCCAATGACTGAGTTTTAGCCAATCAAAGGTGGCCAACTGTTCAAACTGGGTTCAAATAAGACAAACTCAGAGCTGTAACCAATCCGATTATTTTCGTACCTCACTTCTGTTTTCCATAAGTCACTTTCCCTTTTCTATCCATAAATCTTCTTCCACCACATGGTAGCACTGGAGCCTCTCTGAATCTATTCTGGTTCTGGAACTTTCTGATTCAGGAATTCTTCTTTGATTAAACTCTGTATGTGTGTGTGTGTGTGTGTGTGTATTATATATATTATATACAAATGTAATATATATATGAGTACATGTATATATAATATTTATTTAAGAGAGAGAGAGACGAGTGACTTGTGGTACTGATGTTGCTTCCCCAGGTTCCAAGTAAAGTTCAATTGCACTTTAGTTACCTAGAACTGTCCCTCCATTTCTTTGTTTTTGCTGCTAAGTTTTTG
>NW_012111601.1:0-2718 GCF_000951035.1 Colobus angolensis palliatus
AGAAAAGAAAAATGAGGCATGGATTTGGCTTTGAGCCAAATGAGGTCTAAAACAAATTCTTTGCTGCACTAATTTTTCAGTTCTGATGAACAAGAACAACCAACTCATTATACAGTACCTGGCAGTATTTTCTTCCCTTTCTTATATAAGTTGAATGTTTTCCTCATCTGACAATGGTAATACATGGGATAGCTCTACTGGACTTTTTCGAAGCCAAAGATCTTTGAACAGATTTGTAGAGATTGTTCTAAAAACAAACAAACAAACAAACAAACTTCCTACCTGAGTTACTGTTTTTTATATAGAGAATGGGCTTTGCTTGCCATTCACTCTAAGAATTTTTCTATATGGCATAATAAAGCTGAAGTTCGTAGATTTTAGTTCAGAAAGCCGTATCTTTTAAACCTAGGCCTCTGGGTTTGTTCACATAAGTCAATATACAGCATTAATAATTGCTGCATATGACTTGAGGGAAAAATCCAAATTAAATAAAGAAGGCTTTCATGAGGTTGGGAATAAACAGATTTAGGTTATAACAGTAGGATTCTTTAGGGATTTTCACGGGGTACAGATGAATACAAGATACCCTTCTCATTTGCAGGCGTTTGAGAAATCTCTTAAAATAGAGAAACACAGGAATATTTGTTTTCCAACACAAAATAATTCAAAGACCTGCCCATGTTTCTTGCCAAAGATTTGTTCTTTTTAAGTCCCATCCAACCCTACACAAATTTTTTTTCTGATTATATCAGGAAGAAAACCTCAGTGGCTACTTGCTGTTAACACACCTCCCTTTAAACATTTCTTAGTTTCCTAATGAGTCTTTCATTTAACTATATCATAATATAACCCTGGTTTACTGCACTTTATGTCTGCTCCCCTCCCCCATCAGCAGTAGTAGTGCTGCCTCCAGTAAAAAGGGGCAGGGGATGGGGGATGGAAATAATCTGTTCACTGCATGATAGGTTGTTGTGTTACAGGGTAAATAGGGGTGTATGGTTTTTTTCTATCTAATTTTTTATTTTGAAAAATCTAAAACGTATTAGTACAAAGGACAACCAAAAAACCCTTTACTTAGGTTTACTAATTGCTAACATTTTGCCACATTTGATTTATCTTTCTTTAGAAATGCATATTTACACTAGGGGGTAGGGCAGATATCATGCTCCTTTATCTCTAAATATATCAGTATTCTCCTAAGTGTAAGGGGGATATTCTTCTTCATAGCCACAATACCATTATCGTGCCTTAGAAATTTAACAGTTATTCCATAATGTCATCTAATATAGAGTCCATATTTAAATTTTGCCTTTGATCCGCTAGCTGATAAACAAATCATGTCAAAACTTAGTGGCTTAAAACAACCACAGTTTATTAGTGCTCATAATTCCATGGGCCAGTTAGGTGGTTCTTCTAATGTGGATTAGGCTCAGCTGATCATCTGGGCTCCTTTATACCTCTGGAGTCAGCTGCTGGACTGACTAGGAGCTGGCTGGTCTAAGTGAGCCTCAGTTTGGATGGCTTTTCTTTGCTCCAGAGGGGTCTCTCATCCTCTAGCAATCTAGAACAGTCTTGTTTCCATGCTTATGGGCGGGCTCTAACAGAGTGGAAGAGTGCAAAGCGTTTTAAGGCTTAGGCTTGGAATTGGCACAGCATCACTTCCACAATCTTTTAGTCAAAGCAAGTCACATGCTCCTCTTGATGGGAATAACTGCAAAGTCATATTGCTCAAGGGCATGGATACAGGGGCATGAACAATCACAGCCATTTTTGCAATCTGTCATACCCCTATTGTCCAAATACCGTTAATAATAATGTTAATGTTATGTTAATTATTATAACTGTCGGTTTGTTTTTAATCCAGGATCCAAACAAGGTTACACATTAAATTTAGTTGTTATGCCTCTTTAGTCTCTTTAAATCTATAGGAGTCTCCCCCCTTATTTGTGTTTTATGATATTTTTAAGATTCCAGGTCTGTTTTCTTAACAATATCTCATGATCTGAATTTGTATAATTATTTCTGCATGATTATATACCGGTTAAATATTTTGGGCAAGAATTCTAAAGCTGAGGTTGTATATTTCCCATTTCATCACAAAAGGAGGCACATAATGTTAGTTTGTCCAGATCATTAGTGATGCTAAGTGGAATCACTGGCTAAAATTAGGGCGCTGCCAGATTTTGCAGTCATGAAGGTGCCATTTCCTAGAGAAAGATTTGTGGGATTTTTTGTTTTTGGTTTTTGTTTTTGTTTTTTTTTTTTGGAGATGGAGTCTTACTCTATCGCCCAGGCTGGAGTGCAGTGGTGCGATCTTGGCTCACTGCAACCTCCGCCTCCCGGGTTCAAGCAATTCTCCTGCCTCAGCCTCCCAAGTAGTTGGGACTACAGGTGTGCACTGCCATGCCCGGCTAATTTTTTGTATTTTTTTTTTTGTAGAGACGGTGTTTCACCATGTTGCCCAGGATGGTCTTGAACTCCTTAGCTCAGGCAATCTACCCACCTTGGCCTCCCAAAGTGCTAGGATTATAGGCATGAGCCACTGCACCTGGCCTAGATTTGTTTTAAGTGTGGACATTTGGTGTTAGCCTTCTTCCAATCACATCAACGTATATTTGTTAGATACCTATTGTATATCTAGTCTGATTTAGTGCTATGGGGATCTAAAAGAATGGTAAGGAATGTTCCCTGTCTGAAGGAATATATAATTTTCCTGAG
>NW_012111602.1:0-1468 GCF_000951035.1 Colobus angolensis palliatus
TATTCAGTTTTCCTTTCATTTTCTTTTTTGGAGAAATCTCCTGACCTTGTGATCTGCCCGTCTCGGCCTCCCAAAGTGCTGGGATTACAGGCTTGAGCCACCGTGCCCGGCCGGATCACTTTCTTTAAGGGACATAGACACTGACTTTTAAAATATATTTTCTCTCCAATACTGGCCTGAATGGAATCATTAAGCGTAGGGTGAGTTTGGAAAATTTTAAGTAGTTTGGTATAGATGGAAGGGGTAGTGTACGAAGCAGAGGGAATGAGTTTGGAAGGACTGGCAGGGATTTGGATTATAAAGGACCTTGAATGCCAGGCTAAGAAGCTTTAGATCTGCCCTGTGGGCAGAAAGGAGGACCCCGTGGACACTTTAGAGGAGAAGTGGCAGAGGCACGCCCAGTGGGTGGGTAAGAACATCAATGTGGTCGGCTCCTTGAACAGATCAGATCAAATCACTCTTCCTTCTGAGCAATCTCTCAATCTTCGTTCCTGCCCTTGCCATTTGCATAATTTACTTTTAATTATTGCTTTCATTATTTTCATAACCCATCCTGGCAGGAATAATCTGATGCAGGGTGGAATTAAACTGATGGCACCTCAGCAAACCTCCTCCTTTGTTCATATTATTAACCCATGTATTTTTCAGAGAAGATTTTATTAAAAGAGATCACCTGGGGTTTGCTCCTAGCTGTATGTTCTGGAGATGGCATAGCCAGCAACTGTCCCCTGCACCTGACTCCTCTCTGTGCGTACAGTTTTAAAAGCAGGTGTCATTCAGAGCTTAGGGAGCACCAGTTTCTAATTAGTTGCTTGTTAAACCACAGGCCTCCAGATTGGGCTACTAAAATTACTAGTTTATTTAGTGAAGAAACACTAATGGTATTTTTTTAACCCTGAAAACAAGCATTTCCAGTTCTTCGCTGATGCCATATTTTTCTGAGATGAATGTTATTGTTACACATTACTGTTACTATTTATGGTGCCCGGATCTGTGTGGGTTCTTTGCAAAGGTTATTATCTTGTCGATTTCTCACGGGATTTTGCAAATACTGCTTTTCCAGAAGAGGAAACCTGGTCTCAGAGAACTGAGTCACTGCCTAAGGTCACATAGCCAGTGTGGGCTAGGCTGGGATTCAGCCCAGGACTGGCCCACGTTCTTGTTCTTTTCAATAGCTTCTTCACTGTCATTTGCTTATTGCTTTCCATTTGCCAATGGACCATGCTTTATGACATAGTAATTTGTATTTTTGTTTAAAAGCATCTGGAAAATAATAAAAATAATTTGAAAATATAGCTTAAGTGTATTATGTATTAAACAAAACACCACTACTGTCAATTCACTTAAAGGAATTCAATATTTTCTTTTCTTTTTTTTGAGATGGAGTCTCACTCTGTCACCCAGGCTGGAGTGCAGTGGTGCGATCTCGGCTCACTGCAACCTCCGCCCCCTGGGTTCAAGTGATTCT
>NW_012111603.1:0-1503 GCF_000951035.1 Colobus angolensis palliatus
AAAAAAAAAAAAAAAGAAAAGAAAGAAAGAAAGAAAGTTAAATAAAATTTAAAAATAAAGGAACCAAGATCTGGGCATATTGAAGCATTGTTATTACTATGGTTGTTGTTGATTCGGGGATTATCCAACTAGTTTCTGCCCTGGAAGGTCTTCCCTGACCTCTGACCACACAGTACCACTGTTGTTTTACTGCTTCCTGCTAGGATGCTCTATTTCCCAGTCTTTTCTGGAGGCTCACTGGTCTCTGTCTGCATTCCTGGTCCCTGGCCCAGCAGAGATTTCTGTAGGGAAACACCTGGCTCTGGAACCAGAGGCAGCCAGTCCTGGGAGCAGCCTCTCCAGGTGAAGAGTATTATCAGCAAGCAAATGGCTGGCATGCACGTGGAGACCAAGAGCACCTCGCGCGGGCAGGAGGGGATCCGGCCACACCCCGTGCAGCCTCTTGCTCCTAGGCTGCATCTGACCAAGACAGCTTCTTGGGAACACTGTGTCCCCGCGCCCTGGGGCGAGGTCTGTCCTTCGAGAGCAGTGCCTGGATTGAGCTGGTTTGCTCTGCTCTGTTCTCTTCCTGTGCCACAGCCCTGATCCCACACAGTTTATAGACTCCACGGTGCCTGCCCAGAGCTATTTCTTCCCTCTGGGGCTTTGCCCGTGTTGTGTCCCTGCCTGGTGAGCCCTTTCTCCTCCCCACCCTGTAGACTTAGCTATCGCTTACTTGTTCATAAAGTCTCAGCTCAGGCCTTGCCTCCCCCAAGAAACCTTCCCTGACCCGCTCCCCACTCTCCGCTGGGACTTACGTGTCGCTTAATCTCTATAGATGCTCTTATCACCTATTGTAATTTATTCTTCAAATATTTACTGAGTGTCTGTGTGCTCTGTATCAGACCCTGGGCACAGAGCTGTGAACAGTAGCAGCCAAGATTTTTTGAGTATTACAGTATGCTAGGCATCCACCCCTTGCCACGGTCATGTAGGGTGAGTGCCAGTATTATCTGGTGTTACAAATGGGGAAAGTGAGGCACAGAGAGGTGAAGTAACCATCCCCAAGCTCACCAGTTGCCAAAGGGACACAGCCAGAATTGAAATCAACCAGGCTGGCTCTGTGGTCTATGCTCTTGACCTCTGAGCTCTTCGCTTTCTAGACAGACAAGGTCATGCTCTTTCCCTGGGCTTATGTTCTAAGCAGGAGACACCTAAGTGAGCAGTTAAGTCAAGAAGATAATTTCAGGCCAGGCACACTGGTGGATGCCTGTAATCCCAGCATTTGGGGAGGCTGAGGCCAGAGGATCCCTTGAGGCCAGGAGTTCAAGACCAGCCTGGGCAACATAGCAAGACCCCATCTCTACAAAAAATTTTACAGATTACCTGGGTATGGTGGCACATGCCTGTAGTCCCAGCTACTCAGGAGGTTGAGGCAGGAGAATCACTTGAACCCAGAGGGCAGAAGTTGCAGTGAGCTGAGATGGCACCACTTCACTCCAGCCTGGGTGAAAGAATGAAACT
>NW_012111604.1:0-1177 GCF_000951035.1 Colobus angolensis palliatus
CCGAGACGGGTGGATCATGAGATCAGGAGATCGAGACCATCCTGGCTAACATGGTAAAACCCCGTCTCTACTAAAAAATACAAAAAACTAGCCGGGCGAGGTGGTGGGCGCCTGTAGTCCCAGCTACTCGGGAGGCTGAGGCAGGAGAATGCCGTAAACTCGGGAGGCGGAGCTTGCAGTAAGCTGAGATCTGGCCACTGCACTCCAGGCTGGGCAATAGAGCGAGACTCCGTTTCAAAAAAAACAAAAACAAAAAAAAACCATCAGTGACTCCCCAAATCCAGGTTGAAATCTCTTTTTGTCTCCACAAACTGGCTCTGGGCCTCTTACACTCCCTCGGGGCTTGGTTGGTCCTTGCTTCCCGGCAGAAACACTTACCCCCAGTCGTGCCCTTGCCGCCTTCTACGCATCCTTCAGACCCTGGGCCTTCCCCCAGCCCTCAGACCAGGTCAGTACCCGCTCTCCTGCTCCCTTATACATCCTCTGGACACCAGCAGCTTCCCTGTGCACCTGCAAACTGAAACCACTGGGAGTGGAGTCTGTTTCCTGTCTGTGTCCCCACTGGCCATGACTCTGAGGGTCAGGGCTAGGTCTGTCTTGCTCATCCCTGAAGCCCTGTGCCCAGCACAGTGTCTGCCCACAGCTGGCCATCCCCATTAGAGGAGAGTGTGCAGGCCTGTGTCTACTCCAGCCCGAATCCCTGATCTCCACGCCAGGTGCCCTGGCCCAGACAGCAGGAGATAAAGGACTCATCTCTGTCTCAGACTCCCCATTTGTACAAAGGGAGAAATAATACCTACCCCGCAGTGTTGTTTTGAAGGTTAAGTAAGAGTTCACATGTGGCCAGGTGTGGTGGCTCACACTTGGAATCCCAGCACTTTGAGAGGCTGAGGAGGGAGGATCACTTGAGCCTAGGAGTTCAAGACCAGCCAGGGCAACATAATAAGACCCTGTCTCTACAAAAAATTTAAAAATTAGCCAGGCACCATGGCACATGCCTATAGTCCCAGCTACTCGGGAGACTGAGGCAGGAGGATCTCTTGACCCCAGAAGTTTGAGGCTACAGCGAACCATGATTGCAAAGCCTGGGTGACAGAGTGAGATCCTGTTTCAAAAATGTTTTGTTTTTTTTTTTTGAGACGGAGTCTCGCTCTGTCACCCGGGCTGGAGTGCAGTG
>NW_012111605.1:0-1554 GCF_000951035.1 Colobus angolensis palliatus
CCCACCTTGGCCTCCCAAAGTGCTGGGATTACAGGCTTGAGCCACCGCGCCCGGCCAGATAAGTGTATTTTTAAATTAATCTACACAGCACCTGACCAAAGGAACACCTATTCTTGATGGATTTATAGGAGCACTTGTGTTAGAGACAGGGGTGGGAGGCAGGATCCCTCCACAGGGACCCTGAGCTCACCAGGTGGGAAGCGCACATGAGCTCTGGGGAAGAGACCATGCTTCATAAGCTCACCAGCCGCTGGCCCGACCTGCCAGCACACTCCCCAGACGGCGGAATCACTCATGTACGGGTTGTCCGGTGGCCGAGGGAGGGGAGGAGAGAAAAGTGGAGTGGGAGGCACAAGGGTGGAATGTGGGCTGGGCCAAGTTTAGAATTACCAGTGCCACAGAGGCGCTCTGGGACCACACTTTAAATAGCCGGCACCTTCCCCTTCCCCCTTAGATAATTCTTCTCCCCGACTGGACCTCTGGCAGCAACTTCACTAAGGTTTGAAATGTTTTCTCCTCTTTTTTTTTTTTTTTTTCTGTTTCTGGGTCTCAGTCTGCAGGTTGGTGGGATCCATGGGACTTACAACCAAAGGACTTTTTTCTCACCCTCTCCTAGAAAATATGCTTCTGACATTTATGTGTGCGATGCCAAGATTATATGCTATTTTCTTGACTTTCTGAAACTTGGGTGGCTGTTGACTTAAGTGACAATGTGATTTGGAAAGAGAGAGCCCTAGATTGACAGGAAAGACAATTGGATTTAGCTCCAAGAAAAATCGGATTTAACTCTGAGAAAAGAGAGCAATGATCAACTCTTTGACAGGACAGAAAGAAAACAAAAATTTGAGTACCTGTTATTCTATTAAGTGCATATATATATGTATATTTCCTCATTTAATTCTTATAGCTAAGTATATCCTATCAATCATCCCCACTTTTACAGATGAACAAACGAAGACTCAGAGTCATTCATTAACTTCTCTGAAGTCAGACATTGGTATGAGAAAAAACTAATGTTTGAACCTGGTCTCATCTGGCTCTACAGCTCATGGCCTTTCAGACACAACACGCTACCTCTGGGAAGCAGCTCTAATGGGGCTAAGGGAGCCAGGAAAGGGCTACTGTTTCTCCGGGCGGAGAAGGGAGGGCTTTCCATCACCGCTGGTAAAGGGAGGGGAGGCCTCCAGCAAAGTCAGTACCTTGACAACCTTCCCAAAAGGACTGGGGAGCCCTCTTGGGACCAGTTACTTGAGTTTCTCCTTTGTAGAAAGGAGCTCATTCTCTCATTTATCAAATAAACATAGATACCTGCTGTTCCCTGACTTTCTTTTTTGTTTTCTTTTTTTTTTTTTTTTTTTTTTTGAGACGGAGTCTCGCTTTGTTGCCCAGGCTGGAGTGCAGTGGCGCGATCCCAGCTCCCTGCACCTGGTTTCATCCACCTCCTGGTTTCAAGCGATTCTCCTGCTTTTAGTAGAGATGGGGTTTCACCATGTTGGCCAGGCTGGTCTCAAACTCGTGACCTCAGGTGATCCGCCCGCCTCAGCCTCCCAAGTG
>NW_012111606.1:0-1705 GCF_000951035.1 Colobus angolensis palliatus
TGATGACTAGTGATAATGAGCATTTTTTCATGTGTCTGTTGGCTGCATGAATGTCTTTTTTTTTTTTTGAGATGGAATCTCACACTGTCACCTAGGCTGGAGTGCAGTGGTGCAATCTTGGCTCACTGCAAGCTCCGCCTCCCAGGTTCACACCATTCTCCTGCCTCAGCCTCCTGTGTAGCTGGGACTACATGTGCTCACTACCACACCTGGCTAATTTTTTGTGTTTTTAGTAGAGACGGGGTTTTACCATATTAGCCAGGATGCTCTCAATCTCTTGACCTTGTGATCCACCCGCCTTGGCCTCCAAAGTGCTGGGATTACAGGCGTGAGCCACCACACCCAACCCTAAATGTCTTCCTGTGAGAAGTGTCTGTTCATATCCTTTGCCCAGTTTTTGATGGGGTTGTTTGTTTTTTTCTTGTAAATTTGTTTACGTTCTTTGTAGATTCTGGATATTAGCCCTTTGTCAGATGAGTAGATTGCAAACATTTTCTCCCATTCTGTAGGTTGCCTGCTCACTCTGATGGTAGTTCCTTTTGCTGAGCAAAAGCTCTCTAGTTTAATTAGATCTCATTTGTCAATTTTGGCTTTTGTTGCTATTGCTTTTTGTGTTTTAGTCATGAAGCCCTTGCCCATACCTATGTCCTGAATGGTATTGTCTAGGTTTTCTTCTAGGGTTTTTATGGTTTTAGGTCTAACATTTAAGTCTTTAATCCATCTTAAATTAATTTTTGTATAAGGTGTAAGGAAGGGATCCAGTTTCAGCTTTCTACATATGGCTAGCCAGTTTTCCCAGCACCATTTATTAAGTAGGGAATCCTTTCCCCATTTCTTGTTTTTGTCAGGTTTGTCAAAGATCAGATGGTTGTAGATGTGTGGTCTTATTTCTGAGGTCTCTGTTCTGTTCCATTGGTCTATATCTCTATTTTGGTAGCAGTACTATGCTCTTTTCGTTACTATAGACCTGTAGAATAGTTTAAAGTCAGGTAGCATGATGCCTCCAGCTTTGTTCTTTTTGCTTAGTATTGTCTTGGCAATGTGGGCTCTTTTTTGGTTCCATATGAACTTTAAAGTAGTTTTTTTAAATTCTGTGAAGAAAGTCATTGGTAGCTTAATGGGGATGGCACTGAATCTGTAAATTACCTTGGGCAGTATGGTGGCAATTTTCACGATGTTGATTCGTCCTATCCATGAGCATGGAAAGTTCTTCCATTTGTTTGTGTCCTCTTTTATTTCATCGATCAGTGGTTTATCATTCTCCTTGAAGAGGTCCTTCACATACCTTGTAAGTTGGATTCCTAGGTATTTTATTCTTTTTGTAGCAATTGTGAATGGAAGTTCACTCATGATTTGGCTGTCTGTCTGTTATTGGTGTGTAGAAATGCTTGTGATTTTTGCACATTGATTTTGTATCCTGAGACTTTGCTGAAGTTGCTTATCAGCTTAAGGAGATTTTGGGCTAAGACAATGGGGTTTTCTAAATATACAATCATGTCATCTGCAAACAGGGACAATTTGACTTCCTCTTTTCCTAATTTAATACCCTTTATTTCTTTGTCTTGCCTGATTGCCCTAGCCAGAACTTCCAACACTATTTGAATAGGAGTGGTGAGAGAGGGCATCCTTGTCTTGTGCAGGTTTTCAAAGGGAATTCTTACAGTTTTTGCCCATTCAGTATGATATTGGCTGTGGGTTTGTCATA
>NW_012111607.1:0-1552 GCF_000951035.1 Colobus angolensis palliatus
GTAGGCGGATCACCTGAGGTCAGGAGTTCGAGACCAGCCTGACCAAGATGGTGAAACCCCATCTCTACTAAAAATACAAAAAATTAGCCAAGTGTGGTGGCACATGCCTGTAATCCCAGCTACTCAGGAGGCTGAGGCAGGAGAATCGCTTGAACCCAGAAGGCGGAGGTTGTGGTGAGCCAAGATTGCACCATTGCACTCCAGGCTGGGCAACAAGAGCAAAATTCTGTCTCAAAAAAAAAAAAAAAGTTAAATTGAACCCAACACAATGGCTCATGTCCATAATTCCAGTGCTTTGGAAGGCCAAGACAAGAGGATTGCTTGAGCCTAGGATATCAAGGGTGCAGTGAGCCATGGTCATGCCGCTGCACTCAGCCTGGGTGAAAGAGGGAGACTCTGTCTCAAAAAAAAAAAAAAAAAAAGTTAAATTGAGCTCTCAGCATTTTATTGCTAGGAAACCTAATAGTTTTTTTTAAACACTAATATAAAACCTTAAGACTTAGATTTTTGTTTGTTTTAAACAGTAAATATATACCATTCTCCTAGGAAAGAATTACAACTCTTTATTCCTTTTTACTTTTGCATAGTATATAACACCTTAAGATGGCCATTGGTGCTTTGGCTTGCTATGGGATTGTATTTGAAACAGAAAAACTAGGATAGAGAATTATGTAGAGTTTTACTTTGATCATGTCTGTTGTTTAGCAAGATTTTACTTTTCCTTGTGTTTCAGTTGAGCCAGAATGAATAAGGCAAGAAAATAATGTCTCTTGTTCTAAAAGAAGTGAACTTGTGGTTAGCTGGGGAGTTATGCAGTGTGGTGAAGTAAGTCTGAGAGCCATTGGCAAGTACTGGGATAGATCCTCAGGTCCTCAAAACTTATTTGAGCAAAGCACATAAAAGAGAATTTCATGTTTTAAAAACAGGCTAATTTAGTTGGAAGCTGGTAATTTCTTTTTCTTCTTTTTTTTAGGGACAGGGTCTCACTTCGTTCTGTCACCCAGGCTGGAGTGCAATAGCGCAGTCATGGCTCACTGCAGCCTCAACCTCCTGGTCTTAAGTGATCCTCCCACCTCAGCCTTCCAAGTAGCTAGGACCACAGGCATGTACCACTATGCCTGACTAATTAAAACAAATAATTTTTTTAGAGACAGGATGTCACTATGTTGCCCAGGTTGATCTTGAACTCCTGGGCTCAAACAAGTGATCCTCCTGCCTTGGCCTCCTAAAATGCTGGTATTACAGGCATGAGCCACCACACCTGGCCAAAGCTGATAATTTCTTTCTCAACCAGGAGGTTGAAGCTGAGACAGAGTCTTGCTCTGTCACCCAGGCTGGAGTACAGTGGCACAGTCTCGGCTCACTGCAACCTCCGCCTCCCAGGTTCAAGCAATTCTCCTGCCTCAGCCTCCCAAGTAGCTGGGATTACAGGTGCCTGCCATCACACCTGGCTAATTTTTTTGTGTTTTTGGTAGAGACGGGGTTTCACCATGTTGGCCAGGCTGGTCTCGAACTCCTGACCTCAAGTGATCCACCCGCATCGGCCTCCCAA
>NW_012111608.1:0-1165 GCF_000951035.1 Colobus angolensis palliatus
CCAGCTACTCGGGAGGCTGAGGCAGGAGAATCGCTTGAACCCGGGAGGCAGAGGTTGCAGTGAGCCGAGATCGCGCCACTGCACTCCAGCCTGGGAGACACAGCAGGACTCTGTCTCAAAAAAAAAAAAAGACCCTTGAAGTGCAAACTGTAAAACAAAATATGAATATTACTATATCAGTTCACTCTTCAATTATACACTATAGATATATTTAACATCGAAAAATTAATAAAACTCATAGACAGATGGTAGACTGGAAGGAGATATTTACAGTCCTTAAAACTGTTGAGGCATTAATATCTACAATATATTAAAAAACTCCTGCAAATCAGTAAGACCCAAGAGAAAAACAGGCGAAAGACATGCAGGGTTAATTTACAAAAGAGGAAGCCCAAATGGCTAACTAGTATAGAAAGGAATGCTCAAACTCGCTAGTAATCAGAGAAATGTACATATAAATGACATACCAACTAACATCCATCAAAATGGCAAAATGAGAAAAGTGGATAATGCTAAGAGTTGTCAAGGGTGTGGGGGAATAAGAACTCTTGTGCAGTTCTTGTAGAAGTATAAACTGGCATAGACTTTTTAGCATTACTTAGTAAAAATGGGTATTCCTATGCCATTTGACCTCGTGATACCATTCCTGGGTATACAGTTGACCCTTGAACAACACAAGTTTGAACTACATGCATCCACTTACATGCAGATTTCCATCCTCCTTTGTCACTACTGAGACAGCAAGACTAACCCCTTCTCTTCCTCTTTCTTCTCAGCTTATTCAACATGAAGACAAGATGAAGATTATTATAATCCACTTCCACCTACTGGATAGTAAATATATTTTCTCTTCTGGCCAGGCACAGTGGCTCATGACTGTAATCCCAGCGCTTTGGGAGGCCGAGGCGGGTGGATTGCCTGAGGTCAGGAGTTCAAGACCAGTCTGGCCAATATGGTGAAACCCCTTTACTAAAATACACACAAAAAATTAGCCAGGCGTGGTGGCGGGTGCCTGTAATCCCAGCTACTTGGGAGGCTGAGGCAGGAGAATCGCTTGAACCTGGGAGGCAAAGGTTGCAGAGAGCTGAGATTGTGCCACAGCACTCCAGCCAGGGAGGGAGGGGGACTGTTTCAAAAAAAAAAAAAAAAGTGAAGATGATGGCTA
>NW_012111609.1:0-2964 GCF_000951035.1 Colobus angolensis palliatus
ATGCTGAACACTTAAAAAAATTATAGGTATTATGTCCAGATTTTTAAACACATGCCTTATAGAAGCCTTATAGAAACCCTCTCTTTTAAATTACAAGCATTTTGCCATGGTTTTTACACACTTACCTTATGGAAACCTCAAAACAATCACATCTTTTAGAGATGAGAAAACTGAGGATTTGGACGTCTCTGGGGGAACCTTGGGCCACCAACATCCAGAGGATCTTCTGAACTATAGCAGCATCTGTTTCCTCCCTACCTTTGGGCGTCTTCTGTTTGCCAGTGTGCTGCTGTCAGGTCCCTTGTTGCCTCCCAAATTTGATTGGGCAGGCTCCAAAGAAGTGGAGTGCAGCGCTACTGCCGCCTCCACCTCGTGGATCCCAGAGGTGCAAGACAGCTTCATCCACGGCACCCTGAGCTGGCTCCGCTTGCGGAGGACATTGGGGACGGCGTGTTCCAGGCGCCTCTGGTCCTGTTTATCGCAGCCTGCGCCTTGGCTGTCTGCACCCTGACTGGGGCTGGCTTTGGTGCACATACGACAGCTCAGTGTGGTCCCCATGTGGCACCTGTGTTCTTCTGGGATAGTTTGGGCCTTCGCTTGCCCCCAAGTCTGCAGGGCTCAACACCTATCGCCTCTTCCTGGCAAAGGCATGGCTGGCATGGGCAGCCCTGGGCCATGGGGTGGCACTGCACTAAAATCCCGGAACCCAGGTCACCCCCGTACCCTGAGCTGACTTGTCTGCTAAAAAAAAACCATGCCAACCTGTCTGGTGTATTTTAGAAGGGACTGGATGCAACAAGCCTGGGAGCTGTGAGTGGGGGAGGAGAGAGCACAAACGGATTCATCCCCCTTCCACCACTGCCCAACAACTGAAGACCACCAACTGAGGACCACCAACTGAAGAGGAACAACTGAGGGAACCAACTGAGGGCACTAAATGAAGGCAACCAATGAGGGCACCCACTCAAGGCCACCAAGTGAAGGCCAGTTGCCCTGCCGATCAGACTGCATCCTGGTTAGAGGAAACAATCAGGTCCAGAATGCCCTGTGTGCCTCCCCACAGACTTAGAAATTGAGTGCACAGGCACCTGGCTCACAAGGTCCCGCCCTGCCTGTGGACCCACACTACATTTCATTCATTGCTTGCTGCTAGGACCTTTCAGGTTTCTCATTGTGAAGAAGTTCCTAGGGATCATTGCCTTACAATAAATGACGCTAAAATTACTGAAACCAAATCTGCCTCACGCAGTGTCCGGGATTCATAGAAGACCCTTTTCCCCCCATAATCTCTGAAATATTAACAAACTAGGAATAAGAGAGATTTCTGCAGGTGCTTTCAGAAAAAAAGCATTGCCATGAGCTAAGCCTACTCTCTAATATCAAGTTATATTCCATATGTACACACACATATATATATCCCATTCACATATATTTGATTTACATTTTTTAAAATGACACAGATGTTCAATCAAATTAACAAGACTAACAGAAGAAATTTTCTCAAATGTACACACTAAGTACATCACATTTTTCTAATAATCACTTTCATAGAGTAGCTTAGAATCTATGCTTTCAACAAAGCAAGAGGCTTATATAAGAGAAAACTACCACAAAATATGAGATTTTCAATGTGATCATCATTTCTACTGTTAACTAGAAATTCCCCAGTGAATGCACTGTGAACTGCTTTGTGACTGTGGTGATTTATTTAGTCTTTCTGATCATTGGTTTGATTGTCTAAGAAATATGAGTATCCCCAATTTTATCAACTTGGTCTAAAAATTAATCATCTGAAAAATGAAAGATAATCCTCCTTGTACACATGTTGGACACTTACAAAATTTTAGACATTGCGTCCAGACTTTTACACACTTACCTTACAGAAGCCTCATAATAACCCTCTCTTGTAAATTACAAGCATTTTGCCATGGTTTTTACACACTTACCTTATGAAAGCCTCGTAACAATCACATCCTTCTATAGATGAGCAAACTGAGGCTCAGATGAGTTAAAAACACTTTCACCATCACATTATAAATAGCGATGGACCTGGGATTCAAATTCAGTTTTCTCTGACGCCAAAAATGGTGCAATTTAAGGAGGACCAAGTGATACCCAGAACATGGAGGGATCAGAACATGTGGATTGTCTTTTCTACCCCCTCGTGTGTGAATTTCAATGGCTTGCACTGCCTCAGAACAATCCCAAACTCCCTCCCAGGTTGCCTTGCAGTGGTTCCCTTTTTCTTGGGGATGATGAGGAATCTGCATATTTAACCACAAGCATCACCTTTTAACAGGTGTGTTGATCAAGAAATGAAATTTGCTAGGTCATATGTTACTAAGTGTGAATTGTCCAGTGTCTGTGCAATAAATAAAGGGGCTATTCCATGTAAAAAATCACAGCATCCACTGAATTTGTGCAGAAAGATTTGGAACTATGCTGCAGGAGCATCTTACTGACAGCTGTGCATGAAGACCAGCCAGAACACACCAAGCAGGAGCAGCTCCCAAGACCAGGCGTGGTGGTTCTTGCCTGTCATCTCAACAAAGTGGGAGGGCAAGGTGGGTGAATCACTTGAGGCCAAGGTTTGAGACCAGCCTGGGCAACACAGTGAGACCCTGTCTCTACAAAAAATCATTTCTGATTATTAGAATCAAGAAGAGTACTTCTAACCCTCAGCCATCACTTTAGGAGAGAGAGCTCTGCTCTAGAACTCAAGATATGAAATTGGGAGTCCCAGTGTGGCTACTTCAGTTTAAATACAAGAGTTGTCGAACATTTCCTCTACTGTAATGAAAAATGTAGGATCCATTTTGTATTTTGAAAACTTAGTTTTCGGCCAGCCTAGGAAAAGAAGAGGGCCCTGAAGTGGACATTTGGGCAGGACGACCAAAAGTAAACGGCTGGATGCGACAGGGAAAGAAGAACGAGTAGGCTGTTGAGTCAGAATAAGTACTGCCT
>NW_012111609.1:4398-6245 GCF_000951035.1 Colobus angolensis palliatus
GTATGAACTTTTATTGGTGTTTGTTCGATTTGAGACAATCTAGCTCTGTCGCCCAGGCTGGAGTATATGCAGTGTTGTGATCTCGGTTCACTGCATCCTCCACATTCAGTTTCAAGCCATTCTCCTGCTTCAACCTCCCAAGTAGGTGGGAGTACAGGCAGATGCCACCATGCCCGGCTAATTTTTGTATTTTTAGTAGAGACAAGGTTTCACAATGTTGGCCAGCCTGGTCTCCAACTCCTGACCTCCTGGGATCTACCTGCCTCTGCTTCCCAAAGTATAAACATTTTTAAACATTTAACATTGACCTTTCCGTTTAGAAATGTAGAAATTCATCAGGGTCCTGAGTAATTATAATCTATATTTATCTGCCCACATTGTTTACCATGTGCATCTTCTCCAGCAAGTTATTCAGCATCCTTTCCAGAAGCATTCGACAGCCAGGAAAGCAGGCTACACCTCACCTACTTCTTCCTGGGCTAAAGATCTCAGACTTCATTTTGGAAAAATAATTAAAGACTCTTCTATCCTTACCCACAACATAGAATAATCTGTTTAAGAAATTATTTTTGATCATCCACATTTTGATGCCAACCCCACATTTGGTAATAATGATTATATATGCAAATATTTTAGCCAATTAAATTGGAACCTATTCTTTGAAACATCTTTATAATCATTTTTGTTCTACTTAGTAACTTTAATGGAATAATCAGGTGTTTTTGATAAACCACATGAGTTATTCTCAATGACTACAAGATCTTATGACAGTTGTAATCAAAGGCATGGTGGCTCACGCCTGTAATCCCAGCACTTTGGGAGGATGAGGCTGGTGGATCACCTGAGGTCAGGAGTTCAAGACTAGACTGGTCAACATGATGAAACCCTTTCTCTACTAAAAACATCAAAAAAAAATTATTAGGGCGTTGTGGTGGGCACCTGTAATCCCAGCTACTTGGGAGGCTGAGGCAGGAGAATCACTTGAACCCGGGAGACACAGGTTGCAGTGAGCTGAGATCACGCCATTGCACTCCAGCCTGGGCAACAAGAGTGAAACTCCACCTGAAAAAAATGTATTATTAAATATTGATCTAGTATTTACCATAAACTCAGCACTTTGGGGCACATCAGTAGGTATTTAGTTTTATTATGCTCCTAGAGTTTTTTTTCTTTCTATGATAGAATTTTGAAACATTAACTAAGGTAGAAAAAATTTTAATAGTTTAATGAACCGAATTTACCATTTAATCAGCTTACTAATGATTAGTACATTGCCAATTTTGCTTCACCTACGCCTCCACACACTTCCCACATATTCCTCATTATTGCCTTAATTGAGGTATAAATTATATGTCCTCATTTTTTTGGAAAATAAAAACATCGTTTCATTTCCTCTACAAATATTTCTGCATGTGTCTCTAAATGTTAATGACTTAAAACACAAACAGTCCGTGACATCATATGACCCTGAGACAAATTAGCAGTAACTCGTAATGTATCACATTAAGTATTCAGCCAGTTTTCAAGGTTTTCCTACTGTCTTATACATTATTATCATCATTATCTTATAGTTACATTAATTGATTAATTTATTTATTTAGTTTTGACCAGTGTCTCACTCTTTTGCCCAGGCTGTAGTGCAGTGGTGCGATTTCTGCCTTCTGGGTTCAAGCAATTCTCTGCCTCAGCCTCCCAAGTAGCTGGGATCACAGGCACCCACCACCATGCCTGGCTAATTTTTGTATTTTTAGTAGAGATAGGCTTTCACCATCTTGGCCAGGCTGGTCTTGAACTCCTGACCTTGTGATCCACCTGCCTTGACCTCCCAAGTGCTGGGATTACAGGTG
>NW_012111609.1:6512-9521 GCF_000951035.1 Colobus angolensis palliatus
CCTACATCTTTATTCACTTGCACTCTATTGGTTCCTTTAGTTTTGACTGAAGAAACCAGATTATTTATCCTGTGTTATTTCAACATTCTGCATTTTTCTGATTGCATTCTGTGGTATTATTTATTGAACTTGTGATATAGTTTGGATGTCCCCTCCAAATCTCATTGATATGGTTTGGCTCTATGTCCACACCCAGATCTCATCTTGAATTATGACCCCCACATGTGGATGCAGGGACTTGGTGGGAGGTGGCTGGATCATGGGGACGGTTCCCCCATGCTGCATTTGTGATAGTGAGGGAGTTCTCATGACATGTGGTAGTTTTAATAAGTGTCTGGCATTTCCTCTTTGCACTCTCTCTCCTGCTGCCATGTAAGATGTGCCTTGCTTCTCCTTCACCCTCTGTGATTATTGTAAGTTTCCTGAGGCCTCTGCAGCCATGCATAACTGTGAGTCAATTAAAACTTCCTTTATAAATTACCTACTCAGTCTCAGGTAGTTTCTTTATAGCAGTGTGAAAACGTACTCATATACTCATGTTGAGATATAATCGTCTGTGTTGGAGGTGGGGCCTTATGGGAGGTGTTTGGGTCATGGGGACAGATTCCTCATAACCTGGTGCTGTCCCACTGATAGTGAGCAAGTTCTCAGGAGATCTGTTGTTTAAAAGTGTGTGGCACCTCCCCTGCTTGCTCTCTTGCTCCCAGTCTCTCCATGTGAGAAGCCTGCTCCCACTTTGCCTTCTGCCATGAATGGAAGCCTCCTGAAGCCTTTCCAAAAGGTGAGCAGTTGCCAGCACCATGCTTCCTGTAAAGCCTGCAGACCTGCGAGCCAGTGAAACCTTTATAAATTACCAATGGGGATGGTGCTAAACCATTCACTAGAAATCTGACCCTATGATCCAATCACCTCCCACCAGGTCCCACCTCCAACACTGGGGATTGCATTTCAATATGAGATTTGGGGCAGGACACACATCCAAACTATACCAGTCAGTAAGACAATAAACACTTATGTGTCTATGATGTCATAGGCACTATCCTGGGAAAAACTCTCCCCAGGTGAAGGCAAACAATTATTGGCTGTGTGGATCTACAGGAATTCTAGAGAAGGCACTGTAGATGCACAACTGAGAAATATTAACTGGGAGTGGGTACAGCTGACAGAAGGGCATGTGAGTGTCTAAATATTATGCTATTGTTTACTGCTCTCAAATTCTGTACAAATCTCCACCCTCAGCCCAGGCATGGTGGCTCATGACTAATCCCAGCAGTTTGGGAGGTCAAGAAGAGAGAATATCTTGAGACCAGGAGTTTGAAACTAGCCTGGGAAATATAGTGAGATCTGAGATCTCATTTCCCCCCCCCCAAAAAAAAAGACTGGGCGCAGCGGCTCATGCCTATAATTCCAGCACTTTGGAAAGCCAAGGCGGGTGGATCACAAGGTCAGGAGATCAAGACCATCCTGGCCAACATGGTGAAACCCCATCTCTACTAAAAATACAAAAATTAGCTGGGCACCGTGGCTCATGCCTGTAATCCCAGCTACTCGGGAGGCTGAGGCAGGAGAATCACTTGAACCAGGGAGTCAGAGGTTGCAGTGAGCCAGGATCGCGCCACTGCATTCCAGCCTGGCAACAGCAAGATTCAGTCTCAAGAAAAAAAGTCTTCATTCTCTACCATTTAGTAGAGAATACAGGGGTGTTGTAGGGGTTGGTACAGGGAATAATGAATCCCTTTTTTAGATAATCTTGTATGATAGGGACAATTCCATCTATGTCTTACTGTCAAAGAGGATACTATACAATGTTGGGGAGCAGTATCTTTAGGAATATTTTTCCTGTGTCTGTATTTGACTGGGACCAGAAGTGGGAGAGGATGGCCTTAACCAAATGCTCCACTTCTGGGGTAATTTGAAAACTGGGGAGGCTAAAAGTAGTTTTACAGTTCTCTGCCTTTTATTACACTTTTCTCTCTTCTCTGCTAACATTTCCTTTTCTGTCCTTAGTTCATTTCCCAGACACAAGATGATGTTTTACCATTACTAGTACTAAAGTATGGTACATTGTCAGGAAGTTTCTCTAATTTGTTGTTTTGTTTGTTTTGGGTTGTTTTTGTTTTGTCTCCTGGCTCATATTCCAAAAAAATTTCACCTTTTGATAAAAAAATATATATATATGGTCATTATGGATGTTGAGGAGATCGTGGCCCAAAAGATTGAAAGGGATCTCAGGGCATATTAGAAACATGTGGGACAGACTGAGTGGGTCATATTTAGGGCCCTCAGTTGGTGGAGCACCAAACCTGACAAAACTGTAAGGTAGAGGTTTTGATTTAAAACATGAGGTAGTTTTTCTAGATAAACCCACGAAGCTAATCCTTTCATTACTCCGAGGAATGGGGTTTCTAAACAAGGTGGGATTTATAACAGATATGGGTGTTCCTGTGTCAAATAAGGATGGTTTATGATTAATCTCTCCTAATTTGTTTGTCAAGGTAGAATACTGGGAGAGGTGAAACACTTTAACTTCCTCAGATACAACTGGTCTTCCTGAGTTGTATCCTCCTGCTGTGGCTTCCATTTCAGCCTAAAGCAGTCCCTTTTCAAGTGTCCCAGTCTTTTACATTAGTAACAGGCTGAGGGAAGAGTCCTCACACTGGGGCAGTTTAACATTTTTCTGAGACTGAGAGGTTTGAGAAGTTAATTGTGTTGGGAGAAGAGCTGAGTGTTGGGAAAGAAGCAGAGACAGGGCTTGGAACATATCCAGGGTCCAGGGTCTAAAACCCCTCGTGGCCTTTGGAATGTGTCTGGACTTGCTGGCTCCTTGCTTCTGGCACTCCCATTGTCTCAAGTAGCCGCATGTTTCAGAAAAAAATGCTAAACCGCCACAGCTGTGGCTCGTTCCTTGATGCACTGCTTCCTTTCAACCCCATCCTCACCACCTGTTTATTTGTTTGATCACCAATAAATAGCATGGTCTCCCAGAGTTTGGGGCCTTCACAGCATCCA
>NW_012111609.1:9863-11135 GCF_000951035.1 Colobus angolensis palliatus
CTTCCAGATGAGAGGGTGCCACTGGGGCTGTCAGATAATCAGCAGGAGGTAGAGTCTTGGAAGTTAGACCCCCTGCTGCCTTCTGTTGAGTGAGCAGCAGTCCAGGAGGGGAAGATAGTAGACTGCAGCATGCATGAGGAGGGAACAGATCTGGTCCAGGAAGCTCAAAGAGGTTGGGGTAAATTAGGGGTATACTTGGAGGTGGGGAAGGCACCAAGAGGGAAGTAAGTGATTCTGAAGATTTCTTTGAGATAAAGCACTAGAGGGTTCTCAGCATCTCTAAGTTGCTTCTTGGTCTCCTGTAAGGAGATGAGGCAATCTTCCCCCATTTGAGGCAATCTTCCCCCATTTTGCTCCTCTCCAGATATCACTGAAAGCAGCTCTCCCATTCTGGCTGTTTAGTTTTTGTGCGCGTCTTTTCTATTCTAGTTCACAGGTGCACTAATTTGGGCATCTCAGAAGATCCCCATCTAGGCCATTGTAACTAAGAGTCTGCTTTGGTTATAGTTGTCCATTTGACCAAATATTTGCATGACAATTCGCCATAAGCATTTTGCAAATACCCAGCCAGAGTTTCTAAGGTTGTAACTTTTTGTTGCACAGCTGCTGGGATTTTAGCCAATGTAGAGGCCTCATTTTCCATAGTTTAGAGTTCTCCTGCAGATATTATTAAGTCAGTGAGTGTGTCAGACCCAAAGTGTGCTGCTTGGGGACCTAGCTTTCCAGGGCAATTACTCTCTGAACTGGTTTGGTCCACCTGTGTTACAACTACCTGACACAATGTGTCAGGGGCTTAAGATGTGGGAGGGGTCAGCTCCTTATATGCACCTGCCAGGTGAGAATAGGCCCTAATTATGTTCTCCTGAGGGAGAAACCTCATTGGAGCCACTGCTGCTTTTAGGAGGCATTCCTCCCAGACACCCTCACATGATTCTCAGTCACCTGAGAATGCCCTGAAAGGCTGAGAAAAGCATGGTGCTCTTTTTTCCTTTGGAGTGAAAATTCCACACTCATAGGCTAGAGGGGTTTAGAATTCATCAAATCTGATAGGTTTGAGACCAAAACATACCAAAACCAACAACAACAACAAAATCCCAAGAAGATAGAAACAAACAAGCAAAAACAGCTAAGCAAAACAATGATCACACAAATTACACAATTTCTGAGAACCCCAATTGTAAGTAGAAATTAAGACCAGCTGGTTGCTAAAACTTTTAGTCATTATAGAGAATTTGGAAGACAAACTCCCAACTCAGCTCCTTACCTAGCAAT
>NW_012111609.1:12553-13557 GCF_000951035.1 Colobus angolensis palliatus
TCATGCCTGTAATCCCAGCACTCTGGGAGGCTGAGGCAGGTGGATCATGAGGTCAGCAGATGGAGACCATCCTGGCTAACATGGTGAAACTTTGTCTCTACTAAAAATACAAAAACAAAATTAGCTGGCCATGGTGGTGGGCACCTGTAGTCCCATATACTCGGGAGGCTGAGGCGGGAGAATGGCGTGAACCCAGGAGGCAGGGCTCGCAATGAGCCGAAATTGCGCCACTGCACTCCAGCCTGGGTGAAAGAGTGAGGCTCTGTCTCAAAAAAAAAAAAAAAGACAGAATAACTCAATATTCTAAATGTCTTTTCTCCCCAAATTATAGACTCAATGCAATTCCAATAAAAAATGCTTGCTTTGTAGAGCTCGGCATGTTGATTATAAACCGTATGTGGAGTCCTAGTCTCCTTTTTCTTCCTGAACATTTCAGTTCAAAAGTATGGGGACTAAGTCTGGAAACAAAAACAGAGTTGTGGTGGCCCAGAGTGAGGGGCTGGAGTCTGGATAAAATGAAAACGGCCTAAGTGTGGGAGTGAAGCAGCATTACTGCTGGAGTAATATCTGAGGTTCATTGTCTCACGCCGGGGAAATCAAGGATGTGGACACACAGGGGTGAGGTTAAGAGCAGAGGTTTGATAGGTGAGAGAAAGAGAAAAGCTCTCCCCTGCAGAGAGAGGGTCCCGGGCAAGTCTTCCAGTCTGCGGCAAAATGCACACGGTTTTATAGATGAGCTTAAGGCTGTGGTGTCTGATTTACACAGGCACAAAAGATTGGTCAGACCAGGTGTGCCATTTGCATAAGGTGCAAAAACCTGGTTAGGGCTAGGTGTGCCATTTGCATAGTGCATGAAAATCTGGCCGCCCCCACCCTAATCTTTTATTATGCAGATAAGTTCTCTGCCTGGCCAGCACCATGTTGCCTGTTCCTTTACTGTACAAAGAAAAGGGGAGATGGAGCCTCCACAGTGAAAGTACTTTGCCCTCAGGTAGCCCTTTTCT
>NW_012111609.1:18009-19540 GCF_000951035.1 Colobus angolensis palliatus
GAAATGTGTGGGAATATTTCAAACTATATTGCAAGTGGCCCATTTAGAGTGTTCTTATTTAAATCTTTTTTATAAAAGGTATTCTCTCTCTAAATACCCAGAACATGGTCTAGAAATAGCACACTATATAGTGAGCATAACAGGTACTTTGTGGTGATAATGATAATATGATATCCAATGCTTTTAAAAATTTAGGTATGAAGATAAAATTTTTTGACTAACAGGTTTCCCAATTTTTTGTAAGACTGTTTTCCATATATTTCTGTGACAGTAACATTACAGACAGGCCTTATAAAATGAATAATGTGACAACAGCATTAGCAGACAGGTCCTGTAAAAGTAATAACTCAATACCAAATAAAAGGAGAAGTCTTTATTGAACAAATCTTATATTGCTATTCTTTAATAAACATGACATTTTTACATGACTTATATTAAGGAACTACTAATGTAGTTTCTCACTTCTCCTAAATATTTATTTCCTACGTGTAATAAATTTTATTATTTCTTTATACCCTATTTACAAATACTTTCATAATATGCATATTTTGCTTAGATAAAAATGAAATACTCTTAGCAAATTGCTTACTCTAATACTGAAGAAATCTTAACTGTCTAGACAGAGAATATTTCTTGCGTAACAAATTTAAGTAGAGGTTATTTTCCCCCCCTCACTCTGTTGCCCAGGCTGGAGTGCATTGGCGTAATCTCAGCTCACTGAAACCTCCGCCTCCCAGGTTCAAGCAATTCTCCTGCCTCAGCTTCCTGAGTAGCTGGGACTACAGGCGCGCACCACCAAATCCAGCTAATTTTTGTATTTTTTAGTAGAGACGAGGTTTCACCATATTGGACAGGCTAGTCTCGAACTCCTGACCTCGTGATCCACCCACCTGGGCCCTCCAAAGTTCTGGAATTACAGGCATGGGCCACCACGCCCAGCGTGGTGAATATTTTACCACATGAATGACAGCTGAGGGCAACTACTTTTGAGAAAAGGACACCAGGTCAGACATAAACGCTCAAAGGGAAAAGTGGCAGACCCAGAACTCAGGAGGGAGCGGCTCTGGGAGGGACACTCCAAAGCTTAGGAAAAGGGTCTTGTGTGTTGACAAGTCTGGTTTTGTCCTGGCTGATGGGGAACTGGGAAGGTTCTACCTATATTCAAAGTGAAAACTGGCAAATATTAAATGACTTTGAAAAAGTCCCTTTCACTCCTACTTTACCATTAAATCACACATTTAAATCACACATTTTCCTCATATTTCCCTTAATACAAATTTAGAATTATTGTCTCCAGTTAAATAACTTAACACAGTGCCTGATACAGACTATGGAAGAAAAAAGGAGATAAAAATGTATTGGTGACATTAATAACTGTCCTATTGAGGTAGACAAGGTGCCATCAGTGGTTTTTGAAATGGATAGAGCAATAGTTTAGGAGAAACTGAACACTGCTAGAGGAAATTAAAAAGCTTAATAAAATGGCCGGGCGCGGTGGCTCAAGCCTGTAATCCCAGCACTTTGGGAGGCC
>NW_012111609.1:21335-23444 GCF_000951035.1 Colobus angolensis palliatus
TAAGATCATGAAAATACCATTAACTCTTAAGCTAATGTGCACTGATTAAAATGGATATTTTAATGATACACAACAAGAACTAGTTATTTATTTATTTTTGTTCAAACAGATGTTTTATGCGTCTTGTAATTTTTTTAAGAGACAGGGTCTTGCTATGTTGCCCAGGCTGGAGTGTGGCGGCTATTCACAGGTGCAATAAAAACACACTACGACCTCAAACTCTCAGGCTCAAGCAATCCTCCTGCCCCAGCCTCCCAAGTAGCTGGGACTACAGGTGTTCACTACTGCAACCACCTTTTGTAATTTGTCCCCCTAGTCAAAAATGGTCAAAAGTTAGACAAGTATCTTAAACTGGATCAAGCATAGTTGAATTATATTTTTTTTCCCTACCAAGTCTACAATTGTTATAACTTGTCATTGTTGAATTCATTTTGAGATCCCCAGAAATGGAGTCATACTATGAGTGAAATCATAAGGTTGGATTGGAAGGTTCCTCTTCAATGGGTTTTCTATTGTCCTAGAAAAGCAAGACAAAACTAAGCTAACAAAATGATGAACATGATATTGGCTAGCTAGGATCTTGCAACTGTAAAGATGGGGACCCTGTGAGGCTTTCCATGAAATTCTGGGTAGGAAGAAAATAATTCTGTTTGATCATACTTATTAAGCACTCTTGATATCATTGCCGTCTTAGTCATCAATCATTCAAGTAATGGCACAAGTGAAGTGCGTTTTTTAAATTCACATATTTGCTTAACTATTTGAAAACTGCTGTGCAATTGCCCAGTAATAGATACATTCTACAAAAATTGGGAGAAAAATGCTGTAACAATAGCAACTAAGGATGTAATCCTATGTAACAAAATGACAAAACTTACAAATACTAATTAATCAGTGTTAGAGGTTTAATTCATAAAAAGTATTTATCTTGGAGTTCTTTAAATAATAAATTTCCATATGTGGTTAAGTGTCTGGATGCCAATCATTCACTTATGATTAAGGGTGGAACACTTGAGATCGTGCCAGAAAACCATCAAAGTGCTATCAACCACAGCCAAACTCAAATCCATTAGAAAGAAAGCCAAAGTATCTCAACGTATACCTTTTACTATCAGGTAATAGGCAATAACATTCCATTTCTAATAAATTCAGCTTTTAAAGAAATTTAAAATGTGACAATTTAGTTACATTTATTGAATAAAGTTAACAAATGGTATCTCTTGAAAGTGAGAGCTCTAGGGACTTAAAAAAAACAAAACTAAAATTTCTGTTTCCTCACTTTATTAGCACAGATAATTATGACCCTTACTTATCAAGCATAAGTCAATTAAACAACTCAGTATTTCACCAAATTAAAAACAAGAATTATATCAGAAATTTGAGGCTACGCACGGTGGCTCACACCTGTAATCCCAGCACTTCGGGAGGTTGGGGCAGGCAGATCATTTGAGACCACAAGTTTGAGACCAGCCCGGCAATATGTGAAACCCAGTCTCTACTAAAAATATAAAAATTAGCTGGGTGTGGTGGCACACACCTGTAATCCCAGCTACCTGGGAGGCCAAGACACAAGAGTTGCTTGAACCTGCAGGCGGAGGTTGCAGTGAGCCAAGATGGCACCACTGCACTCCAGCCTGGACAACAGAGTAAAACCCTGTCTCAAAAACAAACAAAAAACGATTTCTTATATGAGAAATTTGAAACCCGAAAGGAAAAAAGAACATAACTAACCTTGCTCAAGTAGTTCTCCAAGCTATTATTTGACGTCCGTGGATTTGAGGAAGAGATTACTAAGTTTTCTCTTGGAATAAGTTTTCTGTTGTGATCTAAACTATTATTAAGATTTCCAACACAAGGTGGCTCCATGACTGGCCTGGTAGTGAGAGTGGTGAACAAAGATCTGCTTTGCTGTTTTTCCACAAGAAGTTTGGTGCTGACCTCTGCTAGCCTCTCATTAGTTCTGTGAAAATTGCAGAAGACACATGCTTAATATTTTACTTTTCCCTAAATGATTCCTAAGAGACTTGCATTTTTAAAAAAGTTACCATAAGAGTAAATGAAATTTCCCACTAACCAGTATTTTAATACTGAAAAACGTGTCAAAGCACA
>NW_012111609.1:23649-25351 GCF_000951035.1 Colobus angolensis palliatus
AAAAAAAAAAAAAAAACAGAGGAAAGACATAAACTGTCCTGGACTCACATTTTAAAGGTAAGTTAATTTACTAACATTTTCCAAAATTATATTACCTAGTTAGCTTTCACTTCCCATTAATCTCACGAACCTATCTCACTAAGAATTATGCTTTCAAGGCAAATGAATGAGCTTAATTTATTTCCTATTCTATGTTTTGACTTACTTGTTTAATTTATTTGACAAAGACCTTCTAACTTTTAATTCTTCTAGATAGAGTTGCTTATATTTTTCCAGTTCGGTTTTATTAAAGTCTTCTTGAGAAGTTTTTATTTTGGAGAGTTCAGATTCCAGATCTTTAATTCTGAGTTCCATCTGACTTTTCACTGAAGCAAAATTATTCTCTCTTAACTGCTCTAAGTTTTCCTGAGATGCTGCTTGTGCCTAAAACAAATTAAAAGCATATGTTTTTAAAATATATTAAAAATATATAACCTGAGTAAGACCATGGCCACCTACTCGGTGTTTAAGGGCTGTTTTGTTTTTAACCCAAACTCCAAAAGAGAAAGATTTCTGTGTCAACAGGCATTGGTCAAAGAGATAAGAGGACACTCCAGGGCTCTAATTGAAACGGGAATCCAAATACACCTTCCAAAGAAATGAAAGTGAGTTTCTACTAGAGAAGCATTTTCATCCTTGATGAAGTAATCAAAACAATAAAGACTGACTGGCAACCCAGATGTCTAACGATGGGGGGAAATGTTATATGGAAAATAAAAAATAATTGGTAACATAAGGAAAACCTAAGAAAGAAAATGACTACAAATGTGTAGGTATTTTCGAATGAAAATCATATAAAAATTATTTGTGTTAAAATATATTCATGGGAGACTTGAATATGCTTAAAAATTGTGATGTGATATTCCATATTATGAATATACTTGGCAAAGTAAATTAAAGCAATCATCTGTATGGAAGATACAGGAACTTAGAGCTTCTTAGGGATAAATGCTGTGCACATCAATATATGTTGAGAAAAAAGCCCAAGGTCTTGGATCTTTTACAGTAATTCTACCTGCTGGAGCATAAGGTTATGGAATCACCTGGACTATAAGTAAAGGAATGTGGAGTGTGATCCTGAGCCTGACTAGCTCTATGGCTTGGGGCCTGCTGTTTAACCTTTCCCTAGGTCTCTTCCTCTGTAAAATGGGAAACTATACTGGCTTATCACTAAGATTTCTCCCTATTCTCATTCCATGTCTCTAAGAGCTAACATGTAGAGCTTTGTAAGACTTTCGTAAATACCATGTGAAGAAACCTGTGTTATCATGGATAACACCACCTTGGCCTTGTAGACTGTGTTCCAAGACTCCTATCTCTCAGGAGCCTGAAGGAAGGGAAAAAGCTGAGAATGAGTAGCGAAGACTTTCTACTCTCACAACGGCTACATATTTTCAAGTGGCCCAGAATCTCTGTTAATCTTCAAATGCTTTCTACCAGTTTGCACCCTCCATCCTCTCTCATAAGCACAGGGGTCCTGCACAGTTCTCAATCGCTCTTTATCCCAACTAAAACAAATTTGTTAAATTATTGAGTTTTAATGACTCATAGACACACAAACTCGTGTTATTAAGGAAGTAGATTTTTATCACTCACTCAGACACACACACTCACGCACTCATATACTCATGTGGGTAAGAGAGGAAAGACATTTCTTTGGCTT
>NW_012111610.1:0-2170 GCF_000951035.1 Colobus angolensis palliatus
TGGTCTCGATCTCCTGACCTTGTGATCTGCCTGCCTTGGCCTCCCAAAGTGCTGGGATTACAGGCGTGAGCCACCACGCCCGGTCAATGATATGATTTTTAAAAGATATCTTTATCTAATATGTGGATAGTGGATGGGTAGATGGATGGATAGATAGATTTCTATCTACTATGTGGATAGTGGATATAAACATGGATGGATGGATAGATTAGATAGATAGATAGATAGATAGATAGATAGATAGATAGATAGACTAGAGGGTAATATAGATTATGGAGTGAGAGGTGAGAACAGGGAAAATGAGGTAAGGCAGAAAGTATTGAATAATCCAGGAGTAAGTAATCATAGTTTTATCTATGATGTTAGCCATGTATGTGAAGAGAAGTTGGAAGATGTGAGAAATAGTTAAAAGTATAACTACTACAACTTGGCAATAGGTGTCCTCAGAGTGTGAAAGAAAGGTAGGAATCAAGATGAATTGTAGGTTCTTTACTTGATTTATAGATAACCGTCCCTTTAGCTGCTATGGAAAAGAATGCAAAGAGTTTGGAGAGAATCCAGTCCTGTTGTGGACCTGTCATGTTTTTGATGTCTGCTCCCTATTTAGGAGGACAAGTCAAGTTGTCAGTTAAGGATGTGAGTCTGGAGCTCAGAGAAGAGTCAAGGCTGATGTTATCAGCATGTGGATGATGTTGGTATTGGAAGCCATAGTTTATTTACTAAGTAAGAACAGATAAACAGAGAAGAGGAAAGAATTCCAAGCCAAGTCTCCAGGAGCTTCATCTTTCAAAATTTGGTAAGAGGAGGAAAAACCAGCAAAAAGACAGAGAATGGACAATTAGATAAGAAAAACTCAAAGAGTACTGAAAGTAACAGGAGCGCTCCTTAAGAACAGTATTGTAACTTTTGTTAAAAGAAAAAATGTAGAGTTGAGTATAGTTGAGAATTACAAAGAAAATAATAGAAAAAAAGTAATAAACCTAAACAGGCAACTACATAATAGGAAATTCACAACTTAGATCTTGACTAAGTGCAAGATAGAATTGTAAGTAGTATAAGAATTATTTTCCAACATCTACTGATTACTTATTTTATGGAAGATTCAGACAGGAAAGATACTAATTTCACTAGCTAGAGAAAACCTAGGCTAATGCTGTTTGAAAACTGAAAAATTTTGTTATATACTTATGAATTATGAATGTTGGTTTATTGTCTACTCCTTGTTCAACTCCTTTCTCCTCACTCCTTATGAGAAATCTGCTCAAAGTGGTGAAAGTACAAAAAACAGAACAAGACAACAACAGAGTGGATAAGTAATCAGATTGTATAATAAAGAAAATAAACTGGAACTACTTGGAATGACTATTGAGGGGAGATGGAAGGATCAGACAAAACCCAAAAAGAGCCCCAAAGGTCTATAAAGAAATAAAATATCAGCCAAGGCATGTTTTTAATGAAAACCAAGAAATGGAAAGCTCAGAACTAACATCGATTAAGGGGCAGTCTGTGGTAACTAAGAGGTGCTTGATGTATTTTAATTCACATAATTGTCACAACAAATAGTGAAACACGTATGATCATCCTTTTATAAAGAGAAGGCCAAAGCTTAAAAGGTCACACAAATTCTCATAGTTTTATCTATGATGATAGCCATGGATATGTGAGAGTATCCAAGTTTTACAGAGGCAGAGTTGGTACTTGAAATGAATTTGGCTTTATTTTTAAACTCCTGTACTTTCTAGTAGCCTGTGCTAGTGAAAAACAATGAAGTGGTAAATGCTCCAAAGGCAGGGAAAATGTTAAGTAAATCCAACCCTAAGAGGGAACTGGTATAAGGGGAATGATAAGCATGAGAATAATTGATCTTTTGTAAGATTAGGCTGTAAAAAAAGGAGTGAGAAATAGGCCAACAAAATGATGGTAAAGTCATATATATCTAGCATGCAAGCTATTGAATAAAACAAATAGCCAAATATAACTAAATATTAACTATACTTTTTTTTTCAGCTAATCCCTAGAAGTAACTTAAAGATGACAATGCAAATGTTCACATCTTCTTTGGGCCATTCAGGCAAAAGTCTAATTTAATGGCCTTAAGTTTAGTATTTCCATTCTTCACTTTCACCTGTGTAAACATAATTGTTTTGTTTCTTTGCCAATAATTTTATGG
>NW_012111611.1:0-1100 GCF_000951035.1 Colobus angolensis palliatus
CAGCCTGACTGACAGTGAGACTCCATCTCAAAAAAAAAAAAAAAAAAATAGATCTCCAGAAACAACTCAGTTAGGTCACCTTAGGTTGCTCATGATCTCTTGGCCTACTACCAATTCTGTCAACTGCTCTTGATCTTAACTACAGACCCAACTCTGCTAATTGTTGGAGAGAAAAGCCTCCTATCTTCCCAGGATCATTCAAATTTTCTATAATTTAGATACAAATCCAACCCCCAGAGAGTTGGTTCATGAGATCCATGAAGAAATGCAAACTAATTTTTAAAAGAAAAATATATAATCCATTGCTTATTGTAATCTGTAATAGCTAAACTGAAATTAAAAGAGAATGCCAAAGCAGATCTTAATGCTAGACTAAGTTCAGATTTTGGTGAGTGTGAACTCAGACCACTAACCTCAAAACCACCCCAAACAGAAAAATTATATTGGGAACAAGAGAAATTACCTCTACGATCTCTGATCCAAGAGGGTAGTTAACATGAGAGAAGGTATATTAGTCCATTCTCATGCTGCTAATAAAGACGTACCTGAGACTGGGTAATTTATAAAGGAAAGAAGTTTAATTGACTCAGTTCCATAGGGCTGGGGAGGCCTCAGGAAACTTACAATTATGGCAGAAAAGGAAGCAAACATGTCCTTCTTCAGATGGCAGCAGAAGACAGAAAAAGAGCAAAAGGGGAAAAACCCCTTACAAAACCATCAGATCTTGTGAGAACTCACTCACTATGATAAGAACAGCAGCATGGGGGGTAACCACTCCTATGATTCAATTGCCTCTCACTGGGTCCCTACCAAGACACATGGGGATTATGGGAACTACAATTCAAGATTTGATTTAGGTGGGAATAAGACAAAACCATATCATTCTGTCCCTGGCCCCTTCCAAATCTCATGTCCTCACATTTCAAAACACAATTATGTCCTCCCAACGAGTCCCTCAAAGCTTTAATTAATTCCACCATTAACTCAAAAAGTCCAAGTCCAAAGTCTCATCTGAGACAAGGCAAATCCCTTCTGTTTATAAGCCTGTAAAATCAAAAGCAAGTTAGTTCTTCCTAGATACAATGAAAGTACAGCGCTGG
>NW_012111612.1:0-8384 GCF_000951035.1 Colobus angolensis palliatus
TGGAAAATGACAGAGAATACAAGCAAATCATAAAAAAACACATTTCAATAAATCTGTGGAAGACAATTGCTTAAGATTGAGATTAAAAAAAAAAATCAGTGAGGATGATCCTGCCCTGAACAGAATGGCAATTAAAAAAATAAAAAAAAAAACTTATTATTTTCTTGCTTTGGTTTCATTTTCACCCAATGTGGAGCGTGACTTGATTGTTGTGTATTGTGGTTTAATACAGCTCATCGTCGTGCTTCTTTTCCATAGCAGCAAAGTGGGCTGAAAGCTTGAGGGATTTCTTCTGCATTAATTCCCCAGATCTCATTCCTGGTCAGCACCGTGCAGCTCATTTCCATTAAGCAGATAGTCCTTCTTTCTCTTCTTTGCTTCCAGACTCATAATTCTGTGCTTATCTGCACTGAACTTCATTTGCATTTATTAGCTGGGTAGGTACTTGAAATATCTAAAACCCTTTTATCTGCCTGCTTTGTTTCTCATTATTTGCTGTCTCTTCCAATTTAGTATTAACTGCAAACTTGAAATGTTTCTTCTGAAACTGTTGTTCAAATTCTTTGCATACCAATGTAGCGCCTGGAACTGATGTCTGCAGGGATCCCAGTCAATAACCTGGTTCTGTCTTGAAAAGCTGTAACTTCTCACATTTTGCTTTTCTCACTTGACTGACTGACTGAACTGTTTATGTAGACTCATGTAGTTCTCTGTTGAACATTTGAACTCTTGCGCTTCCCTGCTGTGGTAGACAGTGCGCTAAGGCACACAGCAATGAACAAGAGAGGGGCTTCTTGCCCTCATGGAGTGCACAGCCTCTTCAGTGTGGAGAACTGTGTATGTTGTCCATATTATTTTCTTCTCCACTCAATTCCCCCAATTTTCTTGAATTGCACTTTGTTAATGCTTTGGGACTTCACTGAAGAATATTATACAGAATGACATTATGCAACTCAGGATTATTTAAAAGATACTGTTTATTTCATTGTTTTCTTCACAAAGACTTATGGGAGAAATTTCTTTCAGGTTTCAGGAATGTTTCTCCTGAACCACTCATTTGTTTTAATATTACACCGTAATTCAAGAATAGATTATACCTGTTTTCTGTGAGCTTAAAAGCAAATTTGTAACCTGCTCCTAGAAAGCACACCAGAACTCATTACGGAGCTTGTAATATTAACTTCACAGGGGTTTTGGCCTCTTTTTGACCTTCCTATTTTTGCCCCACTTCACAATCTCCATCTTCCAACATTGTATGATTCCTTTATTGGCTTTAAGAAACCTAATGTCTTATTTTAAGTATTTATTCAAACTGTCCTAAACCCTTTCTGTAACAAAATAGGGTATAAGTAAATAGATGACTTCTATGAACTTGGAGTGGGATGTGTTCAAGTTTGAGACCTGGGTTCACATTACTTACCCTTCCCAAACTGCTGTTCTGGGATGGGCCTAGACTGCATGAATAACTGTATAAAGTTGAACAAGTCACTTGACCTCCCTAAGTATTAGGGGTTTCGTGTGCAAATGGAAAGTATTTGTTTGATTAGACTTGTAGTATTGTCCTCAGCATTAACATTTTGTGTTTGCACAACAGATTTGTAATTGCGCCATCAACATGCCTACTTTTCATCTTAGAACCTAGTTGCCTTCTTAGTGGAGTTTTAGTTGTTGGGTGCCTGATGCTAGGTTGCAGAGTTAAGAGACTCAATTCAGGAATTTGAGCCTACTAAGACTGAGCAGCAAATCAGCAGTGAGGCCTCTCAGTGATAAGGACTAAAGCAAGGGCAGGCTTCAAGGGCCACCCAAAGGAGGGACCAAATTCAGACTTTAGGAGTTAGGGAAGACATGGGAAGATGGAGATATGAGTAGCATTTAGAAGGGCAGGAAGGAGTTAGGAAGGCATTTTTGGCTCCTGGAAACCGCATTTTCCAGTATGCTGAGATATGAACAACTAGTTTATATTGATGGCAGAAGTAGAAATTTTGTTCCTTTAGAGATTGGAGATGGTGGGAGGTAAGACTGTAGAGTCAGTAGAGACTGGATGTTGAAGGGTTGTCTCTGCTGAGATATTTGGATCTCACTCTAAAGATTATGGTGATCCGCCAGAGAATTTTATATGAGGTGAGGAGAGGTGGGCAGATTTGAAATTTAGCAAGACACCCTCTTATATGAGTATAGATGATAGATTCTAGAGGTTTGAAGGGCTATAAGGTTACTCATGTTGGGCTAACCCAGGTAGTTTGAAAAATAACAACAACAACAACAACAATAATTATAGTAGCTAATATTTGTTGAATATATATTAAGTGCCAGTTGCCTTATAGGTATGGTCTCATTTAATTCTTGCATTAGCTTTATTATTCCATTTACAGATAAGAAAACTGAAGCTGGAAAGTTTAAGTTCCTTGTCCAAGGCCATATAGCTGGCAAAGGGTGGAGCCAGCATAATCATCTCTACATCTTCCTTTTAACTACAACCATGTACTGATTTGAGTTTAGGAGAGAGGTCTGGGATGGACATGTGCATTTGGCCTATTATATTGGTTGATGACATGAATGAAGATGGAAGCCTGGTGATATGGTTTGACTCTGCGTCCTCACCCAAATCTCATCGCGAATTGCAATCCCCACATGTTGAGGGAGAGACCTGGTGGGGGTGACTGGATCATTGGGGTGGTTTTCCCCATGCTGTTCTCATGATAGTGAGGAAATTCTCACAAGATCTGATGGTTTTAAAATAGCAGTTTCCTGTGGACTTTCTCTCTCTCCTGCTGTCACGTAAGATGTGCCTTGCTTCCTCTTTGCCTTTCTGCATGATTGTACGTTTCCTGAGGCTTCCCAGCCATGTGGAATCATGAGTCAATTAAACCTCCTTTCTTTATAAATTACCCAGTCTCAGGTAGTATTTTTTTTTTTTTTTTTTTTTTTTGAGACGGAGTCTCATTCTGTCTTCCAGGCTGGAGTGCAGCAGCACAATCTCGGCTCATTGCAACCTCCACCTCCTGGGTCCAAGTGATTCTTGTGTCTCAGCCTCCTGAGTAGCTGGTACTACAGATGCACACCACCATGCCCGGCTAATTTTTGGTATTTTTAGTATAGACGGGGTTTCGCCGTGTTGGCCAGGATGGTCTCGAATTCCCGACCTCAGTTGATCTGCCCGCCTCAGCCTCCCAAAATGCCGGGATTACAAGCATGAGCCACCGCACCCAGCCAGGTAGTATCTTTATAGCAGTGTGAGAATGGACTAATACACCCAGGAATCACCAACATATTGGAACCTACTGGAGTAAGAGGGGGCTGTGAGTGAGGTTAAGAAATAGAGGAGATGTAGGAAGAAAGAAAACCAAGAGAGACAGTATCATGTAGTGCTCAGGGACACTGTTGCCACCAGATACTAGCTATGTCATTGATGGCAATCTGTTTATTGTGTCTGAGCCTTCTGTGTTCTTCCTTGTAAAATGGGGGTAATATTACTTTTTTCCTTTTTTAAATAGTGAGTGTATATTTTATGGGATACATGAGATGTTTTGATACAGGCATGCAATGTGTAATAATCACATCATGAACAATTGGGTATCCATCCCCTCAACCATTTATCCTGTGCATTACCAACAATCCAACTGTACTCATTTAGTTATTTTAAAATGTGCAATTAAATTATTATTGACACATGTTGTGCTATCAAATGTTAGGTCTTATTCTTTCTAACTATATTTTTTGTACCAGTTAACCATCCTTACTTCCCTCTACCTCCCCATTACTCTTCCCAGACTCTGGCAACTGGGGATAATATTATTTTAAAAACTTCTCTGAAGTATTAATACAGATATCATTTATCAATCTGTTCTATATCTCACAGGAAGTGTTCAGTAAATGGTGGCTGCTGTTATTACTTCAAAGCAGAAAACAACAAAAGACAGAGTTTTAAGAAGAAGAGAGTAGCCACCACTTTCAAATGCTGCAAGAAAGTAGGTGAGCACGGGGGACAGTATAGCATATGTGTTAGAAACAAAAAGAACAGAGTCCAGAAGTTTTAATAACTATGAAAACAGCAGGAAAATGTTTCCCTCAGTCATGCATCTGCTATTAATTTTACATTACAGAGAACAAATATCCCTGGTATCAGTTTTCTTCAAAATCAATCACAGTGAATTCTATGAATTATGAATGCCAATACAAATGAAATGAAATGTCGATCATTTATAATTACTTGAAAATAACATTGCATTGAAAAAGTTTTAAGACACCTTATCAGTTAGAACATGAAAACATACTGTACACTGATGACAAATGAGGGGCTTTGGCAAATGACAAAAGAGAGTGTAGTTTAAGATTTAAACTTTCCTATCCTCCAATCCGCACTTCCTGGTGTCATTTTTACAGAAGCAAGAGAGGCTCAGGCACCCCAAAATCAGAGAGGCCTTTAGATTTGAGTGGCTATTTTTCCCTTGATTGAGTCCTTGATGTTGGACAATTTCCTTTACCTCCTTGACACAAATTTTCTCGTCTGTGAAATCTGAAGGACGCACTTTGGATTTGATATAAAATCTCTCAGTATTCAAATCATGGCAAGTACTAAAAAGTCACCATGGGCTAAACAAATCATGCTGTGGGCAGAATTTGGTTTCCAGACCACCAATTTGAAACCTCTGGCACACACAGATTTTCAATATAAATCTGAAATTTTAGTTAGAAAGGATTGGGAGCACTCACTCTATGCTTGGCCCACAAAACTGCCAGGCTGACCAGAGGTTAGAGGAAGTTTTGATCAAAGGTTTTGACTTTAATGGAGTTAAAATATTCTTGGAAAGATAAAATTTACCATTGGGAAACTCAATTCAGTGTTCTGGAAGAGTGGAATTATAAGGGGGTTGGAGATTAGTTAACCCAAATACCTCTTCTTATAGCTAAGAAATCTAAATCCGAGAAAGACCCAAATTCACAAGGCTAGTGAGTAGCAGAGCTCATTCTTGGACAAGACTTTCTGAGTCCTAGTAAAGGTCTCTTTCTGGTCCTCCAGGTTGCAGTCCACTCCCAGAGCTAGGCACGATAAGGCCAGCTCTGGGAGTCTGGGGGAAAAAAGCAAACGAGAACTACTACTGCAATTAGAATCAACAAATTGCCCCTTCCAGGTTGAAGTACACTTCTGAATGCTGGCAGAAATAGGGAGCAAATCAGAAAGAACAAGCAAGGTTCTTTTTCTCTCCCAGTCCTTCCCTTAATTCCCGTTATTGGTAGAGCCCACCTGGCAAGGCAGACATATGATTTGCAGAGCTCAATTCTGGTGCTACAAAGCCAAGTTGAGAAGAATGAAGGTGAGGCTTAGAGACAAGGTTTTCAATAATCAGCCCAATCAGCATAGTGGGCAGCAGTGAGGAGCTTGCCTGGGGTGGGAGCCTCGTGTGCAGCCATGGTGGGAGATACGGCTGTAGAGCTTGGCTGGGACAGATGTGGACAATTTAGAATGTTGGGAAGAGCTGTTTAGACTTGGATTTCATGAGGGACTAGTAAGAAAGGTGGCATTCTGAGTCGTGATTGTATTTTACTCATTCACTTGGGTTCTCTTGACAAAGCCATTTTTCTGTTTAAGTGACTAGGGGGATAAATAGATGTTAGTTTTAAGAGAATAGATCTTTCTCAGGAATCAATTGAAGGAAGCAGTAACAAGTAAAGTCTTGAAGCATGCAAGGAAGGCTTTACATGGCAGAAAGGCATAGCCAGAATTTACAAGGCAGAATTTAGCTACACTCTCCTATTATTCTACACATTGACATGTACACTTTCTCCACTAGTCTGTCGGCTTCCAAAGGGAAGAACTATCTCACATTTTACTTTTGTATCTGCTTGGTGCAGAAGATTGTCTGAAACACAAAAAGTCCTAAATAAGTGTTAAGTAGTTCGACTTACATAATGTTTTGTGAAACATAAGATCTCTACGACAGAGACCATGCTCTGTATCTATCCAGATGAGAATCAGTCTCACTTTAGCTAATGTGAATTTATCATTGGCAGCATAAATAGATTGGATGCAATGCCATAAAAGTGTCTTGAATTAATTAGCTTTTGCTGGAAATCTTTCTGTGTATCAAACACTTCTCAAAACTCAATGGTTTTGGGAATAAATAAGGGTTTATTTTTCCTCATGTTACATGTCAGTGGCTGTATGTCAATGTCTTAGCTCTGTGCTTCAGCTCTGATCCAGGTTGGTGGTCAGATTTTGATTGATCTGCTCCACACACTATATTAATTTAAGACCAAAATAAAGGAGAAGCCCCTGTTTGGAACAAGAACCCATTCTCATAACAGTGGAGAACAGCCAGACTGAGCCAAATCAAACCACAAGGGGACACTGACAAAATTGTCTCAGAATTAGCATATGTCCCATTTGTCAAAGCAAGTCATGTTGTCAAATCACAGAGCAGGAAAGTTTATTTATCTTACTGGGTGTAGGAAGGAATGAATGTTTGCACTCAATAATACCATCTTCCAGACTGGCTAGGCTGTGCTGCCCAGTTGTTTGGTTAAACATTAGTATAGGTGTTGCTGCGAAGGTGTTTTGTAGGTATGATTCATATTTACAATCATTTGACTTTAAGTAAAGGAGATTGCTCTGGTTAATATGGGTGGGTCTTATCCAATCAACTGAAGGTCTTAGAGCAAAACTTGAGGTTTGTTGGAGAAGAATTCTGCCTCAAAATTGTGATATAGAAATCCTGCCTGAATTTCTAGCTTGCCAACCTGCCTACAGATTTTGGACTGGCCAGCTCCCTCCACCCCCCGCCCCCTCTCTCTCTCGGGTTCTATTTCTCTGGAGAACCCTGATGGTTACTCTCTTAAGTTTAGGTGTGCTTTTTGTTTTGTTTGTTTGCCCAGTTTAAAGCAGAAGCAAAGTATAATCAATAATATTTCTCTTGTACTAGGATCACTTACCTTTAGAGAGTGAAATTTTAGTATTAACAGAATCAAGGATAGAGAAAATAGGCCAGATCCTGACCTAGGCTTAGGTATCAAAGCAGAGCAGAGAACAAGGTAGTTAGTAAATGTGTAAGCTCGGTGAAAAGGTCACCAGTTCTGAGCTGCAATCCGCTAGTAGGAACATGCTACAAACCTAAAAACCAAATACCTGAACTTGTGAATGCTATTCTGATTATACTATTACAATACTATTAGTTCCCATCAAACCAAATTCATATTTAATGAAGTAATATTAGGGTACCTTCGGATAATGACAGGTCAGGAAATCTGTCCTGTTCATCTCCTCTTGGTACCTGACACTGTCTGTGAATGGGTCTTTTGTTTATATATTCATTAATTTATTGTTGAATCAATTAATATTCATTGAGCATAGTTATGTGCAAGGCACTGTCCTAAGGCTGGAGATAGTACATAGAAGGTGCACAGTTCCTTCCTTCATGGAGCAGATATTCTAGTGGAAGAGTTAGACATGTGACAACTGCACACATTATTAGTTGCTGCAGAAAAAGTGGAGATGGCTGGGCCAGAGATGTGTTTCAGGCAGAGGGAATATATGGAAAGCACCAGAGACAGAGCATGATATACTTTCTTTGAGGCACAGAAAGCGGGCAGGTGCAGCTGGAATTCATAGAACCGGAATGGAGGGGTGAGGAGTGAGGATGCAGGGCTGGCAGGAGCTTTGTTAGGCTCTGTGGACTGAGTAGGGACTGTTGTCTGTATCCTATGGCAACAAGAAAGCCATTGCAGGATGTTAAGCAGGGGTGTGAAGTGTTTGTTAAGGAATGAATTAATTAGTGAGTAGGGGTTGTTTGAGTTACAGATATGGTAATTGTATTAAGCAACACAGGGAGACTGCAACTTTTGATGATCCTATACAATTGTCTAAATTTTTGAGAATTTTTTTTCCTGGTAGAATATAATAGTGGAGATATATGTCATATCTATATCTATATAGATACTTATTTGTTGTTTTTGGCCTACTTCTAATAAACAGAAAGTCTTATATGAGCAAAAACAGAGATCAAATTTATGATTTATCAAAAATGAAGAATAGTACCACTAATTATAAATAAGGACCAATTATTAAAGAAACACAAGTTTAAATTTTTAGGAAAGTTTGATAACGAGGAAGAGTTTTTTTTCCAAAGCAATGATACAAATTTAATTGTTGCAAATTAATAATACAAGTAAGGATTCTTCTTTACCCAGCTTTATTGAGATATAACTGACCAATAAAAATGGTCGCTCCTCACCCCTCCATTCCGGTTCTATGAACTCCAGCTGCACCTGCCTGCTTTCTGTGCCTCAAAGAATGTATATCATGCTCTGTCTCTGGTGCTTTCCATATATTCCCTCTGCCTGAAACACATCTCTGGCCCAGCCATCTCCACTTTTTCTGCAGCAACTAA
>NW_012111613.1:0-1276 GCF_000951035.1 Colobus angolensis palliatus
CTCTTCCATATTTCAGAATTTATCTCAAATAAAAAAGTTATGTTATTTTATTAATTTAAACAAGTTAAAACTTTAAAAACTTTTTTTTTTTTTTTTAGAGGAAGTCTCGCTCTTTGTCCCCAGCCTGGAGTAAAATGGCGTGGTCTTGGCTCACTGCAACCTCTGCCTCCCAGGTTCAAGTGATTCTCCTGCCTCAGCCTCTCGAGTAGCTGGGAGTACAGGCGCCTGCCACCACACTGGGCTAATTTTTTTTTTTTTGTATTTTTAGTAGAGACGAGGTTTCACCATGTTGGCCAGGCTGGTCTCCAACTCCTAACCTCAGGTGATCCACCTGCCTCGGCCTCCCAAAGGGCTAGGATTACAGGCGTGAGCCACCGTGCCCAGCCCAGAAAACATTTCTATGAAAAAAATTTATTTGTATAGCAGCTCAAAATCAATGAAAAATGTATGCATTTATCATCTAAGCTAAACCTGTCACATAGCTTTTAATATAATCCAAGGAGAGTCACATAATCCAATGAGGATAATAAAATCCAATGAGATAATAAAATCCAATGAGAGTCACATAATTCATAATTCTTTCAGGTAATTTATTCTAAAGTATAACCAAACATTTTCAAGCTTACTTTCAATTCTCTAGTTTCAATTTGAATCCATTATGAATTAGTGAGTCTGTAGGAGTATGTACACTTAGGTCATATTCTAACATCTCTTTTACTAAATAGCATATTACTTTTCATTGTTTCCTTTTTGTGTTGTTTTATTTGATTGCCTCTTTGTTTTCTTTTGTTGTTTCTTATTTTATCATTTACTGTCTCAGTTTCTCGGGGTGTTAATTCTCCCATTTTGCTTCCTGACTCCCCTGCAGATCACTTCCTCACATGCTCTGTAATTTTTCACTGCGAACACATTTTTAGCAAAGTGCAACTGTTCATTAGACATTCCATGTGCCTTGAATTTTTTTTTTTTTTTTTTTTTTTTTTTTTTTTTTTTTTTGAGACGGAGTCTCGCTCTGTCGCCCAGGCTGGAGTTCAGTGGCTCGATCTCGGCTCACTACAAGCTCCGCCTCCCGGGTTCCCGCCATTCTCCTGCCTCAGCCTCCCGAGTAGCTGGGACTACCAGGCGCCGGCCACCTCGCCCGGCTAATTTTTTGTATTTTTAGTAGAGACGGGGTTTCACCATGTTAGCCAGGATGGTCTCGATCTCCTGACCTCGTGATCCGCTCGTCTTGGCCTCCCAAAGTGCTGGGATTACAGGCTTGAGCCACCGCGCCCGG
>NW_012111614.1:0-1435 GCF_000951035.1 Colobus angolensis palliatus
CACTAAAAGGACCTGACAGGTAAATTAATGAATCATTAAATTAAAAAACCATTAGATTGAGATGTATTGATTATCCACCCAAAAAAATATTATTGGATCATCCACCATGTTCCACGCTTTGTTCCTGTGTATTCTGGTGCCCAGAATACACAGGTGAATAAGACAGGTAGAGGCTCTCAGGGAGCTCACGTTTTCACAGAAAGCAAATATCTGAAGAATACTTACTTTGTTCTGGGCAATGTGCTAAGCACTTTAGCTGTACCTTTGCTAGATATTTTCTGTGACCTTCATATAGCTATCAATGGACTTTGTATTAATTGTGTCATGGCATTTGACTGGAGATAAATTTCATACCTTTTGTACCTGTTGGGAAATGTCTTTCTATTATTCTTTCATTGAACATAAACTTCTCGAGCATCTATTATGCACTAACAGGCACTGTTCTAGGTGCAGAAAAATCCATAACTTCATGAAGATTATAGTAGAGTTAGGAAGGTTTGTGCTACAGACAAAAATTAAATGAGTAATGACTATGTGAGATGGTTATAAGTACTATGGAGACAACAAAAACAAAAGGGCCTAAAGCAACCAAGTAGCTGAATACATAAATAAACTCTGGTACATCCTGATAATTTTTATTCAGTGCTAAAAAGAAATGAGCTATCAGGCCATGAAAACACACAGAGGGGCCAGGTGCAGTGGCTCATGCCTATAATCACAGTACTTTGGGAGGCTGAGGCAGGTGGATTCCTGAGGTCAGGAGGTCGAGGCCAGCCTGGCCAATGTGGTGAAACCCTGTCTCTACTAAGAATACAAAAAATTAGCCAGGCATGGTGGCGGGTGCCTGTAATCCCAGCTACTTGAGAGGCTGAGGCAGGAGAATCCCTTGAACCTAGGAGGCTGATGTTGCAGTGAGCTGTGATTGCACCATTGCACTCCAGCCTGGGCAACAGAGCAAGACTCTATCTAAAACAAACACACACACACACACACACAAAGGAACTTTAACTGAATATTGCTAAGTGAAAGATTCCAGTCTGAAAGATCTACATTCTATATGATTCCAATTCTATGACATCCTGGAAGAGGCAACACTACGGCAACAGGAACAAGGCAGTGTTTCCCAGGGGTTCTGATGGAGGGAGTTATGAACAGGTGAAGAACAGGATTTTTAGGGCAGTGAAACGACTCTGTATGATACAGTAATAGTGGATGTGTGTCCTTATATATTTGTTAAACCCCATGGAAGGTTTGATACCAACAGTGAATTCAACGTAAACCATGGCCTTTGGTTGATAATGACGTGTGAATGTAGGCTTACTGACTGGAACCAATGTGCCCCTCTGACGTGGTGGTGTGGGAGGTTGCAGGTTAGGGAGAGGGTAATGGGAGAATTCTGTACTTTCTGCTCAAATTTGCTTTGCATCTAAACAAT
>NW_012111615.1:0-1485 GCF_000951035.1 Colobus angolensis palliatus
TCTGCCTGCTACCCAGTTCCAAAGTTGCTTCCACATTTTCAGGTATCTTTTCAGTAACTCCCCACTCTACTGGTACCAATCTAATGTATTAGTTCATTTTCACACTGCTGATAAAGACATACCCAAAACTGGGAAGAAAAAGAGGTTTAAATGGAATTACAGTTCCACGTGGCTGGGCTGGGAGGCAAAAGGCACTTCTTACATGGTGGCAGCAAGAGAAAATGAGGAAGACACAAAAGCGGAAACCCATAATAAACCCATCAGATCTCATGACACTTACTCACTATCATGAGAATAGCACAGGAAAGACCAGCCCCCATGATTCAATTATGTCCCCGGGGTCCCTCCCACAACATGGGGGAATTCTGGGAGAAACAATTCAGATTGAGATTTGGGTGGGGACACAGTCAAACCATAACCATATCAAGACATGTCTCCAAAGAAGATATACAAATAACCAGTATGCATATAAGAAGATTCTCACCATTACTAATCGTTAGGGAAATGCAAATCAAAACCACAATGAGATACCACTCACCCCCATTGGGGTGGCTAGTATATTTTTTAAAAATCAGAAAATAACAAGTTTTGGCAAGGATGTAAGAAATTGAAACTCTTGTGCATTGTTGATGAAAATGTAAAATGGAATAGCCAATGTGAAAAACAGCATGGCAGTTCCTCAAAAAATTAAAAATAGAATTACCATATGATCCAGCAATTCTCCTTCAGGGTATATACCCCAAGGAATTGAAAGCAGGATCTCAAGGAGATATTTACACACCCATGTTCTTTATAACAGCTAAAATGTGGAAGCAAGATAAACAAAATGTGATGTATGCATACAATGGAATATTATTCAGCCTTTAATAGAAAGGACATTCTGACATACACTATGTGGATGAAAGTTGGGGACATTATGCTAAGTGAAATAAGCCAGTCCCAGAAAGACAAATACTGAATGATTCCACTTATATGAGGTACTTAGAGTCATCAAAATCATAGAGACAAAAAGTAGAACAGTGGTTGCCAGAGGTTTGGGGGAGGGGAGAATGGGGAGTTACTGTTTAATGGGTATGGAGTTTCCATTTTACAAGACAAAAGAGTTATGGAGTTAAGATGAAGGAGTTATGGTGGTGATGGTTGCACAGCCTTATGAATTTACTTATTTATTTTTAATTCTTTATTTTATTTATTTATTTTTTTGAGACAGAGTCTCGCTCTATCACCCAGGATGGAGTGCAGTGGCACCATCTCAGCTCACTGCAAACTCCAACCCCTGGATTCAAGCAATTCTTCTACCTCAGCCTCCCAAGAAGCTAGGATTACCCACCAACATGCCCAGCTAATTTTTTGCATTTTTAGTAGAGACAGGGTTTTACCACATTGGCCAGGATGGTCTCAAACTCCTGACTTCAGGTGATCTGCCCACCTCAGCCTCTCAAAGTGCTGGGATTACAGGCGTGAGCCACCACGCCCATCCTTTAA
>NW_012111616.1:0-1274 GCF_000951035.1 Colobus angolensis palliatus
TCTCAAAAAAAGAACTGAGTATTCATTGTTCATTAAGTATATTATTCTTTAAATTTTTATTTATTGAAGTAAAATTCACATTACATAAAATCCACCCTTTTAACCATTTTAAAGTGTACAATTCCATGATTTTTAGTATATTCACAATGTTGTGCAGTCATCAGCACTATTCGATTCCAGAACGTTTTCATCATCTTTCTCCCTTCCCCCCGCAAAACAGGCTTGGCGAAGTGGCTCACACCTCTAATCCCAGCACTTTTGGAGGCCAAGGTAGGCAGAGAGCTTGAGCTCAGGAGTTCAAGACCAACCTGGGCAACATAATGAAACCCTGTCTCTACAAAAAAAATACAAAAATTAGCCAGGCATGGTGATACCTGTCTGTAGTCCCAGCTACTTGGGAGGCTGAGGTGGGAGGATCTCTTGAGTCCCAAAGGTCAAGGCTGCAGTGAGCTGAGATCGAGCCACTGCACTCCAGCCTGGGGGACAGAGCGAGACCTTGCTTCAAAAAACAAAACAAAAATCCAACTCAATAACAAAAAGACAAACAACCCAATTTAAAATGAGCAAAGGACTTGATAAACATGTCTCCAAAGAAGACATGGACAAAGAGCACACGAAAAGATGCTTGCCATTAATCATTAAGAAAATGAAGGTGGGGTGCGGTGGCTCACACCTGTAATCCCAGCACTTTGGGAGGCCAAGGTAGGTGGATCATGAGGTCAGGAGTTCGAGGCTAGCCTGCCAACACGGTGAAACCCCATCTCTACTAAAAATACAAAAATTAGCTTGGTGTGGTGGTGGGCGCCTGTAATCCCAGCTACTTGGGAGGCTGAGGCAGGAGAATTGCTTGAACCTGGGAGGTGGAGATTGCAATGAGTCAAAATCTGGGCGACAGAGTAGACTCTATCTCAAAAAGAAAAAAAAAAGAAAGAAAGAAACAAGAAATGAAAACCACAATGAGATACAACTTCACACCCCTTTGGATAGCTATAATTTTTAAAAATGAAAATAAATGCTGACAAGAATGTGGAGAAAATTGAATCTTCATGCATTGCTGGTAGGAATGTAAAATGATGTAGCCATTGTGGAAAACACTGGGCAGTTCCTCAAAAAGTTAAACTTAGAATTACCATATGACCCAGCAATTTCACTTCTAGGTATATACCAAGAGAATGGAAAGCATATGTTCAAAGAAAATTTTGGGCCGGGCGCGGTGGCTCAAGCCTGTAATCCCAGCACTTTGGGAGGCCGAGACGGGCGGATCACGAGGTCAG
>NW_012111617.1:0-2676 GCF_000951035.1 Colobus angolensis palliatus
AAATAAATAAAATAAAATAAAATAAAATAAAAATTAAAAATAGGGCCAGGTTCACCCCTGTAATCCCAGCATTTTGGGAGGCCAAGGTGGGGGGATCACCTGAGGTTGGGAGTTTGAGACCAGTCTGGCCAACATGGTGAAACCCCATCTCGACTAAAACACCACTGCACTCCAGCCTGGTGACAGAGTGAGACTCCATGTCAAAAAAAAAAAAAAAGAAAAAAGACCAGGCGCGGTGGCTCACACCTGTAATCCCAGCACTTTGGGAGGCTGAGTGGGGGTGGATTACCTGAAGTCGAGAGTTCAAGACCAGCCTGGCCAACATGGAGAAATCCCGTCTCTACTAAAAGTACAAAAATTAGCCGGGCATGGTGGTGCACGTCTGTAATCCCAGCTACTCGGGAGGCTGAGGCAGGAGAATGGCGTGAACCCGGGAGGCAGAGCTTGCAGTGAGCCGAGATCGCGCCACTGCACTCTAGCCCGGACGACAGAGCGAGACTCCGTCTCAAAAAAAAAAAAAAAAAAAAAAAAAAAAAAATTAGCCAGGCGTGGTAGCGCACATCTGTAATCTCAGCTGCTCAGAAGGCTGAAATAGAATCACTTGAATCCAGGAGGTGGAAATTGCAGTGAGCTAAGACCATGCACACTGCACTCCAGCCTGGGCGACATAGTGAGACTCTGTCTCAACAGCAACACAAAAAGGCCCTTAAATTGAACTTTAGAAGGTCTGGAATCTAGTCCTGAATTGGTTGTTATTAGAATAAGCTCAAGCTGTTTGTGTCGGTCTCCAGATGTATAAAGTTGGGATTGTAACAGTTGTCCATGGACCCAAAGTGGAATAAGTGAAAAGCCTAGGACAGGCTGGGCACAGTGGCTCATGCCTGTAATCCCAGCACTTTGGGAGGCCACGGTGGGTGGATCATTTGAGGCCAGGAGTTTGAGACCAGCCTGGGCAACATGACAAAGCCTCTTCTCTACTAAAAATACAAAAATTAGCTGGATATGATGGCACGCACCTGTAGTCCCAGCTATTTGGGAAGCTGAGGCATGAGAATTGCTTGAACCCAGGAGGCGGAGGTTGCAGTAGGCCAAGATTATGCTATGCCACTGCACTCTAGTCTGGGCCACAGAGCAAGACTCTATCTCAAAAAAAAAAAAAAACAATTCACCGGCAAGGTGGCACATACCTGTAGTCCCAGCTACTCAGGAGGCTGAGGCATGAGGATCACTGGAGCTTAGGAGTTTGATGGTGCAGTGAGCTGTGATTGAGACATTGCACTCCAGTCTGGGCGAGAGCAAAACCCTATCTCTGAAAAATAAAGTTACTGGTTCACATTAAAAAAAAAAAACCCGGGACAAAATGAAAACCCCACAGAATTTGTATCCTGGAAACACAGGGACTTTGCTTTGCATAAACAGATTTTGGGCCAGGCAAAAAAAAAAAAAACACACAACAACAGATTTTTGTACCAGAACCTTCCTATAATTCTAGTTGCTACAGCTTAAAATTCTGTCATAACTAGATTTGAAAGATGCAGTAGTACCAATGAGACTTTGCTAAAGGTATTTTTTGCACTCAGGGCTCTGTGGTATTATCTGTAATACTAGGTACTATCATTTATTTATTTATTTATTTATTTATTTTTTCTCCTATTCTTTATCTGTTTATTTTGTTGACTGTTTTCTTTGCTATGCAGAAGGTTTTTAGCTTAACACTAATTATCTCATTCTTAAATTTTTGCTGTGGTTGCCTGTGGTTTTGAAGTCTTTGCTCATATCAATAAAATCTTGAAGTCTTCATGCCCAGTCTAATGAAGTCTTTACCCATATCAATGTCTCGAAGCATTTCCCCAATGTTTTGTTGTAGTAGTTTCATAGTTTCAGGTACTATCATTTATTGAGCACTTACTATGTATCAGACACTGTGCTGATGTTTTCATATAATCCTCACAGTAGCACATGTGCCCAAAGTGGTTAAGCAACTTGTCGAAAGTCTTGTTAGTAATACTAATTCAATACTCAAATCCAGATCTGCTGGACTCTAAAACTCATGCTCCTAACATTTGGTGTGTTTGATTGTAAGTTCTTTAATGGAACATGACCTTCAGGGGCCTCCCAGTTCATCCTATTTGACTTTTGAGTACCCATACCAAAGACTGGTTCACAGCCCTGACTTGGGAGAAGCAGGATTTGAGTATTGAGTCACTCCTGCTTTTCTTTTTTTTTTTTTCCTGCAGGGTCTCGCTCTGTTACCTAAGCTGGAGTGCAGTGGCTCAATCTCAGCTCACTTCAACCCTCTGCTTCCCAGTCCCAAGCAATTCTCCTGCCTCACCCTCCCAAGTAGCTGGGAGTACAGGCACACACCAACATGCCTGGCTAATTTTTGTACTTTTTGTAGAGACAGTGTCTCACTATGTTGCCCAGGCTGGTCTTGAACTCCTGACCTCAAGTGATCCACCTGCCTAGGCTTCCCAAAGTATTAGGACTACAGGTGTGAGCCACTGCGCCTGGCTGTCCTACTTTTCAGGAGAAAAAAATTAGAGGCTTTATTTACATAGTGCTTTGCATTTTATGAAGCTTTTCCGTATATCTTATTTGATCCTCATAGCATCTGCTTATTCTATAGGCCTCCCGGGTTTACGCCATTCTCCTGCCTCAGCCTCTGCTTCCTGAGTA
>NW_012111618.1:0-1260 GCF_000951035.1 Colobus angolensis palliatus
GGCCGCCTTTCACTGTGTTTTGAGGCCAGGTCTCAATCTGCTGGGCAGGTTGGGGTACAGATCATAACTGCAGCCTTGACCTGGACTCAAGCGATCCTCCCCTCAGCCTCCCAAGTAACCAGGACTACAGGTGTGTGCCACCACGCCTGGCTGATTTTTGTATTTTTTGTAGAGACAGGGTTTCACTATGTTGTCCAGGCTGGTCTCGAACTCCTGGGCTCAAGTAAGTGATCCCACCTGGGCATCCAAGAGTGTTGGTGTCATAGGTGGGAGCTACCACACCCGAACTCCTTTGTTCTAATACAACTCTCTGTCTTTCCACATTCCATTCCAAACTTTGTTCCTATTGATTCATATTGTAAAGAGTTATGTATTTTTTTTTTTTTTTTTTTTTAAATGAGTCTCTCTCTGTCACCCAGGCTGGAGTGCAGTGGTATGATCTCGGCTCACTTGGCTCTCTGCAAACTTTGCCTCCCAGGTTCAAGCGATTCTTTTACCTCAGCCTCCTGAGTAGCTGGGATTACAGGTGTGTGCCACCACACCCAGCTAATTTTTGTACTAAGTAGAGACAGGGTTTGACCATGTTGGTCAGGCTGGTTGCGAACTGACCTCATGATCTGCCCTCCTCGACCTCCCAGAGTGCTGGGATTACAGGCGTGAGCAGCTATGATCTGGCATGTTTATGTAATTTAATAAACTCGCCAGGTGTGGTGACTCAACACCTGTAATCCCAGCACTTTGGGAGGCCAAGGCAGGCGGATCACAAGGTCAGGAGATCGAGATCATCCTGGCTAACACGGTGAAACCCTGTCTCTACTAAAAATACAAAAAAATTAGCTGGGTGTGGTGGCGGGTGCCTGTAGTCCCAGCTACTCAGGAGGCTGAGGCAGGAGAATGACATGAACCTGGGAGGCGGAGCTTGCGGTGAACCCAGATCCAGCCACTGCACTCCAGCCTGGATGACAGCAAGACTCCGTGTCAAAACAGTATACATAATAAATGAAAATTGAATAAACTCAATATCATGAGCATTAAATGTTTAAGGCACATGGATTCTAATCAAATGAGTTTTGCACTGTGTTAATAGTGGCAAGGAAATTCCATGTGTACGTAGATAGGACCCTTGGTCATGTTTTTCCCAGCAAATTTTTTTTTTTTTTTTGAGATGGAGTCTTGCTCTGTCGCCCAGGCTGGAGTGCAGTGGCACAATCTCGCCTCACTGCAAGCCAGCCTGGGCGACAGAGCGAGACTTTGTCTCAA
>NW_012111619.1:0-1249 GCF_000951035.1 Colobus angolensis palliatus
CATTCTTGAGCTTAAGGAAATGCCAATTCAGCTTTGGCCTAATTCACTAGGTAGGGTCATCACCTTTAAATTATTTCTGCTTATGTGGCCACTAGTGCTGCTTCTACTTTAAAAACTATTTTCCTCTGTTGAAACTTTTCTGGGCAAAACTATACAATAATAATAACTAAAAGTAGTACAGCATTTTATACTGTGCACAATTTCTTCAAGCATATTTTTTTCATACACATCTTCATAACAACCCTGAGGGTTAATAACTATAAATAACTTCAAAATAGAAAATTCATAGTCAGAAAGTTCTGTCACTGTAGGCAACAACATATAGAATTACACATAAAGATACTTGTAAATTTTGAATTCAAATGTAGAGACCACGTGGAGCCCAGGAAAATGCACGGTCTCTGAAAACAGACAAACTGAAATTTTTATCCTGACTTCATGGCTTTGTAACTCTTTGACTTTTGGCAATATACTTAGCTTCTCTGACTCTCAACTTCCTTAGTTTTAAAATGTCAAGAAGGAAATCCACTTTTCAGAGTTGTTGCAAATGTTAATAACTCAAGGATCTGTTACTATAGTAGTTTGTGTCTTTTTTCAGATATGTATGTCATCCAGAGTACTGTGTATTAACCCAAGAGCCCCAAACTCATATTTCAACAACCTGTTTGAGAACTCAGTGTGCTTGGAACTTTTTGCTTGGGATCAGATACGTCTAATTTGGATAGGCTTAGAAGAGAGGACTTATTGTGAATTAATTTAATTTAATTTAAATTAAATTTTAAAGACAGAGTCTCACTATGTTGCCAAGGCTGGAGTGCAGTGCGACCAAGGCTGGTGCGACCTTGACTCACTGCAGCCTCCGCCTCTCAGGTTCAAACATTTCTCATGTGCCAGCCTCCCGAGTAGCTGGGATTACAGATGTGCACCTCTATACCTGGCTCATTTTTGTATTTTTAGTAGAGATGGGGTTTTGCCATGTTGGCCAGGCTGATCTCAAATTCCTGACCTCAAGTGATCCACCTGCCTTCGCCTCCCTAAGTGCTAGGATTACAGGTGTGAGCCACCATGCCCAGCCGAATTATTGTTAATTTATACAGAAGGATCTGGCCTAGAGAAAAAGAGAGATGTCGATGATTAAGAATGGCTTGCTAGTTAGCAGCAGCCATACAATGTGACGATGGCAATACTTAAATTATTCTGGCCAGTCTGGCAAACTCAGTGGCTTAGATTGGCCAAGTACTCAAACAAC
>NW_012111620.1:0-1474 GCF_000951035.1 Colobus angolensis palliatus
TAGACATGCTCATGGCAGAATGATCAACAGGTGGAAGAAGTGGGAGGCCCAGCCGATGTGGATCCCTGAGAGTCCATGTCCACAAACACGGGAAGAATAGTGGCTAAAATAGGTCTTGTAGGGAATTTTAAAGACAGATGAACTGTTTGCTGAGGCAGTCAAAAAGGGGCTGGCTTCTGCCAGGTGGCAGCCAGGCAATGCCCAGGAGTTGAGATTGCCAAGGAAAGGAGGCTACAAATGCCCCCTCCTTGTGATGTCAGGACCTCCCTTAGCGAGCGATCTGGCCAAGACACAGGAAAAGACACAGGATCCAGACCCGGGGCTCTGCTCCTTGGACGGCTCAGTGCGGAGAGTCAGCTGGCTGCCTGGAAGTAGAGAGTGGAAGCTGTTCTAGCTTGTGAAACAGGGCCAGGATGGACTCAGTGACTACGCTGTGCTCCTGTGATTTGTCCATAAATACTCTCTAGATGCTCTAATAATACACTTTGTTTTACCCTATCCAGTGGGCAGAACCTGTGATATGCTGTCAAGACTATAGGGGAAGGAGTCTTTAGAGAAGAAAACCCCATTGTGACTAAAGGAAAGAACCTTCTGTTTGGGGCAGGGAGACGGACTTGCAAGCCATGACCATCCGTCCACATAACTGTTTCATCATGCAGCACTGAAATTCTGTACCTGTTAGACAGTAACTCCTGGTCTCCCTTCCCCTCGCCCCCAGCAACTGCCATTCTACTTTGTCTTTATGAATGTGACTACCCTAAGTACCTCATATAAGTGGAATCATACAGTATTTGTCCATTTGTGACTGGCTTATTTAACTTAGCATAATGTCTTCAGGTTCATCCATGTTGCACTGTGTCAGGATTTCCTTCCTTTTCAAGGTTTTGAGTAATATACCATTGTATGGATATGCCACATTTTGTTTATCCATTCATCCACTGATGGATGCTTGGTTGTGTTCGTGTTTGGGCTGTTGTGAATAATGCTGTTATGAGGCCAGCCACATGTAAAACATGTAAAACTCACTGAATTCTCCCAATAGCTCATGTAGACAGTATTATTTTGAAATTCCATTTTACACATGAGGAAACTGAGGCACAGACTTTCTCAAAGTAGCTATTAAGTAGAGAGCTGGGCTTATGAACCCAAGCACTGACATTCCAGAGCCTGAGCTTAACCTGGACCCCACAATGTCATCTCACAGGGGTGCCAGAAGAACATCTAACTGGGCTTGGGAGAAGTCTAGGAAGACTTCATGGAGGTGATCTGTGAGCTGAGACTTAAGAGCGAGTAGTTCACTGACGGCTGATGGAGAGAAGAAGGGCTAGCCATTCCCAGCAGAAGGAAAACCTGTGTGTTGTGGCTAATTACACAAAAACCCATCTCCATTTCTAAGTCATGGCCCCTGTGGTCCCAAAGTAACATGAATATGAAAACAGAAGACACAGGAGATTTATTATCTGTGGGGTATCCC
>NW_012111620.1:6498-7680 GCF_000951035.1 Colobus angolensis palliatus
TGGTTTTTTTCTCTTTACATCTATGATTTTTGGGGGCCAGCTGCAGTGACTCACTCCTGTAATCTCAGCACTTTGGGAAGGTGCATATCCTCAAGTCATCCTCCAGACTGGAGGACAGCTTAAGGCCAGGAGTTGAAGACCAACCTGGGAAACATAGTGAGACCCTATCTCTATAAACAAACAAACAAACAAACAAACAAACAAACAAACAAACCAGGTATGGTGGTGCATGCCAGTAGTCCTAGCTCCTTGGGAGGTTGAGGCAGGAGGATCATTTGAGCTCAAAAATTTGAGCTTACAGTGAGCTATGATTGTGCCACTGAACCCCGCTTAGGTGACAGAATGAGATGCTGCCTCTAAAATAAATACATACATACATAAATAAATACATACATAAAATAAATCTATGATACCCTTTAAACCACCTGTGGTGCTCTGTATGTGCTTTCTATGCATTACAAATTTTTTTTTCTGTCCATCTCCCCATTTCCATCTTTCCCCATTCTCTCTCTAAGAAGGCATATATTTTACAGTGTTAAATCTGCAGCACCCATACACCTGGCACGTGGTAAGGACTCAACAAATATTTTTAAAGGAGTAAATGAATGAAGGAATGAATGATTTCTTCTCTTTTCACCCTCATCTGCCTCCACAGGGGGAAATCTCTCTTTCTTCTGACCTACTTTATAACACCTACTATCTGTGATACACAACAGCAGTCCTCAACATTTTTGGCACCAGGGACCAGTTTCATGGAAGACAGTTTTTCCATGGGAAGTGGGGGATGGTTTTGGGATGAAACTGTTCCACCTCAGATCATCAGGCGTTAGATTCTTATAAGGAGTGCACAACCTAGGTCCCTTGTATGTGCAGTTCACAATAGGGTTCGTGATTCTATGAGAAGCTAATGCTGTGACTGATTGGACAGGAGGTGGAGCTCAGGTGGTAATGCTCCTTTGCGGCTACTCACCTCCTGCTGTGTGACCTGGTTCCTAACAGGCCACAGACCCATACTGGTCCACAGTCCAGGGCATTGGGGACCCCTGATATACAATCTCTTATGGAGCATAAATCTGTCTCATGTTATTCTTTTATTGTTACACATCATTGATCAGTGCGTCTTCACACCTGGAACATGAGGGCCCCTGGACCAAGCATCACACTGTCTCCTGCAACTCCACC
>NW_012111620.1:12690-13058 GCF_000951035.1 Colobus angolensis palliatus
GCCGACGCCGCCGTCGCCACGGCAACGCGGCCATACTGCGCCCGACCCACCCAGCTGCCGGGTGCTCCGGCCCGGCGTGGGCCTAGTGGGCAGAGCCACAGCCAGAGCCAGTGCCATGGACAGCCTCTTCGTGGAGGAGGTGGCCGCCTCCTTGGTCAGGGAGTTCCTCAGCAGAAAGGTAACGGCTCGCGCCCTCCAAACCCGGGAAGTGGCTCTAATTTGGGTGGATCATCGGGGTCTCCCTTAAAGGCTTTGCACCTTCTGGGAGGGCGCCCGTTCCCTGCCTACTGTCTGCTCCAGAGATGCCCCAGAAGAGCGCCGCTTTCCTGGGACAGGGGAAACTACATTTCCCACAAGGCGTTTCTGCC
>NW_012111620.1:20515-22254 GCF_000951035.1 Colobus angolensis palliatus
GTCACTCTAAATCCATGACCACTCACCCTTGTGGTGCCTTATGGGTGCCTGCCCACCTGGTTGCAACTCTCCAGCCTGTTTACTTTCTCAAATCCTGGATGACCATTTCATACCTTCTTTCTCCTCAAACCCCAAAGCTCCTTCCCCATCTAATTTCACTGAGAAAACAGAAGTCATGAGGGAAGTCCAACAGGCTCCCACTACCACACTTGCTCAGCTTCCTGGGCCTGCACCATTCACTCTGCTCTCTCTGGTGTTCCTGTGGATGAATTCTCCACACCCCTGGTTAGGCCCGCCCCTCCACGTGTGCATGCCCCCTCTTGTGTGCTCAGGGATGTCGCTGTCTCCTGCACCATGCATTTCCCTCCTCTACTAGGTTACTTCTATCAGCACATATATGTTGTGCCCCTGCAGAATCCCATCTTGACCCCTAAACCCCAGCTACTGGTTTATTATTTCCTCCCTTTATATAGAAACCCCGTAAAGGAGCTGTGTCCACTCATTTTAATTCTTTTCTCTGCTTTCTCAAACAAACCCATTCTAATCAGACTTTTGTCCCCACCATTCCATGGAAATAGCTCTTGTTAGGGCCATTACTAACCTGGGATTTTTAGTCCTTGCCCTTCTTGATCTAATGATTATGTTTGTCACAGTTGATTGTGTCCTTCTGCTTGTCTTCTAGGAGACTGTCCCTCTTAGCTTTCCTCCTACTCCTCTGGGTGCTCCCTTCAACGTCTTTGCTGGTGCCCCTCGTTTCCCTGTCCTGTGTGCTCTGCTGGGCTCAAGGACTCAGTTTATGGCTCTCTTCTCTTCTCCTGTCTATTCACTCTCAAGACATCTCAGCCAGTCTTGTGGATTCCCATACCATCTATATGCTGACAATTCCCAAATGTCTATCTCTAGCTGAGACCTCTCCCTGAACTCTTGAATTCTTCCAACTGCCTATTCTGCATATCTAGTGGGATGGCTAACAAGCATCTCAACATGTCTCTGATAGTGTTTCTGCTTATACTTCAGACGTCAAATGTGTGGGGTATTTTTCCTCCATACAAACTAAGTCTCCAACTCTCCAGACACCACCTGGGTGTTGTACAATTCAATTCAGTCCTGACACTACCTGTAGTTAGTGCAGACCCTGCAGGTTAAGGTCTCAGGCTCATGACTGCCCTCACTTCAGATGACGGTCAGAAGTCCCAAGTTACCACCTGAACTTCTGACCAACTAGCTATAAATTGAGGGTTCCCACAACCCCCTTCACAGTTTTAATAATGTGCTAGAATGGCTCACAGAACTCGGAGAAACACTTTACTTACATTTACCAGTTTACTATAAAGGACACAATTCAGGAACAGCCAGATGGAAGAGATGCATAGGGCAAGGTGTGGGTGGAGGGTCATGGAGCTTCCATGCCCTCTTCAGCACGCTGTCCTCCCAGCACCAACCTGAGAACTCCCTGAACCCCATCGTTCGGGATATTTTATGTCGATTCTGTTATATAGGAATGTTCGATTAAATCATTGACCATTGGTGGTTAGCTCAATCTATAGCTCCTCTTCCCTCTCTGGGAGGTTGGGAGGTAGGGCTGAAAGTTCCAGCCCTCTAATCAAGGTTTACTCTTTCTGGTGACCAGCCCCTATCCTGAAGCCATCTAGGGGTCCCCAGCCACTAGTCATCACATTAGCATACAGAAGACATTCTTATCACCCTGGAGATTCCAAGGGTTTTAGAATCTATGTGCC
>NW_012111620.1:27654-29350 GCF_000951035.1 Colobus angolensis palliatus
TGTTTTCCCAGCAGCTAGAGCCTCTGTAAAATTCTGGACACAAAGGCTCTGAGAGAAGCTGAAGCCTGTGTAGCACTGGGGGTCTGGAATCCATTAAGAACAAGGAACACTGCTAACACCAGGCTGAGCTGTTGGTGAGGCATGTTCTCAGCCTCCAGCCATTTGACAATCACCATGGCCCAGTGGGGTGGACAGAAAGTTGTGGTTGTTTTTCAGATGGAGAAGCCAGGCACTTGCGAACAGGACCCTCACTTTCCCAACCCCAGATTTTCCACTGCTAGAGCATATCTCAGCTGGGCCTTGAACCTTGGTCTTCTGGCAGTTCAGGGTGGGATGATGGAAAGTGGTTTTGCTGGTGACTTAGCAGACATTTACCAAAAGCTTCCCACGGGCCTGGGTCCCAGAGTCATGGACTCACAGACTGGGATGGTTACAACCCCCGCCTGTGATGTGGTTCCATTGTGTTACCTTGGGCAAGTCAACACTGTCTCCTGGTTTCCCCATCTGAGAGTGAAGGGAATGAATATTAGCCTTTTGTTTATGTTTTTTCTTTTGTTTATTTTTAAAGCTCCTTTAAAAATATTTGGGTATTCCGTATTCCATAGTATATGGAATCATATACTATGATTCCAAGTCTAGGACCAAACCCAGGGCTCCTGTGCACGAGTCCTGAACTCACTCCTTATCTGTGAAATGGCCTGAAAACTTCAGCCTTCGCTTAGCCCATGGGGCTGTTCTAAGAATCAGAATAATGTTGATAATTGCAGAGGTGATGTCAAGTGTAAAGGTTATATGAGAATTATCTTGGTGCACATCAGGAATCTTTTGCTTGTGCTTTATGAGAACAGCGGGCTTTGATTTAAGATGGTAAACAGCGATTCAGATTTCTTCCCTCAGGGCTTAAAGAAGACATGTGTGACCATGGACCAGGAACGCCCACGCTCTGACCTCAGCATAAACAACAGAAATGATCTTCGAAAGGTTTTGCATCTCGAATTTCTCTATAAGGAGAACAAGGTATGTGCTTTCTAAGGTGTGGTATGGAGTCTTGGAACTGAGTTTGGCGCTGCCAGAGCACTCACGGGCCCTGCCAGTGACAGGAGAGGCTTGAGGTGCTCTTGGCCTGCCACACTTGTAGTCAGAGAGAAACGGACCCCCCAAGTGCAGACAGACCCCCAGCAGGAGTGGGTTTTCCACCTCGGTCAGCTGGTGCCGCCCATTGGCGTGTTGTGTGTGTGTGGTTGTTGGGCTCATTTTGAACAGAGCCTGTGGCAGGGCTCAGCCTCCCACAGTTATTCCCTGTGCTCCCGCCTCCCCACACAAGGCTATTTTTAGTAAAACTGTACTTAAGAATATCGTATCCAGTTATACTAAAATTTTCCATTCCCTGCTTGTGTAAGAGTTTCCTTCTTCAGTTCTGAGTAATACCTTAGTCTTGAGTCTCCTGTGACATATAATTTAGGTAGAGGAGGGAATTGGGTTCAGCTAACCCAGGTGCATTAGAGTTGGGAAAGCAAATGGAACCGCGTTTTCTGGGGCGGGAAGAAATCTCTGATCCCCTATACTTGATCTCCCCAACCTGCTATTACAGGCTTTCATGGCACCCTATAGTTTTCCTGTTTTTGTGTTTATCACATTGGCAATAGAATATTTATGTGATTTTAAAATTAGTATCTGCCTCCCCCAATACCTTGGA
>NW_012111620.1:29507-30310 GCF_000951035.1 Colobus angolensis palliatus
GATGCCTTTCCTGACCACCTTAGATAAAGTAGCAGCCCATCCCCACACCCACTCTAGCCCTCTCTGTCTCCTTAACCTATTTTGTATGTTTTTTCCCCATATCATACTATACTTGTTGTCTCTCCCCCTGTAGAGTGCAAGTTCCCTGAGGACTGGGACTTATATCTGTTCACTGCTCTGCCTCTAGCAACTGGACTTACGAACTAGTGGTCTGTTCCCTTCGTTTCACAGATAGGAAACCTGGAACAGGATTGAGCATGTGGATGATGCTGAACAAATAGCTGACCATCTAAAAGAGTGACTTTCATCCTTATCTTCCCTCTCCCTGCTTTGTCTCCCTAGTAGTACGTATTAGCAGCTGCCACAGTATACATTTATGGTCTGCTTTCCCAACAGAACATCAGCTCCTGTTCCTTCTGTCTCTCCTGCATCTAGAATAGAGCCTGGCATATAGGAGGTGCATGACAGGTGTTTGTTGGGCGAATGAAATTTGAGTGGGCTGGATGAGACTGAGGACTGACTGACTCTCAAGGGCACCCTTGTCCTCTACCTCAATGGTATTTCTTTTCTTTTCTCTTTTCATTTCTTTTTTGTTTTTTTTTTCTTTTCTTTCCTTTTCTTCTTTCGTTCTTTTTTTTTTTTTTAGAGACAGGGTCTCACTCTTTCATCCAGGATGGAGTGCAGTGGTGTAATCATAGCTCACTGTGTCCTTGAAGTCCTGAGCTCAAGGATTCCTCCTGCCTCGGCCTCTCAAAGTTCTGGGACTGCAGGTCTATGGCACCATGCCCAGGCCCCCAGTGGTT
>NW_012111620.1:31558-32042 GCF_000951035.1 Colobus angolensis palliatus
TTGCCTTTTGTTTTTAAGGTTGGGGTGTAAAGTGAGTCGGTCCTGACTGCCTCTCTGTGCTCTTCACATTAACCTTCTGCTTCAGTTGTCTCTATGGTCGCTGGTTTCAGTGTTAGATGCAGAGCTTACAAGCTAAAAAAATATTCAGGCCCCAAATACTTACGAATCTGTAGGGTTAGTGTTCCCTACAGACTCTGTTTGTTAAATGAAGGGATATATATTTTATAAAGTTATTCCTTGGAGCAAAAAACCAAGAGAAAATTTGCTTGGGCATGCCTCTATTCCTATCACATTTTATTCTAGTTGTTTATTGAATCACCTGTCTCATGCACTGGATGCTAGTTCTTTTAGGGTAGAGATTTTGTTTGTGTCTCTGTGTCCCTACCCAACATAGTACCTGACATATATAATATGTGGCCAGTAAATGTTGGCTGAAAGCTTGTATGAATGAGTGAGAAGTTGATAAACTTACTCAAAAAAGTGG
>NW_012111620.1:34062-40165 GCF_000951035.1 Colobus angolensis palliatus
AAAATAAGCTCTTTTAAAAATCTTAGGAAGAAAATGAATTGACATTCTTGATTGAACCTCTATTATCTGGGAAACAATGACATTAAATTACGACCTTAAGACACTGCAGTCCCCAGTAGTGAGCTTAACTTCCTGGGAATGGGTGCTGTCTTCTGGCTCCATTGAAAAGCATTTCCTTTCCTGAGGGTCGCTGAAGCTCAGGGCATGGGTGTCAAGCTGCCAAAAGGTGGGTCCATGACAAGCAATTAGCACAAGGATTCGGAGGTGCAGGGTCATAAGGGGTTATGAAGAAGCTCTTCCTTCAAGGCACTTACTGCCTGGCTGGGAAGTGAAATACTTCTGATACAATAAAAAAACAACTAGGAAGTTGAAGCTCCTGAGTCCTACCCAGTTACCCAAGCCGAAAATGTGGGTGTTCTTGCCTCTTCCTTGTCTGTCATCTTCTGCATCTATGAGTCCTGTGAGCTCTTCACCCAGAGTGATAGTAGGCACTTTCCTCCTTTCCTCCTTTCTCTGCCCACCGGCGAGGGCCTCAGTTCACACTCCCATCCTCTTTTCCTGGTTAACTCCTACAGCCGCTCCCTGGTCTCCAGGCCTCTAGTGATCTTCCCTCTGTGGTCTCCAGGCCTCTAGTGATCTTCCCCTCGAATCCACCCTTACCCTAAGATAGTGTGAGCTTTCCACAAAAGGAGTCTGGCCATGCCGCTCCCCTGCCGAAGGGCTTTGGACATTCCCTGCAGCTTTCAGGGTAAACTCGTTAGAATACCATGCAGAACCCCATTCCTGACCAGCCCCGGCTGCTCCCCTGAGCACATTCTGCCTTAGAGGCCTGTGTGCTGGGCCTGGGCCTTCTCCTGTTGACCTCTTGCTGCCTCATTCTCTCAGACTCAGGTGCTGCCTTCTCTGGGAGCCCTTCGGGATTTCCCCAGGCTGGTTCCAGTCCCTTCCTCTCCTTGATATGCCCCAATCTCAGCACACACGACTGCCCTCCTGCATGTGACCCAGTGCCTGGTAAGCAGCTTGGCATAGGGTAGGGGCCCGTACCCATTTATGGCAGAGCCCAGTAGTAGAAAATAGCTGAGCCTGTGTCACAGGAGTGCTGGCTTCTGGGTGATCAGAGGTAAGATTCCCCTTTGCCTGGGTCTCTCGCTTTGTCTTGTGGGCTCTCTCTTGTTCTTTCTGAGTCTGTGCTTATTCTCACGGTCTCTCACCTTCTTTTGTTCTTTTTTGCTCTCTTCCTTCCTCTCTGTCTCTCTAACACACACACACAGAGCCATTGGCACACTTGACTCCAGGTTTAGCTGAACAGCGGGGAATGCCAAGTTTGCTGTGGGTCTTCTCCACGCCTCTCAGTGGTGTGCGGCAAGGCTGGGCTTCACATACCCCATGACTCTACTGAAAGGTTATAGTCTTCCTTAGTCATTCAGGTTTGGAAGACTAAGGATGCTCTTTAGTCTTAAGGACTTGAGGGGTCCTGTTATGGATCATCATCTCTGAATTTGTTTGCTTGTTTACTGGCCTTATTTTGTAGGGCAGACTTGCCCTGATACCAGAGTATTGTCTGTTCCTTGTCTTTCTTGATAATGCACTGGCTGGTTAGAAGTCATCGTAGACTTATTAATGGGCTTGCTTTGAGTGCCCATTGAATGTGGAATTTGCTATCTTTGTTATTGATTCCTTCTGGGGAGTCTGTTTTAATGGAAATATTCCTTTTTCACAGACATGACAATCTTGATGGAGATGTACTTGGTAATTTTGTATCATCTAAAAGGCCCCCACACAAAAGTAAGCCCATGCAGACGGTTCCGGGTGAAACTCCTAAGTTGCCTTCTGCATGGGAGAAGACAGACAAGCTTCACTCGGAGCCCTCCTTGGATGTGAAGAGGATGGGAGAGACTTCCAGGCCAAAGTCTGGTCTGATTGTGCAAGGCATGATGGCTGGGCCCATCGCCAGCTCCCCACAGGTGGGGCTATTGCTCTTTCTGTTGTTATGAGACTGGAGGCTGAGGACTGGGCCAGGCTTAAGGGATGCCTGGGTTTATTTGGGGTACCCCACGGACAGTCCGAGAAGAGGGCCTGTGCACGGGGTGGGAAGTACACTGCCTCTGTTTTCTCCCTGGCTCTACTGTCAATGACCCATGAGGCCTTGAGCAGATCTCCTTTCCTGCCCTTAGCTTACCCATTTTGTCTGTGAGGTGGATGCCATGGTTTTCTATTCCTCTGCTGGGTGAGAATACCTACTCAGCTTTGTCTTTGCAATTCAGGAGTGGAGAACCTATCCAGGTTTAGAGAGCATCTTTAGGCTGAGTGTGGTGGCTCACGCCTGTAATCCCAACGCTTTGGGAGGCTGAGGTGGAAGAATCGCTTGAGCCTAGAAATTGAGCCTGGGCAACATAGGGAGACACTTGTCCCACTGCCCCATCTCTACAAAAAATTAAAAAGTTAGCCAGGTGTGGTGGTGTGCATCTGTAGTCCTAGCTACTGAGGCGGCTGAGTGGGGAGGATTGCTTGAACCTGGGAGGTTGAGGCTACAGTGAGCTATGATCATGTGACTACTCTGGCCTGGGCAAGAGTGAGACCCTGTGTGAAAAAAAAAAAAAAAAAGAAAAAAAACCAGAGAGCATCTTTTAAAATAAATGTGAAACATGATAGTTAAAAGGGACTAAAACCCCAAAGCCTTATGGTTTCATTTATTTTGCTTTTATTTTTTTCTCTTTCAAAAAAAGATTCTAAAAATTTCACATTGTTGTTTTATAGTCTCCCTTACAGGGTGACCATGGTAGAGTTCCATTAGGCAGAGAGACAAAACCAAATCAGAGACATATGTAAAAGAAGTCTGCAAAACAATAAACAGAAAAGCAAAGCAAAAGTAAACACCAAACTCAAAGTGCCATATCAGTCAAATCAGGGAGCCTAAGCCAACAAAAAATAGGTGTCGTGTCCACCTGCGCTCTCACTTACCTGCTGTATGTTTAGGTGTGGGTGTAGGTGCTGGCACTGTTCTCTCAGTTCATTTGGAATTAGGACAGAAAGAAGTGAGTCCTCTCCCTGCCCCTGACTCCATCTTGTGGGATCTTTGGTCAAGGTTTTTATTTCTCTTGGCTGCAGTCTCTTCTATTAGACCAACTGTCTAAGGCCCCTTAGGGCTCTGGGATTTCAGTGCTCTCGAGATCATGCAGTCTTGGGGTCCAGATCAAGGAAGAGCCTGCCTGCCACTGTGTAGTTCAGGCCACAACTTGATGTCATACCCCATCCTAGGCCTTCTTGTTGAAGAAGGACATTCATAAACTGAACCCTGTCCAGAGGAAAGGGGCTAGAATGGTGAACAGTTTGGAGGAAATTAAAAGGTTTGGAGATGTTTAATCTTGTGGGAGATTGGCAGAATATAAGAGATTTCTTTGAATATGGAGGTTGGAGTAGCCTATCTCCATGTGAGATAAACTCTGTTTGCAATCTTGAGCTTAGTCTGTAAGCCTCCTGAGAGCAGGACACTGTTGTGTTTCTGTGTAGTGCATGGTGTGTGCTTGCTGGCACCATTGTTGGGTTGAGTGGTGTAGCCTTGCCTGGTGGCTCCAGATAGCACAACTGGGCACCAGCGGATGGAGGTTGGTATAGGAGCCCTCCATTAGTCAGAGCCACTTCAGCAGTGGAGAAGGTTGTTTTGGAAGGGACTCGGCTAGTTGTGTAAAAGGGAAGTTAGGTAACCCATCTGCTGGGGACACTGTGGAAGGAGCCCTGCCTGGGTGACAGTTTAGACTTACATCAGTGGTTCTTAGACTTTTAGCCTCAGGCTGTCTTTATACTCTTAAAATTATTGTGGAGTACAGAGAGCTTTTGTTTATGTAGGTATGTCTATTGCTATTTACTGTATTCGAAATTAAAAGTGAGAAGTTAAAAATATGTACTTACAAAAATCATTAAAAATAACACTAGTAAACCTATTATATGTAATATGATATATTTTAATGAAAAAAATACACTTTTCAAAACAAAAAATTAGTGAGATGAGTAGCATTGTTTTACAGTTTTTTGCAGATCTCTTTAACGTCTGGTTTTGTAGTAGATAGTTCAAGCCTCATATTTGCTTTTGCATCCAGCGTGTTGCAATATGGTGTTTTGGTTGAAGTGTATGAAGAAAATCTGGCCTCACCCAGATAAGCAGTTGGAAAAAGGAAAAGTATTTTAATAATCTTTTCAGAAAACTGAGGTATTTTTTTTTTGATGCTACACCGAAACTAGACAAGTTGTAGTTTCTTAATGTGAAATCTTAAACCATATCAGTGAACGTTTTGTACCTTATCAGTTTCCTTTGGTATGTCTTGCACTTTGAATTTTTTACCCCTGAATGATTTAGTAACATAATATATTGGTCATTTGGAAAATATTGGTTACTGAGTTATATAGATCTTCCAAATGTGGACACATCTCATTAGAAAAAAAGAAAATCACACCAAAAAATTTCATTTATTGATGTCACTCCCAGCTGGTCCAAGAAGTTTTTAAGAATTGCAAAGCTCTCAAACTCACAGTGGCAGTTAGAAGTTTTCCAAAATTCTAATTTTTACCTGACAGCTTGTATTTTATCGCTGACAAAAATACACCATTTGTTTCCCTTGAGGTGACAGGCTCAATTGATTTTCAAGAAAATGCCTGCCAAATACCCACACTTGAGTAACCATAGTTTGTCTCTCAGTGGTTCCATGAAAAAACCAGCAAGTTTACTCGCAGCCTAGACAGTTGCGCAGTGCCAGCTGCCATCCTCCACGCTCAGCGGAATGCCTGCACGCCCCTCCCACTGTGTCACTCAGGGTGTTGAAGAGATGTGTGCTGGAGAGTCTAAGGGCATAAAATGAATACTTTTTATGTGTCAGCATGGACATTCCTCAGTGAAGTCAGCACTTTGTTCGCCTATTTTCACTGCGAGTGTGCAGGTAAAGAGGGCCTTGGGCACTAGTGGAGTTTGGTGCCACTGCCTTGTTTCGTGCTTGGGACCAGCAGTTTTTCCCACTGTTGCTTTGTGCACAAAGTCAGCACAGTGGAAAAAGGCACCTGGGACCAGCAGTTTTTCCCACTGTTGCTTCGTGCACAAAGTCAACACAGTGGAAAAAGGCAAATTGTTTCATCTTACTACTATCAAAATAGTTTTGAATTCCCTAAAAGGGTCTAGGGACTCTTAGGGGTTGGTGGACTACTCTGAGGACCGGTGAACCAGAGGAGCATGGTTCACCAGTATGATGTCCTGATCATCAAGTGTGTGCAGTGGAGATCCCCGTTGTACCTGTGCTGTGACGGAGATGGCTTGGACCAGCTTCGCTGCCGAGGGCATTGCTGCAAATTCTCCTTTTGGTAATTGTTTTGGGAGGTGGTATCTGAAACCCGCAAAGGATGTTGAAGGATGGGTTGCTATAGAATTTTGCCAGATTCTCTAGAAGGGACATTGTGGACTTTGAGTACCTTCGTCATACTTTTTGGTTGCTCAGGAGAAAAGGGCCAGAGATTGTTGGGTATTTCATCATTTTTACTACATCACTTCTGTATTTAAGAATGACTTAAGAGGCTGGGCTCCCTGCAGCAGCTCCAGCTCCCTTCAGCCAGAAGTTTGAGTCTCCTTGGGAATGGTGACTAATGTCTTCCCCACTTTGTGCAGGGGATGTCCTGAGTGGCTTTGAGAGGAGGTTTATAGTGCTTAGTAATGTCTGCTTAGCCAGAACCCTACAAAATTAAGGTTTCCTTATTCCAGCCCAGGCTTTACTATTTGATCTTGGATTATTTCTGGAAATATTGAGAGGTTCAGAATTTTGAACCAAGGAAAAGCCTGATATGTCTGTCTTTGTCTCCCCACCCTCCCATTAATAACAACATGAGTTCCCATTTCCTCCACTAATCTTTGACGGTAAGGGAGGATATTTGGATATTTCAATTGACTCCTCTAGAATTCCTTCATTTCAAACACTAAGCAAATCTTGAGTGCCTATTAGGTATACGCTGCTGAGCTGGGTGCTCTGTGAACGCCAGAGGCAAATTAAGAATGACCTCTGCCATCAGGAGAGGGTTAAGACCATATGTAAGTGGGCACAGGGCAAATACATGTAGGAGTAGTGAG
>NW_012111621.1:0-1003 GCF_000951035.1 Colobus angolensis palliatus
AGAGCAAAACTCCATCTCAAAAAAAAAAAAGAGGGTCAGGACTAGATCTTGAATCCTGCCTATTGAAAGGGGTCTGTGTGGCAGCCGTGGGAACAGAACCCTGGCTTCATGTCTCAAACTCATCTTGTTCCTTGGAGGTGGGGGTCGGTCTTTGGAGTGTGTCTTTCTGTCTTCAGCTATTAACATGGAGTAGGCCATCAGTGCTGGATGGATAAACCAATAGTGGCATATACATACAGTGGAATAGTTTTCGGCCATGAAGAGGAATGAAGGTCTGACACATGGCACAGTGTGCATGGACCTTGAAGACATGATGCTGGAGCAGGAAGCCAGTCACAGAAGACCACACCTGGCATGATTCCATTTCTATGAAATGTCCAGAATAGGCTAATTCATGGAGATAGAAAGTAGATGGGTGGTTGCCAGGGGCTGGCAGGAGAGGAGGGAGGAGAGACTGCCTAATTGGAACAGGGTTTTCTTTTGGAGTGCTGAGAAAAAGTTTTGGAACTAGATAGAGGTGGTGGTGGCTGCAGAAGATCGTGATTGTACTAAATGCCACTAAATTGTTCCCTTTAAGGTGCTCGATTTCATGTTTTGTAAATGTCAACGCAGAAAAATGGAGCAGGGGGCTGGGGTGCGCTGGCTCATGCCTGTAATCCCAACACTTTGGGAGGCCGAGGTGGGAGAATCACTGGAGCTCAGGAGTTTGAGACCAGCCTGGTCAACGTGGTAAAACCCATCTCTACAAAATATACAAAAATTAGCTGGGCGTGATGATGCCTGCCTGTGGTTCCAGCTACTCAGGAGGCGGAGGCGGGAGGATCGCTTGAACCCGTGAGGCAGAGGCTGCAGTGAGCTGAGATTGTGCCACTGTACTCCAGCCTGGGTGACAGAGTGAAACCCTGTCCAAAAAAAAAAAAAAAAAGACTATCGGTATTCTCCAATTATTTAAAGGTACTTAAAAGACTAGGAAAAGACTCCATCAAATATGATTATCTCTGAG
>NW_012111622.1:0-1283 GCF_000951035.1 Colobus angolensis palliatus
AAAAAAAAAAAAAAAAAAAAGAATTCTGGTAACAAATGGAAATAAAAAAGAAATGTCAGTAGCTTGGAAGAATAGCTAGGCTGAAGACTAAATTCAATTTATAGTAAGAGGAAAAATTTGAGCATGTCAGTAGGCATCAAGAAGTTGGACATGTAAAAGGAAAAGTCATAATTCAGAAGGAATCTATAAGAAGAAAGGGGAAATTCAGAGCTTTGGTGTAGGGATGAGTCTTGTGAATTCACCTATAGTGTAATCATCATGGTAATTTGTATATTTAACTAATTTTTAGAAATATCCTATAAAAACATGCAAGACTAAATACATAAATAACATCAAAGTAAAGGCCTCTAACTCTTGTGGGAATCCACTTTTCTTCTCCACCATCTTTGAGACCACTAAAGAAGGTGTTGTCAGCAGTATTTTTCCTGATGAGAGTTTCAGAAGAATCCTAGAGAGATATCTTTAGAGTGTAAGTGAACAGCAACAACTGGATTAGAGAACGAACAAGTTTGGTATCACGTTAAACATACAGATTTCAGGCTACAAATTAAAAACATTGACCTGGAGAAAATAGCCACTGAGCTATTTTATTGAGGGAAATTTGTTTTCAAATCCAGAAAGAAAAGAAATTGTGAAAAGAATATACATGTTTTTCAATGTGTTTGGTTACCTATTGATGAGCATTCCCACTACCTATCGTGGCCATAACAAATTACTCAAACACTTTGTGGCTTCAGATGACAGCATTCAATAATTTGGGTGAAAAATCTGTAATGTGGGCAGGCATCTGGGGAGGCAGTTCAGCTCTGCTCCATGCAGAAACAGCTGAGGCAGCTGGACCAGAGTAGGTGGACAACTTAAAAGATGGCGATTTCATGTTGGCTGCGTGCTGGAAGCTCATCTAGAACTGTCACCTGGAGTCTCAGTTTCTCTGCACATGATCCTCTCTAATGAGAGGACTTGGGTTTTCTCACATCTGAATTCCAAAAGTGAGGGTTTTGAGACAGAAAATGGAAAGTGTATGTCTCTGTCACCTGAGTACAGAAACTGACATGCCACTCAGTAATATTCTATTAGTTGCTGCAGTCACAGAGCGTTCCCAGATTCAAGGGGAAGGGACAAGGGATATAGACCATGGTCTCTTGATGAGAAAAGTGTCAAAAAATAAATCTGAATATTAATCATTTTTTTTTCAAATTTCTTCAACAATACGAGATACAGAGGATTCCATCACTCTGCATCACCACCATTATAAGAAACTATCATTTTGACTTAGCAATACT
>NW_012111623.1:0-1867 GCF_000951035.1 Colobus angolensis palliatus
TTAATCTATGAAAATTTAAGTTGTTTCCCCCTCTTGACTATTGTGAGTAGTGTTGCAATGCACATGGAAGTGCCACTATCTCTTTAAAATCCTGATCTCAGTACTTTTGGAAAAAATCCCAGTAGTAGAGTTGCCAGATTATGGTAGTCCTGTTTTCTCTTTTTTGAGAAACCTCCAAATTTTTTCCATTGATGCCACACCACTTTGCATTTCCATGAACGATATGCAAGGGTTCCAATTTCCAATTTCTCTAGTTCCTTGCCAACACCTGTTATTTTCTAGGGTTTTGTTTGCTCTTATTTTTTTTAAATAATGGCCACCCTAACAGGTATAAAATGACATTTTGCTGTGTTTTTCATTTGTTATTCTCTAATGATTAGAATGATGAACATTTTTACATATACCTGTTGGCTATTTGTACATCTTTTTTTTTTTTTTTTTTTTTAGAAATGTGTATCAAGAACTTAGCTCATTCCTGAGTTGGCTTATTGTTTGTTTGTGTTCTTTTGAGATGTGGGAATTCCTTATATAGTTGGGAGTCTAACATATATGCTTTGCAAATAATTTTCTCCCATTCTGTAGGTTACCTTTTCATTGCTGATCATTTCTTTTGCTGTACTGGAGCTTTGTAGTTTGATGTAATAACACTTGTTTGCTTTTTATTACTTGAGCTTTTGATATTATATCTATGAAAATACTGGCAAAAACAATGTCATGAAGTATTTCCCCTAAGTTTTCTTTTAGAAGTTTTACTGTTTCAGACTTCAAATTTATGTTGATAGTCTGTTTTGATTTTTTGTTGTTGTTGTTGCATAGGCTATAAGATAAAAGTCTAGTTTCCTTCTTTTGCATGAGAATTATCCATTTTTTCCAACACCATTTGTTATAAAGAATATATTTCTCTGTAAACAAAGTAAGAACAGAAGAAAATTACTTCAACATAATAAAGGCCATATATGGAAAGTTTACAGCTAACATTATACTCAATGTTGAAAAGCTGAAAAAGCTTTTCCTCTATGATCACCATTTCTATGCAATAAAGAGTAGAAGTCTTAGAAAGAGCAACTAGGACAGACAAAGAAATGAAAGGCATCCAAATAGGAAGATGTAAAATTATGCCTGTTGCAGACAACATGATCTTATATATGGAAAACACTGAAGGCTCCATTTAAAACAGTAACAACAAGAACAACAGCAAAATGTTAGAACTAATAAACGAATTCAGTAAAGTTGTAAGGTAAAAAAACCACATGTAAAAATTAGTTAAATTTCTATAGACTAACAACAAACTATCTGAAAAGAAAATTAGGAAAACAATCCCAAAAATTGTAAAACCATTTACAATAGCACATAAATAATAAAATCTTAGGAATAAACTTAACCAAGAAGGTGAATTACTTCTAAATTTAAAACTATAAAAATGATAAATTAAACAAGACACATAGAAATGGAAAGATATTTTGTTTTCATGGAAAACAATATTGTTAAGACATCCATACTACTACCCAAAGCAATCTACAAATTCAATTCAATCTCCGTCAAAATCTCAGTGGTATTTTCTACCAGTAATAGAAAAATCAATTTTTTTTTTGAGACAGAGTATTGATCTGTTGCCCAGGCTGGAGGGCAGTGATGCACAATCTTGGCTCACAGCAACTTCTGCCCTGCCAGGTTCAAGCGATTCTCCTGCCTTAGCCTCCCGAGTAGCTGGGCCTACAGGCACATGCCACCACACCTGGCTAATTTTTATATTTTTAGTAGAAGCAAGGTTTCACCATGTTGGCCAGGCTGATCTTGAATTCCTGACCTCAGGTGATCCACCCACCTCAGCCTCCCAAAGTGCTGGGATTACAGGTGTGAGCCACCA
>NW_012111624.1:0-1289 GCF_000951035.1 Colobus angolensis palliatus
TACTAAAAATAGAAAAAATTATCAGGGCATAGTGGCACATGCCTATAATCCCAGCTACTTGGGAGGCTGAGGCAGGAGAATCGCTTGAACCTGGGAGATGGAGGTGTCATTGAGCCGAGATGCGCCACTGCACTCCACCCTGGATAACAGAGCAAGACTCCGTTTCAAAAACAATAAGAAGAAGAAAATAAGAAAAACTGACAGTGGGAGGAAATAAGGAAGTTACTGAAGTTAATGTTTACCTGTGGCAGCCAGATGGACAACAGCACTATAACAGATATCAAGTATATTTTATAAGATGGTATCACAGATACAGGTGGTAAAAAGAACAAGTTGTTTTGGAAAAGCCAAGTTTAATGAGCCTGCAAAACAACCAGTAGGAATTTTTTTAATGTGGATCTAAACATCCGCACTAATGACACAGACATAAAGTGAAAGAATAAATACAGCAAAAGGAAGACAAAAACTGCAAATCACAATACTTAAGACTGGAAGAAAAGTAAGTAGCAAAGAGAAGATGGAATAATCAAGAAGTGGAGATGGTAGCTTGTTAGTCAAGAATAAGGACAAAATATAACATAAGATGCAGGAAAATGAAATAGGCTGATGACCGAAATGAGGTTTGGGGATCTGGTAAAAGGAGGTTATTTACCTCCTTTTTTTTTACGTCCATTTACATTCATTAGCTTGCTTACATCCATTTACCTACGATGGCCTAGGGTGAAAATCAGATTTTAATATGTAAGCATAAGGGAAAATAAAAACAAGACGAAGTCAAGAGATGAATAAAAGACATGGCAGTAGCTTGAGTGAGAGGTAAGAAAGGAAATGGACGTTAAGCAATTCTTATAGACCAGGCCTAGTCTTGCAGCCCCTGTGCATACACACATTTGATCCTCAGAAGAATTCTGATGTATGCTCTCCTTTGTACAGAAGAGGAAACTTAAGTTTTAATGCAATTAAGTAGCTTGCCCAAGGCCACAGAGGATGTATGCAGAATTTAAAAACCTAAAAATTGGTCTGTAGGCAAGAAAAGGAATATTAGAAAAAAAAAAAAATACAAAGCAGAAAAGTTGAGCCAGTCATGGTGAGTCACACCTGTAATCCCAGCACTTTGGGAGGCCAAGGCGGGCAGACCACTGAGGTCAGGAATTCGAAACTAACCTGGCCAACATGGTGAAACCCCATCTTTACTAAAAATACAAAAATTAGCTGGGCGTTGTGGCAGGTGCCTATAACCCCAGCTACTCAGGAGGCTGAGGCAGAAGAATTGCTTGAACCTGGAAGGC
>NW_012111625.1:0-4680 GCF_000951035.1 Colobus angolensis palliatus
CCCGGCTAGTTTTTTGTATTTTTTTAGTAGAGACGGGGTTTCACCGTGTTAGCCAGGATGGTCTCCATCTCCTGACCTCGTGATCCGTCTGTCTCGGCCTCCCAAAGTGCTGGGATTACAGGCTTGAGCCACCGTGCCCAGCCCACCTCAGCTTTCTAAGTAGCTGAGACTACAGGTGTGCACCACCGTGTCCAGCCAATTAAAAAAAATTTTTTTATACAGATGTTGTCTAAGCTGGTCTTGAACTCCTGGCCTCAAGTAATCCTCCCGCCTTGACCTCCCAAATTGTTGGAATTTCAGGCATGAGTCACCTTGCCTGGCCTGACCTGAGATTTCTACTTTGCCACAGGTATATAAATCCTCTTCCAGTATCGGGGCAGATCACCTTCGATCATCCAGAGGGTAACACACAGTCTCCTAGCTCTTTTCTCCCTAGTTGTCACCACTGTCAGATTAAGAGGTTGGGCAATAACTGACTTCCAGCTAAGGGGATAACCTTGGGCTTGATCTCCTTGAGCTTCAATTTTCTGAACCATGAAATAACCATAAAATCTGCCACCTTCTAGATCTGTGTTGTCTAATATAGTAGCCATCAGCCACATGTGACTATTTAACTTTAAAATTAAATTGATTAAAATTAAGCAAACTTTAAAATTCAATTCTTTAGTCCCACTAGTCATATTTCAAGTGCTCAACAGCCATCTGTGGCTAGTGGCTACCATTTTGGGCAGTACAAATAGAAAGTACATTCGCACCACTGCAGAAACCTCCATGGACACTGTTCTAGACTGATAAGAAGAGATGTGAATGAAGACACTTATTTAAAGAACTATTTTGTCAGCTAAAATGACTAGCCCAGAAAAGTGCAGAGAATAATATACTACCACTCTTAAACCCAGCCCCATTAAATGTATTTCTCTTATAGTAGGGTAAAAACAGCATCAAAACTCCCGTCATTTTAACCCTATCTCAGACCACTGGCTGAGGTTCCAATCTGCTTACTAATCACTTACTATTTGTCTGGAGCTAGACTATTAGACACTGTGTCCTGCTGCAGGTCCTCAATGGAACCGTGCACAGGCTGAAACTGCATCTGGAAAGCAGCCTGTGAAACCTAATGGTGGGATTCAGTACCTTGGGTCCATTCCTTGCATTACAATCTCATCCTGCTTGCACTCCATCATGTCATTTGTAAACATAGCATGGAAATATGGGATTGAGGCTGCTAAGACGATCCGGTGAGCACTGAATTTGTGGTCCCCAATCTGTGGGAAAAGTAAAATACAAAGACAGATATTGAGGAATGAAAAAAAACAAAACAAAACAAAACAAAAACAAACCCACCTCCCTCCGCAGCATACCCCACTGCCCACTGCAACGGTGTTGAAGGCATCCCAGGGCATGGAGGCCAAGGCTTAGCATGATGACCCTGAAGTATTTTAAATGCAATATACTCGGTTACAGTAGAAGAATGTAAACAATACATTTTAATGAAGTGTTAAAATAGCTAAAAAATTTATGCCTGAATGTTTCATGTAATCCTTTTTATTTATATGGTAGTCTCCAATGCACCCCTTTCAGCTACTCCACCAACTCAAATACCTGATTCCTGTAACACTTTATCCCAACCTCAGGCAGATGGACTAGACAAACAGTCCAAGAATGCTGGTGCTCCTAAAAGTATGCTCCTCAAGAAGAGTAAATATGTAGTGACGGGGCCGGGGGGCGGTGGGGACATGAGAAGATACCCTTGTGTTGTGGACTGGCTGCTGCTCTGTGTGGTTAGCAGGGACAGAGGCCAACTCTTCCTCCAATAAGTGTCAAATCCTCACTGACGCACCCTTAGCCTGAGGAATTCTATAAAGTGTTTTCCAACTATCTGTCAAAAGGCTCTTCCCTTCAATAAGCCATTTATAGCTCCAAGCTATATAAACATTTTCACTTAAGAACTTTCTATTCTCCAGGAAGAACAAAACAGTCCTTTTTTCCTTTTCATCAGGTTCCACATCAGTGAAATGCCAGAGAATCTCACTATCTGATGCTCATCTCTTTGTGTCATGTTTATCCAAGGATTTGAGGTTGGAAGATCGAATCCTTGGATAAAGAGGCGTGAGCCACTGCACCAGCCTCTACTCAAATTTCTTAAAGTTGTTCTATGAGGTTTATTACAAAAGAAAAAAACAACAACTAGCAGTCTCTGTTTTCTTGATTCCTTGCCCCTGATTCCTACTCCCAGGGGCAACCTCTTGCTTCTAGGACTTTTCTCCATCTTTCTTTTTTTTGAGACGGAGTCTGACTCTGTCGCCCAGGCTGGAGTGCAGTGGCCAGATCTCAGTTCACTGCACGCTCTGCTTCCCGGGTTTACGCCATTCTTCTGCCTCAGCCTCTGAAGTAGCTGGGACTACAGGCGCCCGCCACCTCACCCGGCTAGTTTTTTGTATTTTTTAGTAGAGATGGGGTTTCACCGTGTTAGTGAGGATGGTCTCGATCTCCTGACCTTTTGATCCGCCCGTCTCGGCCTCCCAAAGTGCTGGGATTACAGGCTTGAGCCACCGCGCCCGGCCGTGAGGCTTCTTAACTGCTTAGGCAGAAGGTCACAGGAGATCCACAGGGCCCACTGCCAAGCACTGGAAATAGGTGGGGGTATAATCCATGGTCCCAACCATAAAAGTGCATACAATGATAGTTCCCAGTGGACTAAGGAGGATAGAGAATTCCAGGAAGTGAAATTTGGGTAGGTTCTTAAATAACCGAAGTATTAAAAAGAAGGTCAAGAAATTCAAAGAGGGCCGGGAGCAGTGGCTCACGCCTGTAATCCCAGCACTTTGGGAGGCCAAGGTGGGCAGACTGCTTGAGCCCAGGAGTTTGAGACCAGCCTGGACAACATGGCAGAACCCCATCTCTACCAAAAAAATTACAAAAATTAGCCAGGTGTGGTGGCACGTGCCTGTAGTTCCAGCTACTTGCCAGGCTGAGGTGGGAGGATTGCTGAACATGGGAGGCAGAGGTTGCAGTGAGGCGAGATCACACCACTGCACTCCAGCCTGGGTGACAGAGCAAGATCTTGTCTCAAAAAAAAAAAAGAAGAAAAAGAAAAGAAAGGAAATTCAGAGGGTAAAGTGTAAAGTACCTAAAAAAAGATGGAGATGGCTATGGAATAGTTGGGGAGCACTGCACAAATCAGTTTGGTGAGAAATCAGCTAAATTAGTGGCTGGTGAGATTGGAGAGGGAGGAACAGAAGATGCACATGTCAAGCGAAGGGAAAGGGCAGGTTGGACTATGTAAATCATGTTCTGAAAAAGTTCATCTCAAAGAAGTGGGCACTGCTACACACTGATTTCAAGAAATGTAAGCGCTGAAGATAACTTTTCCAGATCACTCCCTTCATAAATCTACATATGGTCCCAAGAACTCAGCAAACTGGTGCAAGATTCCAGAAATGAAATAGTCATGTTCTCCACCAGGCCCACCACATCACCTCACCGTTCTCGGAGGAATGTGCAGCAGGCGTCTTTGATGCTTTGCAGCTGCAGGAAGCTCGCCCCCATCAGCAATGACTGGACATTTTGCTGGTCAATGGCAAGGTTGCCATTGTAAGCAAAGTTGATCAGAGCCTCCAGGGCACTAAAGGAAAGAGGGAAAGCTGTGAGATGCTCTTCAGAGACAAGTCTTGGCCCACAGGAGACTCAGGCCCTAAATGAACTGACAATACTTAGCCCAGGCCCTTCGAGAATCTAATGGAGTAACTACTTCACCACAGCCTAAAACTCATTCTACCAAGTTGTCTTCATTGCCCTACAGAAAATTCTGAAAAAGAGAACCCAATCACCTAAAATTTCACTACTGAAAAAGTCAACACTGGTTATTTTTCTACATTCATTTTTAGTCCCTGATTGCCTACCTGCAAGAATTATATGGATATAATCAAAAATACTTATCAAGCCCTTTCCCATGTTGCTACACTACCTTCATGTTTATTGTTTTTAGTGGCTGCTATATAATATTTCAACATGCAAATAGGCTATCATTTATTTCCTTTATTGGTAAGCATAATAGCTATTACCATCTTATTGCTGTTAGAACGTTTTTGAATTATTTCTTTGGGGTAAATTTCTAGAACGAGATTTCTAACATTTTTTCTGCTTTCAACTCACACTGAAAATGAAATCCAAATTCCATCTACAGGGCTGTAGGTGCTCTGGTCCCTCTCCATCTGTCTGTCCTCCTCACCTCCACTTTCTCCCTTTCTCACTTGATTCCAACATTCTGAACATATTCTTACCTCAGGGCCTTTGCAATGACTCCTCCCTGTTTGGAGGACTCTTCCCCCAGATGGCTCACTCCCTCACTTCAATTAAGATGTCTCAGCTCAAATGCCACCTCATGACAGGGGCCTTCCCTGATCACTCCAAAATAGCACAGCCTCCACCATCCTTCACTAGCCTTTACTCTGCTTTACTTTTCTCATATCACTTTCACTCTTAGCCATACCATGCATGTATTTGGTGACTGCCAAAGCACTACTAGAAAGCTGGTAGAGGCAGGGCGCGGTGGCTTCACGCCTGTAATTCCAGCACTTTGGGAGGCCGAGGCGACTGGATCATCTGAGGTCAGGAGTTCGAGACCAGTCTAGCCAATATGGCAAAACCCTGTGTCTACTAAAAATACAAAAATTAGCC
>NW_012111626.1:0-1325 GCF_000951035.1 Colobus angolensis palliatus
GGGGTTTCACCGTGTTAGCCAGGATGGTCTCGATCTCCTGACCTCGTGATCCGCCCGCCTCGGCCTCCCAAAGTGCTGGGATTACAGGCTTGAGCCACCGCGCCCGGCCTATTTTGCTCTATTTTAAATTATTTTGTATAAATATTAGTGGAACTAATAGTTAACCTTTGCTTTTTGTGATCAAAATTTCATTATAGTTAAGGGAACTTAATTCAATTCAATATGCACTTGCTGGATACTTCTTATGAATCTAGCCCTATTCTCAAGTAACACTCCTGGTATCTGGGGGAATTCCGAGCATTTGGAATCCAACCATTTTGGTTCACATTGCAGCTCCGTGTAATTGCTGAAAGGTTGTTTAATTTTTCGATGCCCCAATTTCTTCATTCATTAAATTGGCATAATACTACTTATTGCATGGAGTTTTATTGAGATAGTGAAAATATAACTGTTAAGACTATATGTACCACATAAGTAACGCTTTGTGATAGGTATTATTTAAGCAACATGCTTGCTTTAGAAAATACCATAAAATTTGAGTACCAGACAAGAATGAAAAACGATAGGAAGCAACTTTATAATATTTATTTCTAGGGTATTAGGATAGTCAATGTCCTCTCTTCTACAATAATACTTTGTCAAGACATTTTAATTTTCCCAATATTATTGTATACTAAGACAATTTCCTTGTGTAAAAGAGAATGTGCCATATAGTTTTAAAATAATGGCGAATCAATGGTTCTACGACTGCATAAATCCTAGTTATCAGGTAATCTTTATGGTCCAATAAATTATCTATTTTGTAAATGGTGCATGTGTTCAAAAAGAACATATTCTTTGAATTGTGATTATAGATGTCTTTCAGTCTCTGCACACACACATATACTTATATTTCAAATCTTAAATATCTACTTATGTATCTACTCTTACACTAATATATAATAAAATATTTAAATTGTGTTATTCAGATATCTAATATATCTATTTTGTTTCATCTATTAGTTTTGTGAGTAACATGTTAAAATCTTGAACTACAATTACAGGTTTATGTATATTTCTCTTCAGTTCTGACAGTTGAAGATTTACATATTTTGAGGCAATATTGCTGGGTGCATACAAGTTCACACTGATGATAGCTTATAATTCTTTCAGCCTTTTAACCAGAATATATCCTTCATTGGCCATTTGAATTACTTTTCTTAAATCATATTCTGTCATGTTAGAGTGTTACTGTTTTCCATGGCTATGTATTTGGCATATCTTTGTCCACTTTTTCTGTATCCTTTTGTTTTAAATATGTCTCTGCAGATATGCTGTTAGGAAAT
>NW_012111627.1:0-1023 GCF_000951035.1 Colobus angolensis palliatus
TGCAACCTCTGCCTCCCAGGTTCAAGCAATTCTCCTGCCTCGGCCTCCTAAGTAGCTGGGATTACAGGCACCCACAACCACACCTGGCTAATTTTTGTATTTTTTTTTTTTTTAGTAGAGACTGGGTTTCACCATATTGGTCAGGCTGGTCTCGAACTCCTGACCTCAGGTGATCCAATGGCCTCAGCCTCCCAAAGTGCTGAGATTACAGGCATGAGCCACCACATCCAGTCAGGAGCTTGCATTTTAAACTCCTAGCTCTCTGAGAGCTAAGGAGGTCCTTCTGAATAGGTATCTCAATGATTCCCAAAACTTTTTCTTGCCATGGCACACATTAAAAATGATAGACTTTGCCTAGCATACTGGAATAAACAGATGGGATCGTTTCTAAGGGTTAACTGAAGTTTTTGAAGGCCTTGATTATCATGGTAATTATACTGATAATAACTGAATTCTACAGAGAATGAAGCAAATATGGACTTTGCCAGAGGCCAGGACTTTGTCCCCTTCTTTCTCCACTGACTCCCTCACAGGCTTCCACACCCGCAGCCACCCACTAGCCAAGCACCCCTGAACTGCTGACTGAACCTGGACTAGGGCTAAGGCTGGGCCAAGAAAGGGAAGGGACGAGGCCCCCGAAGAGGAAGACAGTGAACCACCGTTTTTTTTGGGGGGGGGGGTATCTGGTTCTGTCACCCAGGCTGGAGTGCAGTGGCACAGTCATGGCTCACTACAGCCAACCTCCTGGGTTCAAGTGATCCTGCCACCTCAGCCTTCCGAGTCTCTGGGATGACAGGCATGCACCACTACACCCAACTAATTTTTTCATTTTATTTTTGTAAAGATGGGGTCTTGTTTTGTTGCCCAGGCTGGTCTCAAATTCTTTGGCTCAAGCAGCCCTCCCACCTCAACCTCCCAAAGTGTGTGAGCCACCGTGCCCGGCCTCAACTTTTTTTTTTAGGTAGACTTTTGATCACCAAGTTGTCATACAGTTACAAAGTTGTTAGCAATTTCTGAAAGGGT
>NW_012111628.1:0-1418 GCF_000951035.1 Colobus angolensis palliatus
CGGGAGGCGGAGGTTGCAGTGAGCCGAGATTGTGCCATTGCACTCCAGCCTGGGCAACAAGAGCAAAACTCTGTCTCAAAAAAAAAAAAAAAAAGAAAAGTTTAGTTACTATTGAACTTATGCAAGGGGTCCAAAACAGATTTTTATTGGGGGACAGTAAGATATTTTTTTAAAAATTGAATTCTAACCTACACACAGAAAAGTGCAGCTCAAGTATTTTTCACAACTGATCTTACACATACAAATAGCACCTCATCGAGAAATAAAACAACAGCAAAAATGAAAACACAAAGAAAAATAAAGAAATTAACATTCCAGCTTCCAGAAACTTCTCTCATGCCCTCTTCTAATCACTTCCCATTCCACAAAGAAAGCCACTATTCTTTTTTATTTTTATTATTATTTTTTGAGACAGGTCTTACCCTGTTACCCACACTAGACTGCAGTGGCACGATCATGGCTCACTGCAGCCTCAACTTCCTGGGCTCAGGTGATCCTTCCGCCTCAGCCTTCCAAGTAGCTGGGACTACAGGCGTTTGCCACTTTGCTGGGCTAATTTATTATTATTTTGTTTATTTTTGAGGCAGAGTCTGGGTCTGTCACCCGGGCTGGAGTGCAGTGGCGTGATCTCAGCCCACTGCAGCCTCCACCTAGTGGGTTCAAGTGATTTTCCTGCCTCAGCCTCCCGAGTAGCTGGGATTACAGGCCTGTGCCACCACACCTGGCTATGTTTTTGTGTTTTTTTTTAGTAGAGACAGGGGTTTCATCATGTTGGCCAGGCTGGTCTCGAATTCCTGACCTCAGGTGATCCGCCCACCTCAGCCTCCCAAAGTGCTGGCATTACAGGCATAAGCCACTGCACCCGGCCTAATTTATTTTTATTTTTTGTAGAGATGGGGTCTCCTTGTGTTGCTCAGGCTGGTTTTGAACTCCTTGGCTCAAATGATCCTCCTGCTTGGGCCTTCCAAAGTGTAGCAATCTTGTTTAACCTGCCTTCTTTTGTTGTTGGTGGTGGTGGTGGTGTCGGTGTTCTGTTTTGTTTTGTTTTAGGCTTTTAGTAGCCTGAGGCCATGGGTTTTGGTTTCTGCCTCTAGTGATAAGGAGAAAATAGGGATGAGGAAGGGGCTTTAGGGGCTTAACCAGAAACAGAAACTAAGAACCCATGACTGTACTCTCTCCCGTGGACACCCCTGAGTGAGCCACCACTCCTAGCCTAATCTTTATTTTTAATCTCCTTGCATTTTTCCCTAGTTTTAGATTTTTGTGTTAAAATAAAATTGGACACGGCCACGCGCAGTGGCTCACGCCTGTAATCCCCGCACTTCGGGAGGCCGAGGCGGGCGGATCACGAGGTCAGGAGATGGAGACCATCCTGGCTTACATGGTGAAACCCCGTCTCTACTAAAAATACAAAAAAT
>NW_012111629.1:0-1788 GCF_000951035.1 Colobus angolensis palliatus
ATTTTTAGTAGAGATGGGGTTTCACCGTGTTAGCCAGGATGGTCTCCATCTCCTGACCTCGTGATCCGCCCACCTCGGCCTCCCAAAGTGCTGGGATTACAGACGTGAGCCACCGTGCCCCGCCTGAACTCACTTTGATAACAAACCCACCCTCGTGATAATGAACCCACTCCCACAATAACTACATTAATCTATTCATGAGGGCAGACCCTCATGACCTCATTACCTTTGTTAGGCCCCACCTCTCAGCATCCTGCGGCAGGGTTAAGTTTCCAACACGTGAACGTCAGGGGAGGGAACATTTAAACCATCCTAGCGTGACTTATGTAAGTGCAGCAAGAGAAGTCAGAATGGCTGGGGCATGGGGCTTGAGGTTGGGGGCGTGGCCTTAGCTGGCGAGGTCCTGTGAGCTCTGCCTGCAGGGAGGGAGAGTGAGACCTGATGACCTGGATTTGGGGGAGCTGACTGTGGTTGTGGTGTGGTGGACGATAGACTGGAAGCCTTTTAGGAAGCTGCTGCTGGAGTTGAGGTGAAGAGGACAAAACTCGAAACTCACCTGGGAGCAGAAGAATCAGAGAGGGCCCCATTTTTTTTTAAATGAGATAAAATTGTACATAACGTGAACAATTAATTGATTCAAAGTGTGCGATTCAGTGGCATTCAGTACATTGAGAATATTGTGCAACCATCACCTGTGTCAAGTTCTAGAACATGGCCATCACCCCAGAAGGAAATCCTGTACTCATTAGCAGCCTCTCCCCATCCCCTCCCACAGCCCCTGGCAGCCACCCCTCTGCATTCTGTCTCTGTGGATTTGCCTGTTCTGAGTATTTCAGAAAAATGGAGTCAAACCTGCCCTTCTACAGCACATGGCGGCACCTGTCGATGCCTCAGTCCTTTTTGCAGCTGAGTAATCTTCCGCTGCTTGGACCTACCACACTGGGTTTCTCCATTCATCCATCAGGGGATGTTTGACTGTTGACTATTCGAGGCGTACAATAGACATCGTGTGACTGTTTTCTGAGGGAGATTTCTGGTGCTCAAAATGTGTTTGTTGAATGAGGAAATGAAACGGTAACCCTGAATCCCATAACCCTCACTCTTTTTTTTTTTTTTTTTTTTTTTTTTGAGGCAGAGTCTCTCTCTGTCGCCCAGGCTGGAGTGCAGTGGCCGGATCTCAGCTCACTGCAAGCTCCACCTCCCGGGTTTCTGCCATTCTCCTGCCTCAGCCTCCCGAGTAGCTGGGACTACAGGCGCCCGCCACCTCGCCCGGCTAATTTTTTGTATTTTTTAGTAGAGACGGGGTTTCACCGTGTTAGCCAGGATGGTCTCGACCTCCTGACCTCGTGATCCGCCCGTCTCGGCCTCCCAAAGTGCTGGGATTACAGGCTTGAGCCACCGCGCCTGGCCAACCCTCACTCTTAAATCCCCTCTCCCCCAACCTCACCATCATCGTCTCTGTGTCCCACCTGCAGGGAACAGGTGTGTTTCAATACCTGCCATTGTGTCAAGGGACCTTATTCTTAGCCTTTAAGAAGGCAGCCAGTGTTAAGGGTGGCCTGGAAGTCTCTAGGTGTGGTGTGGTGGGGGTGGTGGACTTGACGTCCAGGGGGACGTAGCACTGCCCCATGATGGCCTGGTCCCTCGCCTGGTGTCCTGCAGCCTGGAGTACCATCTGCTCCTTGGCATCCCCTTCCTCTGCCGGGCAGGACGTTGCCCAGTGCCATCCGCCCCACTCTGCTCTGTGCCATCTGGCCACACTGGGTTCCCCAGGACTCCCCACTTCTT
>NW_012111630.1:0-1529 GCF_000951035.1 Colobus angolensis palliatus
AAGAAATAAAGGGTATTCAATTAGGAAAACAGGAAGTCAAATTGTCCCTGTTTGCAGATGACATGATTGTATATTTAGAAAACCCCATCATCTCAGCCTAAAATCTCCTTAAGCTGATAAGCAACTTCAGCAAAGTCTCATGAGACAAAATCAATGTGCAAAAATCACAAGAATTCCTATACACCAAGAACAGACAAACAGAGAGCCAAATCATGAGTGAACTCCCATTCACAATTACTACAAAGAAAATAAAACACCTAGGAATCCAACTTACAAGGGATGTGAAGGCCCTCTTCAAGGAGAAATACAAACCACTGCTCAAAGGAATAAAAGAGGACACAAACAAATGTAAGAACATTCCATGCTCATGGATAGGTCAATATCATGACAATGGCCATACTGTCCAAGGTAATGTATAGATTCAATGCCATCCCCATCAAGCTACCAATGACTTTCTTCACAGAACTGGAAAAAACTACTTTAAAGTTCATATGGAACCAAAAAAGAGCCCACATAGCCAAGACAATCCTAAGCAAAAAGAACAAAGCTAGAGGCATCATGCTATCTAACTTCAAACTATACTACAAGGCTACCATGACCAAAACAGCATGGTACTGGTACCAAAACAGAGATATAGACCAATAGAACAAAACAGAGCCCTCAGAAATAATACCACACATCTACAACCATTTGATTTTTGACAAACCTGACAAAAACAAGAAATGGGGAAAGGATGCCCTATTTAATAAATGGTGCTGGGAAAAGTGAGTAGCCATATGTAGAAAGTTGAAACTGGATCCCTTCCTTATACCTTACACAGAAATTAATTCAAGATGAATTAAAGACTTAAATGTTAGACCTAAAACCATAAAAACTCTAGAAGAAAACCTAGGCAATACCATTCAGGCCATAGGCATGGGTAAGGACTTCATGACTAAAAGACCAAAAGGAATAGCAACAAAAGCCAAAATAGGCAAATGAGATCCAATTAAACTAAAGTGCTTCTGCACAGCAAAAGAAACTACCATCAGAGTGAACAGGCAACCTACGGAATGGGAGAAAATTTTTACAATCTACCCATCTGTCAAAGGTCTAATATCCAGAATCTACAAAGAACTTAAACAAATTTACAAGAAAAAAATCAACGCCATCAAAAAGTGGGCAAAGGATATGAACAGACACTTCTGAAAAGAAGACATTTATGCAGCCAACAGACACATGAAAAAATGCTGATCACGGGCCATCAGAGAAATGCAAATCAAAACCACAATGAGATACCATCTCACACCAGTTAGAATGGTGATCATTAAAAAGTCAGGAAACAACAGGTCCTGGAGAGGATGTGGAGAAATAGGAGCACTTTTACACTGTTGGTGGGACTGTAAACTAGTTCAGCCATTGTGGAAGACAGTGTGGTGATTCCACAAGGATCTAGAACTGGAAATACCATTTGACCCAGAGATCCCATTACTGGGTATATACCCAAAGGATTATAAATCATGCTGCTATAAAGACACATGCACACATAT
>NW_012111631.1:0-952 GCF_000951035.1 Colobus angolensis palliatus
TGGATCACCTGAGGTCAGGAGTTCGAGACCAGCCTGCTCAACATGGCGAAATCCCATCTCTACTAAAAATACAAAAAATTAGCCAGGCATGGTGGCAGGCACCTGTAATCCCAGGTATTCGGGAGGTTGAGGCAGGAGAATCACTTGAACCCGGGAGGCAGAGGTTGCAGTGTGCCGAGATGGCACCACTGCACCCCAGCCTGAGCGACAAGAGTGGAACTCCATCTCAAAAACAAGAAAAAAGAAAAGAAATAGATGATATCATATAGTATTTAAAGGCAAAAAAAGGCAACCATTAGAAGTAAAATAGGAGCCAACTAGAATCACTGGGAGGTCTATGGAAAGAATTAAGGGGATATATCTCAAGCATAATAAATCATGTATCTTATATAGCAGGAAGTGAAAAATACAGTCTACAGTTGATAAATTAATTGAGGGCTGTGCAGGCCCCAATTAATTGAGGCTGTCCATAGTTTGGGGTTGATCTCTGCCCCATAAAGCAAAGCAGAGGGTTTGTCTTCTGGGAAGACAAAGTTGTTTTCTCTGAAAAAGCCTCCTGTGTGGTTGCCTTTGGCATTTACTGTGTATAGGATGGCCTCAAGCTGAAAACCCAGGCTCGTCAGGGATTGAGGCCTCATGAGTCTGGGTTTTCAGTTGAGGTCTAGAGAGAAGACAAGGATTATAACTAGAAAATCCTGAGTGGAGTGTACTTATGCCCAAACTCAGCCTGGGCTTCATTACTGTCGTACAAGTGGATTCTTTAATGATAATAATTTGTAAAAAATACAGTGCCCAAACTTGATAAATTAGCATACAAAAGTAATGCCAAGAAAGGATAATATTTACTATTATGATGATTATGAATTAAAACCAGAAACTATGAATGGTGATTGATTCTGTATGTGGACTGGTAATGTGTGGGGGGAGGAGAGACTTTCATTTTTCATTTCTG
>NW_012111631.1:3567-4834 GCF_000951035.1 Colobus angolensis palliatus
TCTCTACTAAAAATACAAAAATTAGCTAGACATGGTGGTGTGTGCCTGTAATCCCACCTACTCAGGAGGCTGAGGCAGGAGAATCGTTTGAACCCAGGAGGTGGAGGTTGTAGTGAGCTGAGATCATGCCACTGCACTCCAGCCTGGGTGACAGAGTGAGACTCCGTCTAAAATTAAAAGAAGAAGAAGAAGAAAATGTTGGAGAGAGTATTATTGATTGTCACAGTGATTGGTCACCACTACTGGCATTTTAATGGGTGGAAATCAAATATATAAGACAGCTGCAGGCAGGGCATGGTGGCTCACACTTGTAATCCCACACTTTGGGAGGCTGAGGCAGGAGGATTGCTTGAGCCCAGGAGTTGAAGACCAGCCTGGGCAACATAGGGAGAGACCTTATCTCTACAAATAAAAATAAATACAAAAAATTAGTCGGGTGTGGTGGTCATGAACCTGTAGTCCTAGCTACTCAGAAGGCTCCATGAGGAGGATCACTTGAGTCTGGGAGGTCAAGGTTACATGGAACTGTGATCACACCATTGCACTACAGCCTGGGTGACTGAGTGAGACCGTGACTCAAAAAAAAAAAAAAAAAAAAGACATCTGTAATACAGGTACACAAGTATCTTTTGCACATTATTGACATACTCTGATTTTTCCAAGATACAATTATATATATGAAAGGAGAATTTGACTTTATGATGTCTTGAACTTTACCAAGAGTTTTCCACCATTGCAGACAATCATAACATCTAGATTACTACCATGTGGGATAACTGACTCACTACTAAGCAATACACTTGTATTACTCTGTGCTTATAGCTGGCACATTTATTATGATGCTATGTGAAGATGCAAGTATCTGATTATTTCATTAAATCTTCTTGCATAGTCATATCTTCATATGTACATATTGAAATGCTCATTTCCTTTTTTCAAGATTAAAAAATTTTAATTGATACATAATTGTACAAACTTACAGGGATACATGTGATATTTCAATATATGCATACATTTAGTGGTCAAATTGAGGTAAATGGGATATCCATCACCTTTAACATTTATCATATTGCTGTGTTGGGAACATTCAAATTTCTCTCTTGTAGCTATTTAAAAATATACGGCTGGGTGTGATAGCTCATGCCTGTAATCCCAGCACTTTGGGTGGCCAAGGCGGGTGGATCACCTGAGGTTGGGAGTTCGAGACCAGCCTGACCAACATGGAGAAACCCCGTCTCTACTGAAAATACAAAATTAGCCGGGCATG
>NW_012111631.1:10569-10884 GCF_000951035.1 Colobus angolensis palliatus
CAGACTTTCAATGTAGACAAACAGCCTTCTTTTGGAAGAAGATGCCATCTAGAACTTTCCTAGCTAGAGAGGAGAAATCAGTGCCTGGCGTCAAGTCATCAAAGGGCAGGCTGACTCTCTCGATAGGGCCTCACCCAGCTGGTGACCTTAAGTTGCAGCCAATGCTCATTTACCATTCTGAAAATCCTAGGGCTTTTAATCCTAAGCATTTTGCTAAATCTGATCTGCCCGTGCTCTCTAAGTAGAACAACAAAGCCTGGGTGACAGCACATCTGTTTACAGCATGATTTACTGAATATTTTACACCAACTGCTT
>NW_012111631.1:16449-17584 GCF_000951035.1 Colobus angolensis palliatus
TGACTAATACATACCATCACATTGATGATTAGATTTCTTTTTTTCTTTTTTTTGACAGAGGATCTTGCTCTGTACTCCAGCTGGAGTGCAGTGGCATGATTACTGTTCCCTGCAGCCTCAAACTCCCGGGCTCAAGTGATCCCCTAGCCTCAGCCTCCCAAAGTGCTGGGATTACAGGTGCACACCATTGTGCTCGGCTGATTAGGCTTCAAGATATGAATTTTTTGGGGAACACAAACATTCAGACCATAGCAGTATCTCTTACAAATACAGACTGAAGTATTTAATGATGAAATTCTAAGATATCTGGGATTTGCCAAGTTTGGGGAAATGATGGATATGGATGAGACAAGATTGGCCAAATATTACTAATACAGGATTTAAATGGTGGTTACATGGGGTTTGTTAGAGTATTGTCTTTATTTATGTGTATGTTGAGATTCACATAATAACATTTTGTTTTATGGGTTTTTTTTTGTTTTGTTTTATGGTTTCTTTGTTTTGTTTTGTTTGTTTGGTTTTTGAGACAGAGTTCCGCTCCTTTTGCCCAGGCTGGAGTGCAGTAACGCAATCTCGGCTCACTGCAACCTCCACCTCCCAGGTGCAAGCGATTCTCTGGCCTCAGCCTCTTGAGTAGCTGGGATTACAGGCATGCACTACCATGCCTGGCTAACTTTTTTTATTTTTAGTGGGGATGGGGTTTCACCATGTTGGCCAGGCTGGTCTCAAACTCCTGACCTCAAGTGATCCACCCGCCTCAGCTCCCAAACTGCTGGGATTACAGGTGTGAGCCACTGCACCCAGCCTCATTATTATTTCTTACAGCTGAATGTAAAACTATAAAATCTCCAAATTAAAAGTTTAAGTATTATTATTATTTTTTTGAGACAGAATCTTGCTCTGTCACCCAGGCTGAAGTGCAGAGTGACATGATCTTGGCTCACTGTAACCTTGGCCTCCCAGGTTCAAGCAATTCTCCTGCCTCAGCCTCCCAAGTAGGTGGGATTACAGGCGCATGACACCATGCTGGGCTAATTTTTAGAGATGGGGTTTCACCGTGTTGGCCAGGCTGGTCTTGAACTCCTGACCTCGTGATCTGCCCGCCTCGGCCTCCCAAAGTGCTGGGATTACAGGC
>NW_012111631.1:17634-18057 GCF_000951035.1 Colobus angolensis palliatus
ATGAGCTGAGATCGCACCATTGCACTCCAGCCTGGGCAACAAGAGTGAAACTCCATCTTAAAAACAAAAAACAAAAACAAAACAAAACAACAACAACAAAAAACAGATTGTCCAGTTACAGAAAAAAGTGGTTAATATATGACAATAAACTTTGGTATTATACTTCTACCAGACAAAAATTATTTTTACCTCTATTGGACAAAAATCTACAATTTTACATGTACTTCAAAATCTAGATCTTTAATCAATAATGATGAGTCAAAGAAAGGGACTTTCCCTAGGACGGGGTCAGCAAACTGTAGACCAAAGGCCAACCTCAGTCACTGGCCTGTTCTGGCATAGCCTAAGTTAAGAATGGTTTTTACATTTTTCAGGATTGCAAAAAACACAAACAAACCTGCCTCTTTACAAAAAAAGTTTGCT
>NW_012111631.1:18107-18482 GCF_000951035.1 Colobus angolensis palliatus
AAAAACACAAACAAACCTGCCTCTTTACAAAAAAAGTTTGCTAAATCATACATCTTGGATATAGAGATCAAGTTTTTTTTTTTTTTTTTTTTTTGCTGGGTGAGGTGTCTCACACCTGTAATCCCAGCACTTCGTAAAGCCGAGGCAGGAGGATCTCTTGAGGCCAGGAGTTCAAGAACACCCTGGGCAACATGGTGAAACCCTGTCTCTACTAATAATACAAAAATTACCGGGGCGTAGTGGTGAGTGCCTGTACTCCCAGCTACTCAAGAGATTGAGGCGGAAGAATCATTTGAACCTGGGAGGTGGAGGTTACAGTGAGCTAAAATGGCACCACTGCACTCCAGCCTGGGCAACAGAGTGAGACTCTGTCTC
>NW_012111631.1:20715-21256 GCF_000951035.1 Colobus angolensis palliatus
CCCAAATCTCATCTTGAATTGTAATCCCCACATGTGGAGGGAAGGACCTGAGTGGGAGGTGATTGGATCATTGGGGCAGTTTCCTCTGTGCTGTTCTGATAGTGAGGGAGTTCTCACGGGATCTGATGGTTTTGAAAGCAGCTGTTTCCTCTGCCCTCTCTTTCTCCTGCTGCCATGTGAGACACACCTTGCTTTCTGCTTTCCCTTCTCCTTCTGCCTTGTGTATTCTTTTTTTTTTGAGATGGAGTCTTGCTTTGTCGCCCAGGCTGGAGTGCAGGGGCACGATCACTGCTCACTGCAAGCTCCGCCTCTGGGGTTCACGCAGTTCTCCTGCTTCAGCCTCCCCAGTAGCTGGGACTACAGGCGCCCGCCACCACGCCCGGCTAATTTTGTTTTTGTATTTTTAGTAGAGACGGGGTTTCACCGTGGTAGCCAGGATGGTCTCCATCTCCTGACCTCATGATCCACCCGTCTTGGCCTCCCAAAGTGTTGGGATTACAGGCGTCAGCCACCGCACCCGGCCAGTCTCAGGTATTCTTTA
>NW_012111631.1:26680-27183 GCF_000951035.1 Colobus angolensis palliatus
AAAAAAAAAAAAAAAAAAGGAAGGAAAAGAAACAAAAGAAAAAGAAAACAAAACCAAAAAATATATATATAGTATATATTTATGAGATATATAGTGATTTTTTAAACATATAATGTATAGTGATCAGATCAATGTGATTAGCATGTCCATCATGCTAAACCTCATTTATTTGTGTTAAGAAATATCCTCCTTCTAACTATTTGAAACTATGTAATATATTATTGTTAACTATACTCATCCTAAAGTGGTGTAGAATACTAGACTTTATTCCTCCTATCTAGCTGTAATTTTGTATTCTTTAACAAATCCCTCCCTCTTCCACCTTTCCCCTACCATTCCCAGCCCCTAGTATCCACTGTTCTACTTTTTCTTTCTTTTTCTTTTTTTTTTTTGGTCAGGTGGAGTCTCATTCCATCGCCCAGGCTGGAGTGCAGTGGCATGATCTGGCTCACTGCTACCTCAGTCTCCCAGGTTCAAGCAATTCTTCTGCCTCAGCCTCCCGA
>NW_012111632.1:0-1040 GCF_000951035.1 Colobus angolensis palliatus
GGAGAATACTTGAACCCGGGAAGTGGAGGCTGCAGTGAGCAGAGATTGCACCACCACACTCCAGCCTGGGCAACAGAGAGAGAGACACTCCAGGGGGAAAAAAAAAAAAAAAAATCTCTGCAGTGAATTAAGGCTGCATTTTGTATTCCTAGCTTACCAAAAATGTTTGAAACCAGAAATGACTATTTTATCAAATGCTTTTTAGCATCTGTTTAAATAATCGTGTAGTTTAGTAGAGGTCCTAAATATTAATTTGTCCTTGCAATCTTGGAATAAGCCATATAGTCATGAGAAAGACTGTTCACTCTGCAGAACCTGGAAAGAATTCAGGAATTAGAATTACGAGGTCTTGGCCGGGTGTGATGGCTCATGCCTGTAATCCTAGCACTTTGGGGGGCCAAAGTGGGTGGATCATGAGGTGAGGAGATAGAGACCATCCTGGCTAACACAGTGAAACCCCATCTCTACTAAAAATACAAAAAATTAGTGTGCATGGTGGCGGGCGCCTATAGTCCCAGCTACTTGGGAGGCTGAGGCAGGAAAATCGCTTGAACCCAGGAGACGGAGGTTGCAGTGATCTAAGATTACACCACTGCACTCTAGCCTGGTTGACAGAGCGAGATGCTGTCTCCAAAAAAAAAAATAAATAAATAATTACCAGGTCTCAGAAGGCAGGGAAATGAACTTGACCTTTGTCCTTTGTCTTCCTTTCTTCCTTTAGGTTTCTCAGAATTTAATTTAGAACTAAATATGTTGGTTGCAAGTAAACACTTGTTCCATGAACCAATTATATTGTAATGCCATCAGCCCACTTTAATGGATACCTTGTATCTTAATGAATTGTTTCAATTAATATATATATAAAGTCTTAAAATAACTTTAGGAATGCAAGTGTGTCCTTGAAAGGTCATTTGGGTTTTTTTTTTCCTTTGAGATAGAGTGTCGATCTGTCACCCAGTCTGGTGGCGTGATCTTGGCTCACTGTAACCTTCACCTCCCGAGTTCAGATGATTCTTCTGTCTCAGCCTCCCCAGTAGCTG
>NW_012111633.1:0-1118 GCF_000951035.1 Colobus angolensis palliatus
CCTGGGTTCACACCATTCTCCTGCCTCAGCCTCCCGAGTAGCTGGGACTACAGGTGCCCGCCACCACGCCCGGCTAATTTTTTGTATTTTTAATAGAGATGGGGTCTCACCGTGTTAGCTAGGATGGTCTCGATCTCCTGACCTTGCGATCTGCCCGCCTCGACCTCTCAAAGTTCTGGGATTACAGGCATGAGTCACCGTGCCTGGCCAACTAAAGGATATTAACATAGCCTCATGTGTCGTACATGGCCGTTGATATAGGTACCATGCATTATTTTCTTTTTTTTTTTTTTTTGAGACGGAGTTTCACTCTGTCACCGAGTCTGGAGTGCAGTGGCACAACCTCAGCCCACTGCAACATTCAGCCCCCGGGGTTCAAGTGATTCTCATGCCTCAGCCTCCCAAGTGGCTGGGATTACAGACGTGCGCCACCACCCCCAGCTAATTTTTTTAAAAAATTTTTCGTGGAGACAGGCTTTCACCATGTTGGCCAGGCTGGTCTCAAACTTCCAATCTCAGGTGATCCACCCGCCTTGGCCTCCCAAAGTGCTAGGATTACGGGTGTGAGCCACCACACCCAGCCAGGGATTCATTACTTTCTATCCCAATGAAGAGAGAGGATTAAAAACAGTTTACATTTGCATGGAAAGGACAACATTATACAATTACATGATTGCCTAGAACTATACTGTCTCCTCTGCCCTCTCTCATAATACAGCCTGAAGAGATATGAACTGTTTGGACAACCCACAGAACATCAGATTGATCCGTTACATTGATGATGTCTGACTGATCATTGGTTTCAACAGCACCCAGAAATACTGTTCTGACCTATATGCCAAGTAGCATAGAAGACTTCTAGCTTTAAGTGGGACCCAAAGCCAGAGAAGACTACACAGCAGTTCTAGGATGTGATCCCTGTTACTTGGTATCCCTGTTACTTGGGCCTCACAACCTGGCAGACCTAGGTAATGGCAGTGTCAGTGATGGAAAATGATGTAGTACAGAGTTTATAGCAAGTCTCAATGGTAGAATCACAATTTAGGTCCCTGGGTTTCTGGAGCAAGCCCATGTTATCTAATGCTAAAAAAAAAAAAAAAAAAAATTAACAAATTTGC
>NW_012111634.1:0-1299 GCF_000951035.1 Colobus angolensis palliatus
CTACTTGGGAGGCTGAGGCAGGAGAATGGCGTGAACCCGGGAGGCGGAGCTTGCAGTGAGCTGAGATCCGGCCACTGTACTCCAGCCTGGGCGACAGAGCGAGACTCCGTCTCAAAAAAAAAAAGAAGGGAATTTTGCTTTGTTGTTTTAATATTGAATAAATTTGTGTACAAAGAAACCTAATCATGAAAATGCAAGTATATTTAACAATTAAAGGGTGGAAGAAACGAATGAACGAACAAATGAATGAATGAATTAGTAGCACAGAGCTGTTTGATTGAACCATATATGGATAGAACTATTTCCATCCATCAAGTATCCTTGAATATGCTCCTTTAGTGGAATCTTTTAAACATGATTCTGAAGTAGATTAATAACAAATGTTACAAATCACTTCATAGAAATATGTAAATTATGAAAAATTAAATGATATTAAATGACTTTCAGGTAATTTGCAGAGTTTAATTTCTACTTAAGGTCGTATCTACTTGCTTACTACTACTGAAATAGTAGCGCAGAGTATGTGCAGAGTATGTTCTGGGGACGACAAGTAATGTGTTTGCCTGAAGGCCTGAAAGGGGATAACGAAAGTTAAATCTAGAAAGGAAAACTAGAGGGCCACTTTCTGAGATAACAAAAAATCACCAAAAAAAAAAAAAGAGAGAGAAAAAAGTTATTACGATATGATCAAATAATCCCAAAAATGTTTATGGTAATTTAAAAAAATTCTATAAACATTGAGAACTAGAGAAAAATATCTGTGAGATAAACAAATATCTAGACTTAGAAATAATTCCAAAAGCATAAAGTGAAATGAACATGAAGCAAATGGAAAGCTCCAGTGATATTGTTTAGGCTCTAATCTATTCACATTTTATTATAAGCCCTTAAAGTTTTTAAAGTAAATTGCTTTGCAAATATTTAGTATTCATCTACCAATGTCATATAATGCATTAGACACTAGCACTACAGAATCTAAAACATGATTTTTTTCTCTCACAGAGAGAAACAGAGACTGATGTGGGATTAAACAGTATATAAAAGATATGGGCCAGGCGTGGTAGCTCACTCCTGTAATCCCTGCACTTTGAGAGGCTGAGACGGGTGGATCACCTGAGGCCAGGGGTTCAAGACTAGCCTGGCCAATATGATGAAATCCCATCTCTATCAAAAACACAAAAAATTAGCTGGGCATGGTGGCACACACCTACTGTAATCCCAGCTACTCAGGAGGCTGAGGCAGGAGAATTGCTTGAACCTGGGAGGCAGAGGTTGCAGTGAGCCGAGACCATGCTACTG
>NW_012111635.1:0-1312 GCF_000951035.1 Colobus angolensis palliatus
AAAAAAAAAAAAAAAAAGAAAAAGAAAAAGAAAGGCTCACAATGCTATACCTTAGCCATAATTCTAAATTCTAAATGCTCTGAAAAACAAATTAAAAAAAAAGTTTACGGTTACACATTTGCAGCAAAACCTGGCCTGAATTCACATGAAACTTTTTTTTAATATTTATCTTTATGTGAATATTCAGACATTTTGCTATAAAAATGTCCACATGTTTGATTATGGGGTGCTGCCTCAGACCACTAGAGGTATTATGTAAATGGAATATGCACCATATTACTCTTCTAAATCTTAAAAACTTTCAACTGTAAAATACATCTGGCCCCAAGGTTTTGGATAAGGAGGAGTGTGGACCTGCTTTAAATGGCAAAATTCATGAAATTGGTATACAAATAACTGAAATTTGGCAGACACTGATCTAGGAAGAAGAGCTATCATTGAACATAAGTCTATTAACACGAGAAGAACAAACATAACAACTAATAGGGTTTCCCAGCTTTTGCTTGCTGTAAACAGCTGGCAGTGGTTACATCTATATTTGTTAAGAGGCAGAGCACTGTATTTTGTGTAACATAAGGTGCTAGTCTTGGCCAGGCTGCCAAGCCTGGGCTTTTAAAATAAAAGTTTTTAAGAAAAATTATAGCATAATAATTTACACAATTTTATTGGAAAACTGAAGACATTCAACCAATGCTGGTTTTTAAATATATTTAGAAATACGATTTCAGGAACTTTTAAATATGCTCATTAGTCTTATGGATCTGCTCTTTATGTTTGGACTTTATATATTGATATTTCATAAAATTAGATACATGAGACATGTGATATCTGCATTCGTACTTCAGTTTGCTTCAGCCATTGGGGCATTGTATTTGTAGCTCATCTACTGCTACTACTTCTCTTTCTTCTTCTTTTTTTTTTTTGCTTTTGAGACAGAGTCTTGCTCTGTCACCCAGGCTGGAGAACAGTGGTGTGACCGGTGCTCACCGTGCTCACCGCAGCCTTGACCTCCCAGGCTTAAGCAATCCTCCCACCTCAGCCTCTTGAGTAGCTGAGACTATGGATGCATGCCACCCTGCTCGTCTGATTTTTTTGTTTTTTTGAGGAGACAAGCTGTCACTACGTTGCCCAGGTTGGTCTTGAACTCCTAGACCCAAGAGATCCTGCCATGTTGGCCTCCTAAAGTGCTGGGATTATATGTGTGAGCCACTGCGCCCAGCCCATTCTACTACTTCTTACTTGGTAGGAAGTGATGTCTTCTCAGTGTGACCAAAAAAAAAATAAAATAAAGGCCGGGCGCGGTGGCTCAAGC
>NW_012111636.1:0-1386 GCF_000951035.1 Colobus angolensis palliatus
GAGTGCAATGGTGCAATCTCGGCTCACCACAACCTCCACCTTCCGAGTTCAAGCGATTCTCCTGCCTCAGCCTCCCGAGTAGCTGGGATTACAGGCATGCACCACCACGCCCGGCAAATTTGTATTTTTAGTAGAGATGGGGTTTCTCCATGTTGGTCAGGCTGGTCTCGAACTCCTGGCCTCAAGTGATCCACCCGCCTCAGCCTCCCAAAGTGCTGGGATTACAGGTGTGAACCACCATGTCCTGCTCAGTTGTTTTTTTTTTAATTAATTTTTTTTCTTTAAACAACAGTGAGGTTTTTGTTGTTGTTGTTTTGAGACAGAGTCTCACTTTATTGCCCAGGTTGGAGTGCAGTGGCACGATCTTGGCTCACTGCAACTTCTGCCTCCTGGGTTCAAGTAATCCTCCTGCCTCAGCCTCCCGAGTAGCTGGGATTATAGGTGCACGCCACCATGTCCAGCTAATTTTTGTATTTTTAGTAGAGACAGGGTTTAGCCATGTTGGCCAGGCTGGTCTCGAACTCCTGGCCTCAAGTGATCCATCCACCTCAGTCTCCCAAAGTGCTGGGATTACAGGTGTGAACCACCACGCCTAGCTATTTAAATCTTTTACTTATTTTATATGTATTTTTTGTTTCTCATGACACAGCCCTCAGGAGATCCTGAGAACATGTGCCCCTTCTTACCTATTTTTCTTTCTTTCCTTTTTTTTTTTTTTTTTTAAGAGACAGGGTCTCACTCGGCCATCCAGGAGAGTGTGCAGCGGTGTGATCATAGCTCATTGTAACCTATTACTCTTGGACTCAAGAAATCATCCCGCCTCAGTCTCCCGAGTAGCCAGAACTACAGGTATGTGCCCCTATGCCCAACTAATTTTTGAATTTTTTGTAGAGACGAGATCTCAATAAGTTGCCCTGGCTGCTCTCAAACTCCTGGCTTCAAGCAATTCTCCTACCTCAGCTTCCCAAAGTCCTGGGATTACTATGCCTCGACTTTACCTATTTTTAAATTATTTGCCTTTTTGTTATTGTATAAAATTTCTTAAACTGATGTTCCACAAATGTAGTATCTGGAGACCTGTGGGTTCTCAAGCAGGTTTGTTTAATGTGGCTCTTTTTTCCTTCTCCCTCCGTCCCTCCCTCCCTCCCTCCCTCTCTCTCTCTCTCTCTCTCTCTCTCTCTCTTTTCTTTTCTTTCCCTTTTTGTTATTGTATAAAATTTCTTAAACTGATGTTCCACAAATGTAGTATCTGGAGACCTGTGGGTTCTCAATCAGGTTTGTTTAATGTGGCTCTTTTTTCCTTCTCCCTCCGTCCCTCCCTCCCTCCCTCCCTCTCTCTCTCTCTCTCTCTCTCTCTCTTTTCTTTTCTTTCCTTCTTTCTTTCTT
>NW_012111637.1:0-1129 GCF_000951035.1 Colobus angolensis palliatus
CTTTCCCCATTGCTTGGTTTTATCAGGTTTGTCAAAGATCAGATGGTTGTAGATGTGTGGTGTTATATCTGAGGCCTCTGTTCTGTTCCATTGTTCTATATATCTGTTTTGGTACCAGTCGCATGCTGTTTTTGTTACTGTAGCCTTGTAGTATAGTTTGAAGTCAGGTAGTATGATCCCTCCAGCTTTCTTCTTTTTGATTAGGATTGTGTGTGTGCTGGTGGGCAACTGTAGCCCCAGCTATTGGGAGGCTGAGGCAGGAGAATGACGTGAACCCGGGAGGCAGAGCTTACAGTGAGTTGAGGTTACATCACTGCACTCCAGCCTGGGAAACAGAGCAAGTCTCCGTCTCAAGAAGAAAAAAAAAAAAAAAAAAAGTCAGGAAACAACAGATACTGGAGAAGATATGGAGAAATAGGAATGCTTTTACACTCTTGGTGGGCGTATAAATTAGTTCAACAGTTGTAGAAGATAGTGTGGTGATTCCTCAAGGATCTAGAACTAGAAATACCATTTGACCCAGCAATCCCATTACTGAGTACATATGCAAAGGATTATAAATCATTCTACAATAAAGACACACGAACGTGTATGTTTATTGGGGTACAATTCCCAATAGCACAAACTTGGAACCAACCCAAATGTCCATCAATGAAAGACAATTAAGAAAATGTGGCACATACACACCATGGAATACTATGCAGCCATAAAAAGGATGAGTTCATGTCCTTTGCAGGGACATGGATGAAGCTGGAAACCATCATTCTCTGCAAACTAACACAAGAATAGAAAACAAAACACCACATGTTCTCCCTCATAAGTGAGAGTTGAACAATGAGAACACTTGGACACAGGGAGGGGAACATCACACCCCAGGGCCTGTCAGGGGGGTGGGTGGCTAGGGGAGGGATAGCATTAGGGGAAATACCTAACATAGATGACGGGTTGATGGGTGCAGCATACCACCATGGCACATGTATACCTATTTAACAAATCTGCACATTCTGCACATGTAACCTAGAACTTAAAGTATAATATATATATATACATATATATATAAAAAACACACACACATACATATATACACATATATATATTACATATCTGCCCTTATTAGTTGGAATACGGC
>NW_012111638.1:0-1506 GCF_000951035.1 Colobus angolensis palliatus
TTGTATTTTTAGTAGAGACGGAGTTTCACCATGTTGGCCAAGCTGGTCTCGAACTCCTGACTTCAGGTGATCCACCTGCCTCGGCCTCACAAAGTGCTGGGATTACAAGTGTGAGCCACCATGCCTGGCCTAGTACATTTTAGATATTTAATAAGTATTTGTTGCAGAAAGGGAGTAGAACCCCAGTCTGAAGGTGGACTTGAATCAATACTTTCTGGTTGCTAACAGTGGGCATTCATAGATAGTATGATGGTGTGCTCTCTGGTCTGGAATAAAATCACTTAGTGACAGTAAACACTGTTACCACAAATGTAAATTTGACTGCAGAAAAGGACCTTATTTCATACCAAATTTTAGACTTACTTAAAGCATACACTTAATCAGAAAAGCTAAACCTAGGTTTCACCAATTAGTAGATAGAAAGATACTGAATAAGCATTTATTTATGCCTGCCTTGTTTCAGTAAGGCTTTAAGGTGGCCTACACAGATATATAAAATGTGGAATAGGCTGGGCACAGTGGTTTATGCTTGTAATCCCAGCACTTTGGGAGGCTGAGGCAGGAGGATAACTGAACCTCTGAGTTCAAAACCAGCCTGGGCAACATAGCAAAAGCCCATCTCTACAAAAAATTTTAAAATTAGCCAGGCGTGGTGGTACCCATGGTCCCAGCTACTTGGGAGACTGAGGTAAGAGGATCACTTGAGCTCAGGAGGTTGAGGCTGCAGTGAGCCAAGATCATGCCACTGCACTCCAGCCTGGGCAACATAAGGAGACCCTGTTAGATAAAATACAGAATATCATGGCTTAAATCGGGGGATAGGGGGAGAGAAGAAAGTAAAATAAGAGGATATAAAATTGAGCCAAATAAGTAAAATAAAATTGGGCCAAGACTGAGGAGGAAAAATTACCCCATGCCACCTTGCACTTGGCTCTAAGCTTTCCAATAATCAAATGAAAATCCTAGAGAGTTAGGAGAGTCATTGTCCATAAGATTAATAATAAATTATTAAAAATACAAAGACTAGGGATTTCTGTCAGGGCTATTTATTTGGAGGTGGTCTCTGTCACCTAGGCTGAAGTGCAATGACACGACCATAGCTCGCTGCAGCCTCAAACTCCTAGGCTCAAGCAATCTTTGTCTCAGCCTCCTGAGAAGCTGAGACTGCAGGTGCGTGCCACCATGCCCAGCTCATTTTTTTAAATTTTATTTTCTGCAGAGACTGGGTCTCCCTATGTTGCCCAGGCTGGTGCCAAACTCCTGAACTCAAGCAATCCTCCTGCTTCAGCCTCTCAAATTGCTGGGATTTCAGGCCTGAGCCACCATGCCCAGCCAGGGTTCTTTTTAAATGCATGCTGGCTCTACATAGTGTTGCTTTGAACCTAAAACTGCTCTAAAATGCTCTCTTTAAAAAAAAAAAAAAAAAAAAAGCATGCTATATAAGCATGCTTAAAGCATCATATAGGGAGTCTTTAATATCTTATTTTCAAAAGTATCCTAAGTAGG
>NW_012111639.1:0-1392 GCF_000951035.1 Colobus angolensis palliatus
CGAGATTGTGCCACTGCACTCCAGCCTGGGCAACAGAGCAAGACCCTATCTCAAAAAAAGAAAAAAAATACAAAAGATAAATGAAACAAAAAACTGATTATTTGAAAAGATAAACAAAATTGATAGACCATTAGCAAGATTAACCAAGAAGAGAGAAGATACAAATAAGCTCAGTTTACGGTGGCTCACGCCCAGAATCCCAGCACTTTGGGAGGCCAAGGCAGGCAGATCACTTGAGGTCAAGAGTTCGTGACTAGCCTGGCCAACATGGTGAAACCCTGTCTCTACTAAAATACAAAAATCAGCCAGGCATGGTGGCAGGCGCCTGTAATCCCAGCTACTTGGGAGGCTGAGGAAGGAGAATCGCTTGAACTCGGGAGGCAGAGGTTGCAGTGAGCTGAGATCACACCATTGCACTCCAGCCTGGGTGACACAGGAAGACTCTGCCTCAAAAGAAAAAAAAAAAGGAAAAAAAGAAACTGGAGATATTATAACTGATACCACAGAAATACAAAAGATCATTCAAGGCTACTATGAACACCTCTATGTGCACAAACTACAAAATCTAGGGGAGGTAGATAAGTTCCTGGAAATATATAACCCTTCTAGATTAAATCAGGAAGAAACAGAAACCCTGAACAGACCAATAACAAGCAGTGACACTGAATCAGCAATTTTTTAAATTGTCAACAAAAAAAAATCCAGGACCAGCTGAATTCTATCAGATAATTCAAAGAAGAATTATCACCAATCCTACTAAAATTATTCCAAAAGATAGATAAAGAGGAAATCCTCCCTAAATCATTCTATGAGGCCAGTATTACCCTAATATCAAAACCAGAAAAGGACATAACAAAAAAAGAAAACTACAGATCAATATCCTGATGAACACAGATGCAAAAATCCTCAACAAAGTTCTAGCTAACCAAATCCAACAGCATGTCAAAAAGATAATACATCATGATCAAGTGGGTTTCAAATTAGGGATGCAGGGATGGTTTAATATATGCAAATCAATAAATATGCTACATAACATAAACAGAATTAAAAACAAAAACCATATGATCATCTCAACAGAGATGGAAAAAGCATATGACAAAATCCAGTGTCTCTGCTGGGCAGAGTGGCTCATGTCTGTAATCCCAGCACTTTGGGAGGGTGAGACAGGAGGACTACCTGAGGTCAGGAATTTGAGAACAGCCTGGTCAATATGGTGATATTCCATCTCCGCTAAAAATACAAAAATTAGCACACCTGCAATCCCAGCTACTCAGGAGGCTGAGGCAGGAGAATCACTTGAACCTGGAAAGTGAGCCAAGATTGCACCACTCCACTTCAGTCTGCGAAAGAGAGTGAGATTCTGTCTTAAAAAACAAAAAAACACAAAAAAAA
>NW_012111640.1:0-1043 GCF_000951035.1 Colobus angolensis palliatus
TGCTCCTGTAACCTCAGCTACTGAGGAGGCTGAGGCAGGAGAATTGCTTGAACCTGGGAGGCGGAGTTTGCAGTGAGCTGAGATCGCGCCACCGCACTCCAGGCTGGGCGATAGATGTGTTTCTGTTTAAAGACACCTTATTTAATATATAACTCCATCTCAAAAAAAAAAGTCATAATCATTTGTGGTATTTTTTATATTTTTTATGTATTTGCTTTTCTTTCAGAATGTTTTTAGATATTTCCCAAGGCAGCAAGTTCTCTCACCTGTAGAAAATGCACATTTCTGACCTTGTTTAGATGTATTTGTTTTGGTTTTATTATTAATATAGTTTCCTTTGGAAACTGAGTCTTTTTGAGTAGTGATTATTTTTTCCTCTTATCAGTATGAAGAGAGGGATACACTGGCTCACAGTGCCCCACTTTTAACAGAAAAAGTGAGTATGCCTGTTGCATTTTTGTCCTTCAGATTTTGTGGAGAATAAATATGTATGTGCAGGCTTAGCTGCTTCGGGCTACTCTTTGTACATCTTGACATTAAGCTACTGGGAAATAATCGGAAAAATTTTACTTGGGTCCCATATACATATTGAATTGTCGGTTGAAAATAATGGAAGTATTGTTAAAAATAAAATGTTATAAAAAGAGTTACTGCCGTGAGAAAATATAAAAAAGTGATGGCTTTTAGAATGTGTATGTGCATACTGACAAGGAAGGAAAGTTGCGGGGTGCAGTGGTTCTCATCTGTAATCCCAGCACTTTGGGAGACCCAGGTAGGAGGATCATTTGAGCTCAGGAGTTTGAAACTAGCCTGGGCAACACAGGTTAGATTTTGTTTCTACTAAAAAAAAAAAATTAAAAAAATTAAAAATTACCAGCCAGGGTGGTATGAGCCTGTAGTCCCAGCTACTCGGAAGACTGAGGTGGGAGGATCACTTGAGCCCTTGAGCCCAGGTGATCGAGGCTGCAGTGAGCTGTGTTTGTGCCACCGCATTCCAGCCTGGGCAACAGAGTGAGACCCTGTAATAAAAAAAAAAAAAAAAA
>NW_012111641.1:0-1694 GCF_000951035.1 Colobus angolensis palliatus
GCTGGGATTACAGGTATGCATCACCATGCCCGGCTAATTTTTGTATTTTTGGTAGAGACGGGGTTTCTCCATGTTGGTCAGGCTGGTCTCGAACTCCTGATCTCAGGTGATCCACCCACCTCGGCCTCCCAAAGTGCTGCAATTACAGGTGTGAGCCACTGCGCCCAGCTACCATATAAATTATATTGTAGGTAAAGGTCTGTGGTAGTGTTATATATTTAATTCATTTAAAACAAACCCAAGGACCTCTTTCCACAGACTCTCATACCACATTATTGTTAAGCATACATTCTCCTTATTAATTTTTGGAATTAAGTGTAGTTATTATGTTCTTAAAGTTGTCTCCCGGCCGGCCGTGGTTGCTCACACCTGTAATCTCAGCACTTTGGGAGGCTGAGGCGTGTATGGATCACTTGAGGTCAGGAGTTTGAGACCAGCCTGTTCAACATAGTGAAACCTTGTCTCTACTAAAAATACAAAAATTAGCTGGGCGTGGTGGTGGGTGCCTTTAATCCCAGCTACCTGGGAGGCGAGGCAGGAGAATCACTTGAACCAGGGAGGTGGAGGTTGCAATGAGCTGAGATCACGCTACTGCATTCTAGCCTGGGCGACAGAGCAAGACTCTGTCTCAAAATAAATAAATAAATAAATAAATAAATAAGTGATGATTTTACAAATTTGCAACTTGTGATCATTTATTCATTGATAGAGAATGCTAGCCAATTAAAAATAGCAACTTTGCTAGTGTCTTCGAGTTTGAAATTTCACGTGAAGGAAATGTAAAATTAGGAAGTATGTAATAAATAGTTGAGGATTGGAGGGTCTTTTAGTTTGTCAGCAACTTTTAAGTGTATCAATTATTGTAGAGGATTTGATTGTCCTTTTATGTACTATTAATATTAACTATCCCACTTTAGACTAGATGAAAATAATTGTTTTACAACATTATTAATACCTTAGTTTCAAAAAGAAATGTGTGATGATAAACCATTTTGTAATTTATTTTTATTTAATTTTTGAGGCAGAGTTTCACTCTTGTTGCCTAGGCTGGAGTGCAATGGTGCCATCTAGGCTCACCACAACCTCCGCCCGCCCCCTGGTTCAAGCGATTCTCCTGCCTCAGCCTCCCGAGTACCTGGGATTACAGGCACGTGCCACCACACCCGGCTAATTTTTGTATCTTTAGTACAGGGTTTCTCTATGTTGATCAGGCTGGTCTCGAACTCCTGACTTCAGGTGATCTGCCCGCCTCGGCCTCCCAAAGTTCTGGGATTACAGGCGTGAGCCACCGCGCCCGGCACCGTTTTGTAATTTAGACCTTCACTAAGTTATACTGTCTTCCCTCACCTGATTGCCCCGAACTAGTACCGTTGTAATCTCTGTTCCAACCACAGAGACAGTTTGCAGAATTTTCAGGGCTGGGCTGCAGTTCTGGCTCAGGTTCCTGTGGATGCTGAGGTTTCCACTGACTTTCAAGATAGCATGGGGGTGGGGGCATTGTGTCCTACGCTGGGGTCAGAAGCTGAACTTCTGTTACCTTAGCATTTCGCCAGTGGCACCTGTGCCATGTGTCTTTATTGTAAGTGCTTTTTCCTGGTATTTGTTTGAGCTGTTGGTGTTCAGCCTTGGTCATTTAGATTCTTCTTATCTCCCTGTTATCATGGTGCTTAGTTTAGTTTTTTTTTTTTTTTTTT
>NW_012111642.1:0-12183 GCF_000951035.1 Colobus angolensis palliatus
GCAGCTGTCTTTTTCACATAATGACTTCATTCCCGTTGGGCAGATACCCAGTCGTCGGATTGCTGGATGGTATGGTGTATCGACTATTAGTTCTGTTGTCCATAGGGGTTGGACTTATTTATATTCCCACCAGCAGCGTAAAAGCATTCTTTTTCCCCAACACTTGCACCAACATCTATTGTTTATTGACTTTTTAATCACGGCCATTCTGGCTGGGGTAAGGTGCTGTCTCACCCTGGTGTTCATTGGTATTTCCTTGATGATGAGCAATGTTGAACATTTTTTCAAAAATGTGTATACCTTCTTTTGAGAAATGTCTGTTCACGTCATTTGCCCACGTTTTCATGGGATTATTTGTTCTTTCTCCTTGCTGATTTTGTAGAGTTCCTTGTAGATTCTGCATATTAGTTCTTTGTAGCAAGCACGTTTTGCAAATATTTTCTTCCATTCTTCAGGTTGCCTTGTTACTCTATTGATTATTTCTTTGCGCATTTCTTTCGATACTTGTTTTGTTTTCAAAAACCGACGTTTTTTCATGGACCATATTTGTATGTAAACATGAATGAACTGAAGATTATTTTTAAACGAAAATTTCTTTTTAATGGTCGCTTAGATTTTCTCAGAATACTTGAACATGTATTGCCTGGTATATCTCCTAATGCTATCCCTTCCCCCACTCCACAATAGGCCTCAATGTGTGATGTTCCCCATTTCTACAGTTTCTAATAACATGTTCCCATTTTCCATAGGAGACCTCATCAGATGGCCTTAACCATGCACATTTTTAACAAAAGGATTAGTTATTCTCTAAGTAGATTAAGGATTTCTCTACATCTTTCACATTTTATTTCTAACCCCTGACCAAAATCGCCTTTAGCATTTCCTTCATTACAACTTCCCTAGTAGTCTTTTCCTAGTATGCACCTCAGAACTCTTGCAGCCTGAACCAATGAATCAATTCCAAAGCAGCCTCCACATTTTATGCACTTCTTAAATGTGGAGGTACAACAGCACAGTACCTCCACTTCATGGCACCAATTTCTTGTCTTATTGTATTTATGCTCCCCTAACACAATACCATAGACTGTATCTCGTATTTATATTTCCCACAGTTCTGGAAGCCTGGAGTCCAAGAACAAGAACCTGGCAGATTTGGTGTCTTGTCACGTACCACTCCCTGGTTGACAGACAGCTGTGTTTGTCATGTGGCCAAACTTGTTGGAAGTCCCAAGGCAGCACTCTACTATCTCTCTCATAAGGGCAGTAAGTGCATTAATGAGGGCTCTCCTTTCATGATCTAAGACAACCTAAAACAACTCCCTCCAAAATACTCTCACATTGGTTATGATGTCAATAAATGGACTTTGAGATGTAAGCATTTAGTCTATAGTAGATAGTCAACAGCATTGTTAAATAGAACATAAAAGCACAATCTGTTGATAAAAGGATGCAACTGGGCGTGTTGGAAGCACACAGGGCATGGGAGGGAGCCTGGGCCCCGCCTCTAGGGTGATAGCCATTCCTCCCAAAGGGGCAGGGGTTGCTGGAAGGATCCCTGGGGTGACGTTTTAGGCCATGGCCACTTACTTGGCCTCCATCCCTCAGGGTAGGGTCCCTGGCTGCCTCCCACATCACTGCCAGATCCTTGTGTACTACCCCAGAATAAGGAGCTGGAAGACTGTAGGGAAAGGGGTCTGGGAGAGCCACCCTCCAGCCCATGGTGGAGAGCCACCCTCCAGCCCTCCAGCCATGGGCTGTACCTTAGTTGGAGGGTGTGGCTGCAGGAGGCCTGGCGTCATACTGCCCCACCTCCCTCATGCCTGCTGAGCCAGCCAATCAAGGAGGTGCCTATGCAGCCAGGCCAGCTACTCTAGCAAGGATGAAGACACAGGTCCTCAGAGGAGTGTGGCCGTGCAGGGGTCCTGGTAGTCCTGTGATGGAACAAGGTCAGGGATCCCTCAGGTGAGGTACCAGCAGGTGGGAAGGAGGGGAGCGTGAGGTCTGAGGTCCTCTGGGGACAAGGGTGTGGAGCTCGGGGAAGGACGGGACACTTGTTCACAGGGAGTCCTCTGGGCATTCATGCTGGCAAGTGGGCGGTGCCCACACCTGACTGTCCAGGACAGGTTCATGCTCGTTCATTCCCATGGACATGGCTGAGGAGGTCCTGTGTCACTCCAACCCCTCCAGACCAGCAGGGAGTTGCTTGGGGACACAAGGCTAGGGCCAAACTTTGTACCAAGGTGGCAGTGAGAATTCAGCAGTGGGCCAGGAGTTTAGGTGTGCAAGCTCTGCAGTCAGACTCGGGGACAAGGTGTACAGGACATGACGGGACAGGTGGGGACGCTGACGTCTTCTGTCTTGTCCCCTCCTGCTTCAACAGGAGGCTCAGGGGATGCCAGCCCCACTCTTCTTGAACCTCAAAACCTTCCCCAGTGGTTCACATTTCACGTGTCCCATTTCCTTAATGGGTCCCAAGATTTTTCTCTACTGTTCCAGGATAGCCAGCCATGGTGTCCGTGAGCAAGAAGTCTATTGGGAGGGCTGGGAAGGCCCTGGTGGAAACTCAGCTTATGGCAGCGCAGGAAAAGGAGCATGAAGGTAAAAACAATGGAATGGGACCCGGAAGCAGGTGCATGCCCAAGGGGTGGTCTGTCTCATCTCTTTGCACGGGGGTTGCATGGGCAGCCGGTGGCTCCTGCCACCTGTTGTTTCTTTGGAGTCCACCTTGCATGTACTACGGTGCCCTAGGTTTTTGAAGCAAGTTCACGGGATTTAGGTTTCCTATGGGAGGCTCCCGCCCCATAGCAGAGTTACATATGCTCTTAAAGCAGCTTTTCTAGATGGGTGCATTCCTAAATTTCAAAGCGTCTGATCCGCAGTGCATGGTTTTCTGGGACTTGAACACAGAAAGGCATGCAAAAATTTCTCTGTAAAATGGTCAGGGGGCAGGGGTTTTCATGTACAGGTCTGCTTTAAAACTTTAATTGGCCAAGAGCCTAAAAAATTCCACAATAGAACACATCTCTATGAAAAACATCCACACCAGTAGTGTCCTTTCTCTAAAACTGTTTGCCTTTTTTTATTTTCAAATAAGGGGATGTCGTAAATACAAATATAGAAAAGATGCTCATTTGTTCCAAATGGGCCAGTAGTTAGCTCTAGATTTCATGTGTGATTACATTTAAATGGTAAGGTTGTTAAAACTGATGAAAGAACTTCAGATGAAATGGGGGAAATGTCTTAATTATCTTTTCATATATAAGTAATTCCTTTATGAGGAAATGGCAAAGAAATCATGCAACAAAATGGCTTAGAGTTTGGACTGGGACGAGAAAATAATGGGCTTCACTCCAGGACCTGATGGCTGGCCTGATGAGAAATTGTGAGCAAAGAGCCCAGGCTGTTTTCCAGGGATATTGAATGTCCTGAAATTATGCCTCCATAATTTGAGGCTCTTTTAACAGTCTCATATGGTTGATTATTTCTAAATGAACTTTGAGCAATTTGTTCGTGCTCAAAGCTTACTTCCGTAGAAAGAAAATTCTTGTTTTTGTTTTTGTGTTTTTGTTTGGATAAAAGTGTTTCCAATTCATTTGCTTGCCCAAGTGAGACAACCTACCTGAAAGCAGCCGAATATAATGCTGATTTGGTCAAGGATCAGTGAACTCCTTGGTTGGGATCATGCTTAGGGAAATTAAAGCTTTTTTCTTTTAGGCAAGTAGTTGTTGGAAAGTCACTCCATGTTGCAGGTTTCAGTTGAAGGGAACATAACACTTCAATCCTAAAACCTTAATCATCTAATCACAATATAAAGCTTTTAAAGAATCATCCACTCTTTGGAAGGTACCACTGGGACTAAAATGAAGGCATAAGCTCATTTTTTAGCTATCATGTGCCCTGTATCAATCTATTGAGGCACGATTAGAGGTCACTGGCGATTCAGCCAGATTCCCACATTAAACTCACTTCTGAATTTCATAACAAAATGAAAGAAAATGGACGCCTCTTCAGTTCACTGGATATTGTCTGAATTGATCATTGTGGACTGAACTCTGAACACAAAATGACGACTCTTTTGAGGAGTTTCCTTCCTGTGAAGGTCAATTATTTGTCACCGAGTTGTCCAGTGCTTTTCAGCTTCATGGAGAATAAATTCCATTTGCTGTAAGAGTTTTTTTTCTTTACTTGTAATTTTGCCATATTGAAGAATAAATGGAAGGACCCAGAAAAGGAGACCTGGCAAGCCATAGCATCTGTAATTCGGCTCAATTTCAAATTAGGCCAAAGCAGGGTTTAGATCATTATGTTTTTCTCAATGTTTTGCAGAGGAGCATTAATAAGCATTTCAAAGCATGTTTTGTTTTCAGAATAACTGAGGAATTGTACTCATCTATTCTCTCTTTGTTCTTATTTTACAAGGGAGGAAACCTATCCCCGGAGAACCACCTCATGTCACCAGCTATTTGGGGTTCAGAAGCAAAAATTGGCCAGTTACGTGAGTACATGATCCATCATCCCTCTTTGACAAATTAGGGTCTGAGGATGGATGAATTTGAAGTTAATAATCCTGAACCCCAACTGAACTCCTCCAACTGCAACCCTATCCCTGAGGCTTTCTGATACACCACATTTTGCAGTGGAACAATTGAACACTCAGCATTGTCTCATACTTGTTTGTAATCATTTTCCACCCCCAAGTTTTTGGTATTTAGGTCAGTGTTGATCTAGCCACACACAGCATTCTCTAATATATTAGTTTTCAAGAGATTTTCGTTTAACAGAGGGCATACCTGGCTAGCTACAGAGCCAGGTAGTGGTTTGAAGGAGGAATTTCCCAACCAGAATGTGGACAGGTAGCATAGAGGAGAGGCCAAAGCATGGATTGTAAAGGCAAGACCAACTGGGTTTGAGTCACACCTCTTCTGTTTACTAGTGGAGACTTTCCCTTGTAGGTAATGAAAGTACCCACTTTGTAAGTCTTTCATGGGGATCAAATGGGTTAATATCTATCAATCCTTTAGAACAGACCTTGATACAATCATTGTGTGTGTGTTTATAAAATTCAGTGACTCTTGGCCTGGCACAATGACACATGCCTGTAATCTCTGCAATTTAGGAGTCTGATGCAGGAGGATGGCTTGAGGCCAGGATTTCAAGACCAACGTGGGCAACATAGTGAGACCCCTCTCTACAAAAAAAAATAATAATAATAATTAGCCAGGTGTGGTGGTGTGAGACCCCTCTCTACAAAAAAAAAAAAAAAATTAATTAGCCAGGTGTGGTGGTGTAATCCCAGCTACACAGGAGGCTGAGCAGGGAGGATTGTTTGGGCTCAGGAGTTCAAGACTGCAGTGAGCTATGATTGCCCCACTGCACCCAGCCTGGGAGACAGAGTGAGACCTCATTTCAAAAAAGTAAATAAAAATTCAGTGACTCCAAAAGCAGTTTGTAACTCCTTTATTCTGAAAGTTTTGGTTGGGGAAGCTCATACTCGCCTTGTGTGTATCTGTGCATGTGTGTGTTTCTGTGTGTATCTGTGCGTGTGTGTGTGTGTATGTGTGTTTGTTTTGTTTAGTGATGGCATTTTACTCTGTTTCTCAGGTTGGCTGCAATAAATAGTTGTCTTTAAATTGAGTAGATATCGGTATGGAACCAACACACTTTGGAAATGATCACTTTGTAAATCTAAAGATCTGCAGAAATAGCTTGCCTGACTGTGGCTCCTACTCAAACTAAATATGCCTTTTAAGCTGTTCTTTCATTTGTTGCAACTGCAGGGGTCTGTTGTATTTCCTTCTGCTCTTTCACTTTGGAAAGTGCATTTGGGAAATCCCATCTAAAGGTGGTGATGTTGAGGTCCTGGAAGATGACAAGGTCCTCTCGTCAAAAGCCATCAGTTTTGTCCAGGCTTCTGAGAGGATTGGGCTGGGCAGGGGTGTAAGTGATTTTTAATTCCCTGAAGTGGATTAAAAGTGTCCTCAGATTCTTTGCAGGTCTTTCACGCACAGGTAGAGTCTATTTCTCCACCCCTTCACTTCTGGGGTCGTTTGCTTTGACACACAGAATGGGTCTTTGCAAACTTTCTAATCAGCATCTCCAGAGCCTTTGCAACTTCCACCCTGGTACAATCACTGTATGTGTGTTTATTAAATTATGTGACTCTTTGCCATGCATGGTGGTGGCTCATGCTTGTAATCCCAGCACTTTAGTAGGATGAAGCAGTAGGATTGCTTGAGGCCGGGAGTTCAAGACAAGCCTGGGCAATATAGTGAGATCTGTCTCTACAACAAGTTTTATTTATTTATTTATTTATTTATTTATTTATTTATTTTGAGACGGAGTCTCGCTCTGTCGCCCAGGCTGGAGTGCAGTGGCACCTTCTCGGCTTATTGCAAGCTCCGCCTCCCGGGTTCATGCCATTCTCCTGCCTCAACCTCCCGAGTAGCTGGGACTACAGGTGCCTGCCACCACGCCTGGCTAATTTGTTTGTATTTTTAGTAGAGACGGGGTTTCACCATGTTAACCAGGATGGTCTTGATCTCCTGACCTCGTAATCTGCCCGCCCAAAGTGCTGGGATTACAGGCGTGAGCCACGGCACCCGGCCCTACAACAAGTTTTAAAAACTATCCAGGAGTGGTGGCACACACCTGTAATCCCACTACATGGGAGCCTGAAGAGGGAGGATTGCTTGAGCCCAGGATTTCAAGGGCACAGTGAGCTATGATCGCACCACTGCACCCAGCCTGGGAAGCAGAGTGAGACCCAATCTCAAAAAAAAAAAAAAAAGTGACTCCAGAAGCAGGCTGTACTGCCTTTACTCTGAAAGTATTGGTTGGGATAGCTCATACTGCGCGCGCACGCATGTGTGTGTGTGTGTGTGTGCTTGTGTGTATCTCTCTCTGTGTGTGTATCTGTGTGTGTGTGTCGTGTTTGTGTGCGTGTATGTGTGCATACCGGTGTGTATCTGTGTGAGTGTGTGTATGTGTATATTATGTCCTACACACATCAACCTTTGCTGTTATATCTTAAAGAAAAGCAAAGAGGAATTATTTTTCTGATTTCTGAAATTTAAAATAAAAGTCACTTCCATTGAAAATAAAAGCTCATCTGGTGATCATTATTTATTATACCAAATGCTACAGATTATTTATTATGTTCCTGACACTGTTTGGTAAAATTGGCATATATTGACACATCTAATTATCAAGCTAATTCTATGAGGTATTGATTGCATTTAATGATGGGAAAGTTTAATGTGCCATCGTTAACTCCTCTTTACATCAGTATAGAAATACATATATACATAGCAGTCTATATCCCATTGCTGGTTAATTGGGAATTAATGACATGATATGAGGGGAACCATGAAAGATATTAACTTCTGCAGTTATAAACAGTTGTGTTTTAAAATTTTTTTTTTCAAGCAGGATCTCGCTCTGTCACTCAGGCTGGAGTTCAGTGGCATGATCATAGCTCATTGCAGTCTTGACCTCCTGGGCTCAAGGGATCCTCCTGCCTCAGCCTCCTGAGTAGCTTGTACTACAGGCAGGGGCCACTGCACTTGGCTAATTTTTTAAAAACTTTGTAGAGTTGGGGTTTTGCTACTTTGCCCAGGCTGGTCTTGATTTCCTGGGCTCAAGCAATCCTCCTGCTACGGCCTCCCCAAGTGCTGGGTTTACAGGCTTGAGCTACAGTGCCTGGTGGCAATTATCTATTTTTTAAGAGCACACTTCACTTTTGTAGTTTGGAGGAAAAAAAAGTCTAATAAACATTTTTTAAATTATGTGATTTGAGATCAAGAAAACAAGTAATACTTAAATTCAAGTAATACTTAAATTCATGTAAGAGTTATGAAGAGACATTGGAAGCTCAGTTTTATGTATTCTTTTCATTATGATCATAATGTTTATCAGGCAGTCCACTTCTTTGCTGCCAGGAAATTGGTGAATCTGTCCAGTCTTGCAGATGCAAGGTGATCTTATAATCTGTCTTACTCTGAATCCTTAGAGTGGTGAATTTTCAAACTGATAATTATACATATATCTTCCAACATCAGTAATCAAAGTGAAACATACTTTATGTTTGGAAAAGGAAACTAAAGACTATTTGCTCCAGTGAATACCCTCTAGCTAAGTTTATAGTTTGACATCGGGTGAGTTGACATTCACTAAATTATATAAATAAGATTTTGTGTTTTAAGAAAATGAAATGCTGCTGTCCTGTAGCTTGACCTATATTTAGTAGCATAGGAGCCCATATTGGGTGACATGCCATCAAGAATAAATGGAGAAAGCCGCTGTCATTTAATAGGTACAGAAGAAGGCAATCCAATATTCAGTGAGTGTTTCCTATATTTCAGGCACCTCACATATATGATGAGATGATTCAGGATGAAAACAGCAACAGCAGCAACAACACATTATCTTTGATTGATTCTTTCACCCCAACTGGCTTGGTCATAGCCAACTTCAGAGAATGCAATGACTGGTTCTTGTACGGTAAAGCCTCAAGAATTAAAAAAAAAAAAAAAAAAAGCTCAGTAGTCCGTAGACTGTAGTTTTTTAAGGGAGCATTGTCAAAATCTGTTCCTAGAGGAAAAATGCATTCTTGGATAAGAGAGTAGACAATGTTTTGGATAGAAAATTAAAAATTGTAGATGTGCTTGCCGTCAGTCTACACCCGTGGAAGGTCAGGTTTCAGCAGCCCAGGTTATGGTCATTGTTCCCAAAGGGGCAGAGATGGCTGGAACGAGCCTAGATGCAAGGTCCTAAGCCACAGCCACGTGGCCTCCACCCTTCAGTGCAGGGTCACTGGCTGCTCCCCATTACACTCCCAGGTCCTTGTGTCCTTCCCCGGGATGAGGAGTTGGAGGACTATAGGGGTGAAGGTCCAGGGACCCACCCTCCAGTCCATAGCAGCCACCGGCCGTCCCTCAGGGGAAGGCGAGCCTGGAGGGGGCATGGCTCCACATGGCCCCACCTCCTGCATGTGCACTGAGCTGGCCAATCAGCTACATGCATGCACAGTCAGGCCAGCTGCTCTCGCAAGGACCAAGGATCCAGGCCCTCAGAGAAGCCTTGCGGTGATGGGTCCTGGAGGTCCTGTGAGAGGTTGAGCTCCAGGATCCCTCAGGTGAGGCACCAGCTGGAGGGAAGACAGGGACAGAGGGGTCAGAGGTCCTCAGGGGACGAGGGTGTGGAGTTGGGTGGCCCAGGCTGACTTGTGAAGAAAGAACCGTGGCATTGTAAAGGGTCTGGGTCAGGGTGAGGCCCCTGAGGGCAGGCTGGGGTGGGCCAGGGCCAGGATCTTGAGAGGGTCGAGTGGTCCCCAAGATTGGAGAACATCAAAGGGGCCTTTGTCGGTGTGTGGAGGCTCAGGGGATAGTCTGCTTATGTCCCTCCTACCAGGCTTCCTGTTAGGACTGGACACTTCATCACCATGGGTCCCCTGGGTGTCCACACTGGCGAGTGGACAGAGTCGGCACCTGACTGTTCAACACAGGTACAGACAGGTTTATTTTCGTGGAGATGGCTGGGGATGTCCTGTGTCACTCCCAAGGCTCTCTTGACCAAGACAAGGTCGCTTGGGGACTCAGGAGAGGGGCTGAGTTTCAAGCTTTGTCCCAAGGGCACGGCAAGAATTCAGCAGAGGGACAGAAGTTCAGGTGTGTGGAGCAGGTGTGAGCTCTACAGGCAGCCCCGGGAACGGGGTGGGCAGGACACAATGACATGGAAGGGAAAACTGGCAACTTCTTTCTTGTCCCCTCCTGCTTCAACAGGAGACTCAGCAACGCCAGCCCCACTCTTCTTGTACCGGAGAAATTCCCCACCATGGCTCTCATTTAACACGTTCAGTTTACTTAGTGTGTTTTTGCGCTCACAAGGTTCAGAAATCGTCTCTACCATCTCAGGAAGGCCAGCTATGGAGTCTGCGAGCAGGAAGTGCATCACAAAGGTCAACATGGCCCGGGTGGAGGTTCAGCTTATGACAGCCCAGGAAATAGAGCACAGATGTGAAAACAGACCCAAGGGTCCGGGAACCAGGTGCCCACTCAAGGGGACGGTCTGTTGGGTCTTATTAAATGGAGGGTAAATGAGTTGCCCCCAGCCCACAGCTCAAGTTGTTTATTTGGAGTCCACCTTGAATGCCCTAAGATGCCCCAGGTTTCTAAAACAGGTTCAAGGGCTTTAAGTTTCCCATGGGAGGCTCCCCTCTTAGCACAGTTACACACACTCTTAGAGCAGCTCTTCTCAAAAGGTGCAGTCCTGAGGTCCAAAGGTTTTGATCTCCAATGCATCATTTATGAGGACTTGAACCCCAAGGGGCTTGCAAAAATGCCCCTGTAAAATGGACAGAGTCCAAGTGACTCTGTGTGTAGCTCTGCTTTAAACAGTTAATTGGCAGAGGGCCTTAAAAATCCACAAATAGTACATTTCTCCCTGAAAAATTTCCACAATAGCATCCTTCCTCTAAAAAGCTTTGTCTTTTTTATTTGTTTGTTTGATTTTACTTTGTTTTGGCTCTCTGCTTTGCCATTCTATTTTTTTTGTTTTAACTTTTATTTTAATTTCTGTGTACATGTGCAGGATGTGCAGGTTGGCTTTTTTTTTATTTTAATGCAAAAAAAGATCCAGTAACTGATGAGCATGGGCAAAGAAAGCCTTTCACAGAAACAGATGAAGATGTGGGGTAATATGTTTAAAGCATTTTTGCCTGTCAGATAAGCTATTTTACAAAAAGTCAGCTTTGGCTCCTGTACTGACTGTTTTATGCTGAATATTTGGCCTGAGATATTTCTTCTTAAACAAACCTGGGATTTTGTGCAGTATTATGTTAAAATTTTGATGTACTTATTTTACAGGAATGGTGTATAGAAGATGTTACAAGTAATTGGAGGTATGTTTTAGGAGCTATTTGTAGTTTAAGAAAATTGGCTTTGATCATACAACTGTTAGAGCAGGTTATGTGAATTAGTGGACTACAAGACTGTGTTCAATGCTTTGTCCTCATTATAGGATTTAACAGAGGTATTTAATGTAATTTGCTTGAGAAATGTCCTTACCTACCTTTTCATTGTTGATAAGGGTGTAAGAATGCTCGTAGTAATGGTGAGGCAGGAGGGATCATTTTTGTTTTGTACAAATGGAAATACAATGGATTGTGGGACATTAGAGGACATCAGATGAGAATTAGCTCGATTCTTCTTTGTGTACACAGATGAAGTGATACATCAGTTTTTAATATCAGAGTTCTTCATGTTCTTAATTCAGCAATTCTGTTTTCATTGCTTTCTGATTTTGTTTTCTTTGGAGCACCAGTCAAAATGGAACTCTCTAAAATGGTTCTTTTTCATTATTATTCCATTAATAAACTGTGTAGTGGAAAACTAAAGACAACTTTTCTACAAAGTGAGAAACATGTAATTGGATCTAGAAACTCATAAATTTTATATTGCCATGTGAAATAATCCTTGCACTGACTATGTTATAGGACCATATTCTTTAAAAAGTCTCAGTAAATTTCTGTCAAGACTGTAGAGACAATGCTCTTATTTTTAAAAAGTCCGATTTAATTTTTGACTCTTCTATAGAGATAATTCACACAGGCAGTATATGTGACAAGCTTTGCTGTGCATGTTGGTGACAAAATGTTGGTTTTGTGAGCTGCCTAATAAATTGAGTATTGTAGATGGATACTATATGTAAAAATATTCATATTATGATGCAGTTCTTTTATGGTTGCTGAAAACTAGCAATTAATGGTAGATGTCTGATGTGAAACCATGTGTAGGAAAGGATTTGTAGTATTACAATTTTCTGAAACACAACACTATGGATTAACATATCATATAAAAATCCCCAAGAAAATATTTCAAAAGTGTCCTTGAATGTTTTTATTTATCTACTTAAAATTTTAAACCCACGGACATTGCTACTTTTAGTAAAATACAGTTAAAAGCACCAGTCATTAGGTTGCTTAAACATAATTTTCTTATTTTATATTATTTCTACACTTTTGATGGTCTTATTAAATAAATTCCTGTTTTTTTTTTTTTTTTTTTTTGAGACGGAGAGGCTGGAGTGCAGCAGATAAGAACAGCTCCCAGGCAGAGAGAGGGGGGCCTGACAGTAGGAACAGACAGAGGGGGCTGATGGTTACAGCAGAGTATACTTTTTTTTTTT
>NW_012111642.1:12233-25306 GCF_000951035.1 Colobus angolensis palliatus
TTTGAGACGGAGTCTCGCTGGGTTACCCAAGCTGGAGTGCAGTGCCACCATCTCAGCTCACTGCAACCTCCGCCTCCTGGATTCACACTATTCTCCTGCCTCAGCCTCCTGAGTAGCTGGGACTACAGGCACCTGTCACCAAGCCTAGCTGAATTTTTTTGTATTTTTAGTAGAGATGGGTTTTCACCGTGTTATCCAGGATGGTGTCGAACTCCTGACCTCGTAATCCGCCCACCTTGGCCTCCCAAAGTGCTGGCATTACAGGCGTGAGCCACCACGCCCGGCCTAAATAAATTACTTTTGTGTGTTTTATGTAATGGGCTGTGACAATATTTCATATAAACATGTCATGTGAATTATAGGACAATTTATAAATTTAAAAATAAAAGATTGTGGTTGTAACCCTTTATGCACATTTAAAAAATAGAAACTATTTTAATGATTAGCCTTTTTTCCCATCCATTAACTAAAAGTGATCTTCAGTTATACCATGTAGAATTGTAGTACCAATATCTGAATGTTTTCACAGAAATTAAGTGGGCAAATCTTGCTTTTTGAAATGATGCTTGCATTATAAATTTTTAATGTTCTTTAATGTTGCTGAAACATCATATCCCATATTGTTCTGAATATATGTGAAGAAACTACTTTTCAACATTACCTTTTAATTAATTTTCATTTACTATCTCACTGACATTAAACAGGCTCTTCTTGCAAAGAGAAAAAAAGTTTGAAATGAATACAAATGCCTCTATCAAGAAAATCAAACATGTTTGGAAAACACATGGAGAGCAAAGGTATGGCTGTTGGCTTTTTTGAACCATGATATTTGTATCATTGCTTTGTATTCATTGCTGCAAATAATTTCAGACAACCACTATCTTGTAATTATTGGAGTCTCCAGTGGACAATATATTTTACTTGATTTTTCTCCAAGCAGGTAAGTTTCTTTAATTTTATAACCTCAGTTTGACAGAATTGAAATCTATTACCTAGAAGCCAAAGAAGATGATGTCTTTTTGCCATTCATATAAGAGTAGAGTCTTCTTGTAAAATTAATTTATATTCATTTCTAGACATATGCTAGCTGAATACATGGTAAATGTCTTTGATGTTTAGTCTTCTAATCCTTAACAGTATTCAATGACATAGAAAGGGATAATCTTATGTTTTAAATAAGATATATAGTTTAGTTTAATATTTTTTCACTATTTCTTTTACAAAATTATTGTTGTGCCAAAGTGTAGAAGTAGTTAAGTGAAATATTCCTTTTGGGAAATCCTATGGGATGAATGGCTATGATATCCTCATTGAATCTACTTAGCAGAACCCCTATGTTATTCCACAGGAGGAAATAAAAAGTAAACTCCTTTAGTGAAAATGGATGTTTCTGGGAAATTTATAGCATAGTCCATCTTCCATTGGTTTTAGGAGATAAAGAATGTGAGATAGCTTCTCTAGTAGTCAGAAGAAATACTTTTAGAATGAGAGAAACTCACTTCATCCTTTCCCAGTGAGAAGTTTTCAGCTGCTATTACGTCCTTCTTATTTTGTACTATGAATTCTATGAAATCAGTTTTGTCTTGCTTTTGATTAAGTTTTCATCTCTTTATGAAGTATGACCATGTTCCTTATTATGTGTTGCAGGCAGAAACTTCATTATGAATATTTTAAGCAGTTTTGGAAATTGTTTCAAGGCTGGAACACAGACATGAAGAAGACTCAGAAACTAGAAGAAAAACTACCTGCTGGTATCAGGATTAACTTGATAATTAATCCATTGTATCAATGCCTCAAGTAGTAAGAGTTCATGCTGAAGTTCAAAGCAAAGAAGGTAGAGAACGTGAGCCCAGAGAGGGTTCCCATTAATGGACTAGAGGAATATCATTGCCAAGCAGTATTAGAGGTCCCACTGAGGTTGGTGTCACGGTGATTTTGAAGTTAAAGTGAGCCCAATTGGCATATTTGTGCAAGAGCAGAGTAGAGTAGGAATTTCCTGCGCTGGGGTGTATCAGAGCACTGTGAGGAGGGTGCAGTGGGGAGGAAATACACCCAAGGATGGAGTTATGATGACTAGCTATGGAATTTAGGCTGGCACTGAGGAAAGTGAGCACATAGGGGTGTGGTGCTGAGCCACGAAAAGTGTTCCATTTCATGGGTGTTAGGTCTTTATAGACCACTGAGTTGTATACTAAAGTGAGTTTCCTACAAGGGTAGGGAGATAGTGGTTGTATGTTGGAAAGATTCAGAAACAGCCAAGTGCAGTGGTCAAGGACCTGGACTCTGGAACCACACTGCTTGGGATACAACTCCAGTTTGACCCTGGCTAGCTCTGAAACCATGGGCAAATTATCTCTGTGCCCGTTTTCTTATCTTTGAAAGGGACATAGTAAGAGTAAGAGTACCTACCTCAGAGTTGTTTTGAGGATTAGAGTTCTTATGTAATGAGTTTATTAAAATTTTTCATGATCCTATTTGACCTATGGTTCCCGTTTATCATTGCTATCAATAACATTATGTAGATGTTGCAGTTACTGGGAATGAGAAAATCTAGGGGATGACTATGTGAGTGGCAAGTAGGGGAGGGGAGAATGCTGTTGTTGGGTATTAGGTCAAGGAGCAGAAGAGCAGAAAGGCCAGCATTATTGGAAGGTTAATTTCTGTGCATAGTGAAATGATTGAGATGTAATACAAGTTTAAAATATTAGTAAGAAATAATATTTCTTACTTAATTTCTGTTAGGTAGGATTGTTGTATAGATACTACCTATCTGTGGTAAACAAATTTTAGGAAGGGTCATCTGGAAATTTGAAATCAAGAATTAGGATATATGTGCTGAATATTTATGAGAAAGAAAATTCTTTACTTAGTGACCGAAGAAAAGGATTACTGTACTGTTTTGGCATATGAATAGTGAAAATAATTATTTAACATTAGTCATAGATGTTGTTAAACAGAAAAGGTTAAGAAGTATTGATTTGAAGAGGATTCCTTTAAAAGTGTAGAATTGTTTTGTAAATATTAAAATTTATCCAATTTTTGTCACTTTTTTGTTTTACATTTCTAGAAAATACTTCAAGAGCAACTAAAAGCTTATCTACATGCTGAGAGAAATTAAAAAAAATTAAACTGTTACATGAGCAATTCAAAAAGGTCTGTTATATTTGGTAACATAATACACTCTTATAAAATACAATGCATACATTAAAATAGAAGACAGGTTGCTTGCTTCCCAGTTTTTGGGAAAAAATGTTTTGGTTTAATTACCATTTCCATTTTAAATTTATTGTTCCAGATTTACCATAAGTGGTAAATGTATTTGTATTTTTAGGATTCATTAACAGCTCCGTGGGAATTATTTAGAATAGGAAAATGTAAATTGGATAATTCATTTAGAAATAGACGTATTGTGTGTAAAACTGATCATGTACTAACATTTTATGTTCACCAATCAGCTTTTAAGAGATCAGCGATAAATCTAGAGTGGAAAGCAGAAAGTCCCTAAATCCTTTCTAGATGTCTTTTCCTTGTCTTGTTTCAACAGTTTTAGCTCAATAGGAAGTAGGCAAGTGTAACTATTGAGTATATCTTTTATTTTCTGCTGTAACATATGAGTGTTTTATGGCAAATTTGCTTTCAAAATTATTAGTGATTAGTGATGGTTTTACATGACAATGTTTTAAATGTTTAAGTTCAGGGGTACAAGTGCAGTTTTTTGACATAGTTAAACTTGTATCATGGGGGTTCCTTGTACAGATTATTTCATTACCTGGATAACAATTTGTAATCATAAGAGATGGTTCAGATGTATAACAGAATGGGAAAGTCAGCAGATTATTAACAATTTGTGCATTGATAATTATCTGCTGTTGTATTTCACATGAATGAATTTTCATCTGACAATGACCTCTTCTACATGTAGATACATGTTTCTTAGGAGCCAATGACATTCTTCTTTTTTTGAGGGAGGTATTCTTTTTAATAGTCTTGTGAAAATACATGTTCATGTGTCACTCTTCCAAACTAACTTAGATGATTTAAATAAGCTGGTAAAAGAGTTTGAACATACAATTTTTAAGCCACTTAAGAAATATATATTTACAAGACGAGAGTTATTTCAATAGAACTCACAAGTACAGAATATGTTGCTATAATGTTCCCACAAAACATTTATTAATTGGTGTGAACATTTGAATAGAAAAGTTATATTCTCAATGTTATTGCTACATGTTACCAGGGTTGGAGCTTTGGTATTGTCTTTGACTATTCCAAGTCCATTATGCTTCCCATGCAGTTATCATTAGGCCCTGCAATTTTTACCTCTGCTGTGGTCCTTTAATTTCCTTCTTTAAATTCCCACTGCTGCTGCCCTAGTTCACATCATCTTTCCTTGCTTGTACTATTAAACTCTTAGCTGAGTTCTCTTTTCTCCTCTGAGCCATCCTTTGTAGATTGGCAATATTATCTTCCTAAAACCTAGCCCTTCCCTCCTCCCAACCTGTCTGTGATGTCCACTTCTAAATTCTTAGTCAGAGACACTCCCCTTTACATGACCCCCATTTAGGCTTGTTTTGCTCCATTCTGTCTTTCCTGGTTGATAGCCTTCTCTGAAGGAACTCACCATTACCTCCAGGCTTTGCTCATGCTCTTCCCTCACAATGTTTTTAAATCTTTTTAAGAACTGATTGAAATATGATTCTTTTGGCAACTATGCCAGCATCAATCTCCATTTTTGCCTACATGCCCGAGTGAGTTGCACATCCATACCAATTATAAATTTTTGTATTATTTTATTTGTGCCTCTGCTCATGTCACAGGAATATGAAAGAGATTGTGTATTCATGTTTTACTTCTTTCTCAGTACTTAACATACAACATTTTAGGTAGTGGGAACTATTTGTTTGTTGAATGAATAGTATATATTTCAAAAGTAAGTTAAGTTTTCTCTAATTTGATGAGTTCGCATCAGAGACCATTTTATCCCATCAGTGGAAATCATGTTACCTGAATTATGAGTGACAATAAATGGGTCACTACTTGGTGAAAAAAATATATTTCATGATATAGGGCTGCCAGTCTTTTTTTGTCGTGACTCCATCTTGTCTTTAACTGTTCCTCATTTTTCCAAGCAAAGTACATGACAGTTGTACCTGCTAAATAATATTTCTCTCAAATCTGGCATTAAAAATTTTAAATGTGTGTGGCGGCGCATGCCTGTAGTCCCTACCACTGGGGAGGCTGAGGCAGCAGAATGGCTTGAACCCAGGAGGTGGAGGTTGCAGTGAGCCAAGATTGTACCACTGTACTCCAGCCTGGTGACAGAGTGAGGCTTGGTCTCAAAAAAAAAAAAAAAAAAAAATTAAGTGGGTATTTCAAGTTCCATGTATTTATTACAATTTTAAATGTGGAATAAATAACCAAGTTATATACTGTTTCCTTTGAAATTTAAATTGCTATGTTTAAAACGTGAGATGAAAAGTGGTGGTTTATCTGTGAACTATACTTTTTGTTTTGGAGCATCAAGAACGTGGAGAATCATGAAAGGCTTCTTTTTGATGAACAAAGTGAACTTCAAAAAGAAATAGCAGCTGGGTGTGGTGGCTCAGCCTGTAATCCCAACACTTTGGGAGGCTGAGGTGGGCGGATCACGAGGTCAAGAGATCGAGACCATCCTGGCCAACATGGTGAAACCCCGTCTCTACTAAAAATACAAAAATTAGTTTGACGTGGTGGTACATGCCTGTAATCCCAGCTACTCGGGAGGCTGAAGCCAAAGAATCGCTTCAACTTGGGAGACGGAGGTTGCAGTGAGCTAAGATCGTGGCATTGCACTCTAGCCTGGGCGACAGAGAAAGAATCCCTCTCAAAAAAAGATAAAAAAAAAAAAGAAATGGCCATGTTCTAAAAAAAAATGTGTTGGAAACTGTAAGTAGTAGTAAATATTTAATCTTAACAACTAAGGACTGATGTAAGCACTAGAATGTTTTATTTGCAGAAATGTGTATAACCATTATCTAAATTTCCTTGTTTGAAACAGGAGCAGCAAGAGTTGGCACTTATTTTATTGCATCTTCAACCTCTGTTACTCTGATGACTGAAGAAAGAACTTGAGCCTGTGTTATATCTGCTGAGACATTCCAAAGGGATTTGTGTATGAAGCAAAGGGGTTTGGGATTTGGTAGTTATTTTACAGATCTCAGGGAACCAACATATAAGGCAAAACTTATTAGATGGTAAAAGAGTATTAAAAGGGCGAATTTTATTGTATGTAAATTATACTTCAGTGAACTTGACTTTTAAAAGAAAGAAATAAAACAATGAGGTTGAAGAATGCGCTTTGGAGACTAGTAAATCAGAAGTTTTTGGTGACGCTGGCAAAAAATTGTTTAATTAGAAACCAGATTGTAATGGGTTGAGGAATAAATCCGAGTTTAGGAAGCTTGAAGGTGGCACAAAAGAGGGAAAGGTAAGATCTGTTAAAGATGGTTTATTGTTTGTTAGTTTATTGTGGTTGTTATTATTGTTTCTTTAGATGAGAACAGCTAAAGCATGTTGGGGAGGCAATAGGAAAATTGAAAATACAGAAGGAAGGAGTAACTGATATAATAAGATCCTCTTGGAGATCATCAGTGCTAGACAGAGGATCTCTGAGATGTTACTGGTGGATTCGTTGACAGAGGTGGAGTGATGGGAAGTGCCATTTGATGGCCTCTGTTTTCTCTGTGTAAAAGGAGGCAAGGTTAATAGCAGACAGCGATGGTTAACAAGTTAGATAGAGTGATAAATGAAACTGGGAAATGAAGGAGGAAAATGACCAGGAGCAAATTTAAACGTTTTGAAGTAATTCTGAAATCCCAACTCAAGCTGGAAACCATAATTCTGGAGAGACACCAAACTATATAGTTTTGTGATTTTTCTCCAGCATTGCTCGGCAGCCTGGGAGCTGAGGAGAACACATGATTGGGTTCATCTGGGCTCAAAAGATAGGTAGATGTAACTGAGGGAATTGATGGAGCTGGTGGATATCTCTAAAGTTCACCATGGGCATCCAGACTGGTAGAGAAGAAACTGGAAATTAGTAGTCTGGGAGAAAAGAGAAAAAAAACGAAAACCAGAAAGTCATGGTGAGAAGATGGAATACTTATTTTCTGGAGCCATATGTGTCCCCATAAGGAACCCTGCCCCTACCATACAACTCTTTTGCCATAGCTTTCAGGGATACCACAGAAAGTAGATTGAATACATTTGAGGGCATAGACTGGATTCAGAAACATAGCCTGGTGGTGTTTCATTCTGAACTTGCCACTAATTTAAGGCAGCTGTCATTACCACTATTATCACAGAATGCTAATCTTTAGGCAAGGAATGTTACTTGTGCATTCAAGAGTAGAAGAAATGGGAACTTCCCATGGGCAATGACAATAGACTTGGCAAGAGGTAAATCATTTCACTTTTTGCCTCAGATTCCAAAAGTGTATTGATGTTTCCCTCAAGACATGCCCATTTACTTCTGCTATCTTAAGATTATCAATTTAATTATGTTAGAGAGTCTACAGAGGTGGCACCCTTCTTTTGGCTCTCACTCTTCCTTTCTGCATTTTCTCTTTTCTTGCTTCCTCCTACCTTTAGGTATTAAATGTTGTCATATGTCTCAGCAACCTTCCCCCACCAAGTGACCAAATAAAGTATTCCTATAAGCTTAGTAGTAGATATTTTTTGTGTGCCCAAGACTAGTCTAAGAAGTTGGTGCTTAGTTAGAAAACACTTTTAGGTACTTTGCAGATAACACTGTACAGCTAATCCCTCATGCACTATACATTCAGTTGAACCTGGGTGTGTCTCTCGTATTTATAAGAAAAGCCCTGCTCCTATGGGCCCTGTCTCCATATGTCAGCCTAGTAAAGTAACCAACCATGTTATTCACTGTGAGATACCATGTTCCAGTTATCCTTTACTTGCTTGAGTGCTGAGATGAACATAACACACAAGGTCTAGTAGTTCCTAAATCCTATGAGAACTCCTAAGCTCCTTCTCTTGATGTTGTCTATATATATAAGTTCAAAAAATAGTCTTGGGGGAAATTTCAATAAACAACTCTAAATAAGTCCTTTTTTCTTTGCAAATATAAATCCTTGTAAAATTCCATTTTTTTTTCCTGTTTGTTTCCTATTCCTGATTCTATTGTAGCTCTAGCAATATTAAACACCAGCTGGTTTGGAGATTAATATAATCAGACATACCATGGCTTTTTTGTTTGTTTTTTGGAAGACAGAGTCTCATTCTGTTGCCGAGGCTGGAGTGCAGTGCAGTGGTGTGATCTCGGCTCACTGTAACCTCCACCTCCTGGGTTCCAGGTCTCTTCCAACAGAGTGAAGAATGGGCCTCATGGCACACGAAGCAGAGGAAGCTGCTGAACAGGGCCCTGAAAGGTGCACTGGCTCAGCCCCGCTCCCACTGCCCTGGCTGCGACTCATGCTCAGACTCTCTCTTCCTCCTCTCTCAAAGCTGCTTCACGCAGGGATGGGTAGGAAATGTAAACTCTTGCATTGACCCTGACCACATGCTCCAGGACTTTCACATAGCTGGTTTCAGCCAGGGCCCTTGGACCCCAAAGGAACTCGTAGCGTGCAGGATCACTGCCGGGTACCTTCCGGTACTCCAGGTAGTTCTCCTGCACCCACTCTTGGGTGAGCAGTTTCCTGGGCTCCCCATAGACACTGTGCTCCCTCCCATCATACATATCCATCACACTCAGCTCCTCCCAGATTTCCTCCTCAGATGCAGAGTCGCCCTCCATTGCGATAGTGCCCAGGACAATTATCAGGAGGCCTGTCTTGGGAAAGATCTGATTATCACCCAGCAGGCCATCGCAGGAGAAGCCTAAGCAGGTGATAAGGACATAGGAATGGCCGGTGGGGTCCACTTCCTTCATATCAATGCCAAAGATCAATTTCAGGGACTCAGAGGCTTTGCAGAAGATCACAGGAAAGTAGCGTTTGTAATTTTGGATGACACTCTCCAGAATTTCTGCCTTTGTGACCGGCTTCTTGGCTTTATACTTGAGGAGCAGAAAATGAACCAACCCAGCCACTTTGTTAGTGAATGCTGCTCGGACCAGGGACTCCAGGTCAGGAGAGGTGCTTGGCCCTTCCTCTTCTTGGCCGCTGCAGCCCTCATCAGATTGCCTCCAGAGAGTGTAGCTGATGGTAGTGGGGAAGGTGGAGGCTCCCTGAGGACTCTGGGGAGGACCTGTTGACCCAGCAGCAGGCACCTCCCACAGTGTGCCCAGGACCAGAGTAGAGGAGGAGGCAGCCTTCTGCTCCTCAGCAGCAGGAGCCTGTGCACCCACCAGGCACGGGGCCTCCTCTGCAGTCTCAAGGCCTTCCACAGGCTTGCATTGCTGACTCTTCTTTGCAACAGACATGATGATTCTGGTCAGGGCAGCAGGCAGGAGTGTGGGCAGGAGTTGGACAATGGAGACCCACAGGCCTGGGGAGAGAGGGAGCATGTGAGAGGCCTCAGCTGAGAACTGAACCTTGGAGACTCTAACAAAGGCTTACTTACAGATCTTCTCCTTGGTGCTCCTCTGTGGCCTCCAGGGAATCCTGTCCTCCGGGTTGGCCTGTTCCCTTAGAACCTGAAGGAGGAATTGAGAGGGCACCTCAGGGTACAGCTGGCCAGCAGAGGTCGATTCTTCAGGACTGACCACAGTAGAGAGGTGAGGCCAGACTCTCTGGAGTCCCATGTGTCCCGTGGCAGGTGGGGGCCTTAATGTGCATTCAGGGCAAACATTGGCTACTGGCACCGCCTATGCATCCTCTGCTCTGTGACATGAGGACACTGTCTCAGACCAAGGTCTCACTGCCTGGTTCCTGGAGCTCCTGGAAGAGGAATCCATGGGCCCTCTGTGTGCAGACTGCAAGCACAGCCCTGGGCCCTCAGTGCTATCAGGAGGGTGGGCTGGACTCTGTGACGTCCCCACTCTCATGGGGTGGATTGTCCCCTCTGTACTCACGCAGGGCCCTCACCTTTTTCCTGGCAGGGCCTGAATTCCACCCTTTTGCTGCTCCAAGAAATGCAGATCAGGTGCTCACATCCCTGATAAGGAACAGGACAGGAGGGGACCCATGTCTGGCCACACGTGCCTAGGTCCTCGGGGAAGGACAGCAAGAAATAACAAAATTCAGTGGAATTAATGTGTTCTGGGTGAGGCGCCTGCTTGGTCCTCACCTTGACTCCTGGCAGGGCCTGGGATGCTCCCGCTACTGACCTGAGTGCAGCCCCTCTGCGAAGGCCTTTCCCTCCCTGACATCAGTGATCCCAGAATAAGTGAGCAACCTCAGGAGACAGCCCTGCCCATGCTCTGTGGGGTGACAGTAGGGGCAGGGAGGATTTCTCTGCTGTCCCTGTCAGCGTTCTGGCGCACACGTACCCTTGGTGGATCCTGGGATTCCTCTTTCGACCAGATGGGGTCCCCTATGTTTGCCTGAGTCACCCTCTAAGAATAAAGTCCTCACCTCCCTGAGATCTGGAAACAGGAGTGAGACAGAGCCACATCCTGACACCCCACGTGAGGGATCCAGGGCTGACTCCTTTGGTTCTGGGGTGAGGGTTCTGATGACCTACTGTGGGTTACTCATCTTTCCTCCTACCAGGGCCTGTGCTCCCTCATCCCCCAATTCCTTGAGATAAGTAGACATCACTCCATTACCCCAAGACCCCATCTCCCAGAGGGCTCCTCAACTTCCTGCCTATGGTACAAGTGAGACTGGAACATATGGCCATCCATGATCTGGTCCTCCCAGAGCTATAACAGGGGACAGCCAGACTCTGTGGAGTCCCTTCTTTCTGAGCCGGGGGTATCCCCAGTCCTCATGAAGCGTGCACACCTTGGGCCTTGAAGATCCTGGGACTCCTCCCTCTCTTGACCTGAGGCCCCACTTCTCATAAGGAAAGAGACCACTACTACATCTGCTGTCCTCCTCCGCCCACCTTGCCTAGTTCACAAACAAGCAGAATGAGAGAAAGCAAAAAGTTAGAAAGAAACAAAAGTAAGATCAATAGCCAGACAACCTTGGCACCACCACCCGGCCCTAGGAGTTAAAAAAAAGTAATAATAATAACTCAACCCCTGACCTAAACTACTTGTGTTATCTGTAAATTCCAGACACTGTATGAAAAAAAGCACTGTAAAACTTTTTATTCTGTTAGCTGATGCACGTAGCCCCTAGTCACGTTTCCCATGCTTGCTCGATTTATCATGACCCTTTCACGTGGACCCCTTAAAGTTGTAAGCCTTTAAAAAGGTCAAGTATTTATTTTCAGGGAGCTCTGCTCTTAAGACGCGAGTCTGCCGACGCTCCTGGCCGAATAAAAAACCTCTTCCTTCTTTAATCCGGTGTCTGAGGAGTTTTGTCTGCGACTCGTCCTGCTACACTCAGACCACAGCTCTGTCCTCTGTCACCTCAAAGGTGCAGGAAGGGCCACTTGTGGCCACCGTCCCTGGACCTCCCAGGGTGGAGATCACCACTGATCTGGATTCCAAGGTCAACAGAGTCCTCCCTCCTCTCCTCCTCGTGATCCTGACAGGTCCCACCTCTATGCTGATCTGAGTCCCCATCACTCTAATTCTTGAGGCAGAAGGAGGCAGCTTCAGTCTCAGATGGGGGTGAGATGGGTCTCCTGTCCTAGGGTGCTGGGTTCCCTGAAGCCTCCTTCATTTCCAAGCAGGGGTCTCCCTCTGCTCCCCTGAGGCCCTGTTCAAGCCCCTTCCCTTCCAAAGCCCCTTCCCTCTATCAGCCCCGGATGGGGACGTCAAGATCGGTATGCCTGGCTGCCATTCCCAGGGCTTCCATGGGTTGACAGCAGGGATTCTGACAAGATGTGGTTGTGGGTAGCGGGTGGGGATGGGAATGTGAGTGGCATGGGAGTGGAGACGAGGATACAGGTGGGGGTGAGGGAGCCTCAGTTCCCTCTCAGGGTCCTGATGTTGATGCCGGGTGGATGCCTGGACCTTGATGCCTGGGCCCTGCCCTCTCCTGACCGGCCCTGCCCTCGTCACATAAGCTCTGACTTCAGATTCTCCTGTGGGTTAAATGGTAGTGGGGACAGTGGTGGCCAGAGTCCCGTGCAGGTTAAGCTTAGAAGTCTGCTCCATCTTGGTGCTCCAGGGCTGGCAGCAGAGGTGGTACTGGATCATTTTGGGACCATCCACCTGGGGTGGAGGCCTCCTAAGGCCTTCCACAGCTTCTGACCTTGCCTCCTCCCAGAACTTCAGACCACTCCCCTCGGTGGATCTCAAGCCGCCCCTCAGAACCATTAGATGAACCTGGCTTCTCTCAGATCTGTGAGGTTCAAGTCAGTGGTGTCACATCGGGCCATCCAGGGCTTCCCTGGGTTGAGAGCAGGGGCAAGCCGGATTCTGCCAGAATGAGGGAGGGGATGGGAGTGGGGCGCATGAGAGAGATGAGGGTGGGGTTGAGGGGAATGAGGGTGGGGTGGCAGAAGGGTTGGAGCTGGTGCTGGGGGTGGAGAGTTGTGGTCAGGTGACGGAGTGGGGGTAGGGATGCGGGTGGAGGTGCGGCTGAGAAGATGGGGGTTGGGTGGGGAATGGGAATGGGAATAGGGTGGGAATGGGGATTGGAGTGCAGTCTTGGGGGCCCACAGCCCTCCCTCTGGGTCTTGACCTTGATCCCTGGCAGAGCCTGTGCCCTGCCTCTCCTAACCAGTCCTGCCCTGGTCACAACAACCTCCGACTCCAGAGCATGGGGAGAAGAACCTGGTGTCTCTCGAGGCTTATGGAGCAGGGGTCTGGGGGCAACCCAGGCTGAGACGTCTTCCCGCGGGTAGTCCAGGGCTGGCAGCAAGAGCGGCGCTGGAATATTCTGGGCTCTCTATCTGGGGTGGTGGGGTCCTCAGTCCTCCCTCAGCCTCTCACCTTGCCTCCTCACAGCGCCTGGACCCGGTTCCCTCGGCCGAACTCACGCAGTCCCTCAGAACGGGAATCTCGCTTCTCTCTGCTCCCCAGTGCGCAGGTCAGTGGCGTCACATCCTGGCACCCGGATGTTCCCAGG
>NW_012111642.1:26431-37034 GCF_000951035.1 Colobus angolensis palliatus
CTATTGCAGAGAATGGCTGCAGGTCCCAGGCCAGGTGCTCCCTGCAGAGTGGCAGCTCCCGCGATTGTAGTGACCTCTGGGAGAAGACACACACCCTGACCCCCAATCCCATGAGGTGGCTGTTGAAGGAGGAGTATGGTGGGAGTGACAACATTGCCAGGATCTTCCAGGGCTGACAGGAAGGGCTGAGCTGGATTCTGTGGCCCCTCTATGTCAGGAGGGTGGACCCTCAGTCCCCACTCAGGAGGGTCCTGCTGCTGGCTCCTGGCTCTTTGATGAAGTGATGGGCGGGAGATGCTCTGTTTATGTCACCTCTAAGCATTTGCACAACAGCACCCGTTGCAAAGAATGGCTGTGGGTCGCAGGCCAGGTGCTCCCTGCAGGGTGGCTGCTCCAGTGATTGTGACCTCTGGGAGAAGATGCACACCTTCCCACAGGGGCTCCTCTCCAGTCAGAGCTACACTTGGCAAACCTTTTGTCCTCAAATGAATGTTTTATGGTTGGGCACGGTGGCTCACACCTGTAATCCCAGCACTTTGGGAGGCCAACATGAGCAGATCACCTGAAGTCAGGGGTTCGAGACCAGCCTGGCCAACATGGTTGTAACCCAGTCCCCACACAAAATACAAAAATTAGCCAGATGTGGTGGTGTACGCCTATAATCCCAGCTACTCGGGAGGCTGAGGCACGAGAATTGCTTGAACCCGAGAGGCAGAGGTTGCAGTGAGCCGAGACTGTGCTATTGCACTTCACCATGGGCCTCATGACGGAGTGAGACTCTCTCAAAAAAAAAAGAAGGAAAAAGAAATATGTTTTATGTATCTTCCAAAGATATATGTAGGTAGCTATATATATATGAGAATGCGTACCCTTAGTTTGCATGATTCACTCTGATATCCTATTCTACTTCTTTTCCATTCTTTATGTTCTGTTGACACATTTTTTTAACGCAATTCCTCTCCCACTACGCTGGTTTCAGGTTGTTATTAGCAGAACTCTGGAGCCATAGTGTCTTAACCAGCCCCATTTTCCTGGTGTCCTGCTATCACCCTAGGGCTACTAGCTCATGTTTTCAGGTGCTGCCTCAGATTGTACAATGGTGTGAAGTGAAAATTTTACAATGTGCATTTTTTTTTTTTTTTGAGACGGAGTCTGGCTCTGCCGCCCAGGCTGGAGTGCTGTGGCTGGATCTCAGCTCACTGCAAACTCCGCCTCCCGGGTTCACGCCATTCTCCTGCCTCAGCCTCCTGAGTAGCTGGGACTACAGGCGACTGCCAACTCGCCCGGCTAGTTTTTGTATTTTTTAGTAGAGACGGGGTTTCACCGTGTTAGCCAGGATGGTCTCGATCTCCTGACCTCGTGATCCGCCTGTCTCGGCCTCCCAAAGTGCTGGGATTACAGGCTTGAGACACCGCGCCCGGCCAAAATATGCATTCTAACTATTCTGTCATCTGCTATCTAGACAGGCTATAGACCTCCTCAACATCCCTGCCGCCAACTCCAGCTGACACTGCAAGTGTCAAACACAAGTACCAGCTCAACACAGTATTCACTCTCACCCAGAGCTTTCTCTGTTTCCTTTCTTAGATTTTGTTGCTGATACTGTGTCTTTCTCTTTCTTTTTCCCTTCTATCATTTCCCAGGGTTGATTTGAGAAACAGAGAACAGCAGCCCAAGTTTAATTGCAATGTTGGCAGCTACAGGTAAGATACTAAGTTATAAGTAATTGAAGTACAATTGACATTTTTACAATGTTCTGTTCCCCATCAATGAATATGTTATGCTCCTCTATTAATTTCAAACTCCTCTTACTTGAATCTGTCAGTATACTGTGGTAGTTCCCTCTATAAAGACATTCTGCATTTTGCTAGGCTTCTTTTCAGGTAATTCTTGGATTTTGATGCTATTGAAAATTGCATATTGTCTATTAATTGTTCTAGTTACTCATTGCTTTCATCTGGCAAAGATTTTTATTTTGTTATAGTAATCTGTTACACACCTCGTTCTGAAGGCCCGTTCACCTGAATCTTCCACATATCTATTTCTTTGAGTTTTCAAGACCTATAATGGTATTATCACTAAACATTATGTAGTTTTCCTATATTCACGCCCCTTATTTATTATGATACTTATAGCTCTGACTTTGTGTCTCAGTGATGATTTAAAACGTAGAGATAATAGCCTACATCTACTTCTTCTGAGTTGAATAAGTGTTCAAAAGTTTCGCATTGATGTATGTTTGCCGTTGATTTTAGAAAATGGAAGTTCTCTTTCAATATAGGTTAACTAAATATTTTTACCATGAACTTATACTGAATTTCCTTTAAAAGCTTTTCCTATTCTCCATTTTGTATGCAAGGGATTAAACTGAAACAAGTTTCTTTTTTGTAACGTTAAATCTTATTTCCTTTCCTTAGGCCGAGCCTGCCTGCTCATTTAATATGCCACCAATTTAGATAAGACGTGTGCTGTTATATAAGTGAGGTTGCTTGATGTGTTTTTTTTCATCAGGGTGGGAGTGGTCCTCATCTGGTTTTTGTATCCAGAAGGGCTAGTTGGGGATAACCAATTGAACCATTGTCTATATTTTGTATGCCTTGAAAGAGTTGAGATAAAATAGTAGTTACTTTTCCCTGATCATTTGGTAGAATTGGCCTCCAAAACTGCCTAATCCAGGAGATTTGAGGGTGGCTTGAGCTGTGAATATTGTACAGTTTCAGTTTGTATCATTTCATTAAAATTTTATTTTTCTTTTTGGAATGATTTCATCATTTATTTGTTTTAATTCTGCCAAGTGTTCAGTTTCACTTAGAATTTCACTTTTAGTGGCATGATATTTGTGATGAAAACGTTTTATTACAGAGCACTTCAAACACCTTGAACAATAGAATAATATAACGAACCCAGAACACCTGACACTCAGCATCAACCACCTTCAATACATGGCACATCTGGTTCCAGTTCGACGCTCACCTACTTGCATCTCAGCTGCTGGAATAATGTGGAGCAAATCTAAGACGTCATTCCATTTCATCTCTAAATACCTCAATATGTTTTCTAAAAGTTAAGGACTTTATATTAGCCAAAATCCCAATACAGTTTTCATTTCTAAAAAACTTAAATAAATGATTATCAAAAGTTCAACTAGTTTACACTCTTATGTGGCAGACTTATATTCATAAAAATGTGTTTCTTTGAATGAGTATGCCAATATAGTATTATATAGTCATTTTGTTTTGTTATAACCCTTAAGTCTTCTGTTATCTGTAGGTCCCCTCCACAGGAACTCAGGACCTGTTTTCTTGCTATGGCTTTCTTGTTGTTGGAAAGAAATGGGTCTTGTGTTCTTTCTAGTTTTCCGTAGTCTGGATTTTGCTGAATACAACACTATGATATCCTTTATCATATTCCTCAGCCCTTCATTTCTAGGGCTACAAGATGTTCCTGGCTCATCTTGTTTATGCTCTGCCACATTTCTAAAATAAGCCATTTCTCCAGAGGTCAGGTTCCTTCTATCAGGAAATGGTTCTAAAAATCTACATCAGGGAGGCCCATGTGCTCATTGCTACTGGGTAGCTTTTAGTGATAGGCTTCTCTACTGACAGAACAATTAAATATATGTGTGTATATATCATGGATATACAAATATCTATTAATTTGATATATACAAACATTTGACTCTATATTAAATTGAATGTAATTTTATACTGAGGTCTCCAACTCTAATCCATTGCCACAAGGATCGCTCTAGCTTCTTCTCCTTGTTTGTACATAGCCTACCAAGCCATCAATGAGAAACCTGGCTCCTATCATCCACCATCCATTTAATTAATGGTTCAGGCCAGTATGCATCTATAGCAGATTCGGATTTGGTAACCCATACCCTTTTGCCTCCATGAGAAAAAAAAAATTGTACGTGTAGCTCCTTTGGTATTTAGTCTTACAAACTAGACTTCACTCATTTTCAACATTATTAGGTCAGTAACTTTTCCCCCTCTTGCTCCACTGAGGTAATTTCATACATTTATAATACAGCTAGGGGTGTGTGTGTGTGTGTGTGTGTGTGTGTGTGTGTGTGTGTGTAATATTCTGCATTCTGTCCTGTGATGTTCCAACTTCTTAAGGTAGTTTTAACATTTGCACATATTAAGCTTCACTTTTCATGCTGTAAAGATCTATGGGTTTTGAAAAATGCCTTGTGCCCTTGCCTTGGTCCCTTTGGACTACCATAACAAAAAATGCAAGAGACTGGATGGCATATTAACAACAGAATTATATTTCTCACAGTTCTGGGGGCTGGGAAGTCCAAGATGAAGTTCAAAATTTGCTGGCAAATTTCGTGTCTGGTAGGGACCCACTTCCCAGTTCCTAGTCAGCTCTCTTTTCCCTCTGTCCTCACATGGAAGAAGGGGCAAAGGAGCTTTGTGGGCTTTATTTAATAAAGGCACTAATCCTATTCATGAGGGCTCAGCTCCCATAATTTAATCAGCCCCCAAATACCCCACCTCCTACCTAATCCCATCACCTTGGTGTTAGGATTTCAACATATGAATTTTCTGGAAACACAAACATTCAGACCAAGGCAACCTTGTATCCACTATCATAGTATCATCCATAGTAGTTTCACTGCCCTAATAAAATTCCTTGTGCTTCTCCTATAGCCTGCTACCTGGGAAGGACATAATGACAAAGCTCCAAACCAACCTTTGATTGTCTGAACTCGCCTGCCCATTATCAGCCTCACTAGACCCTGATACCAAAAGCCCAAAGGTAATAAAACCTTCCCTTCTAAAACACATTCCTACAGAGGTATGGGATACTTCCACTCCAGGACATTCATTGTTCACAAATCCTATAAAAATCCACTTTAAAAGTCTCAACTCCTTCCCTAGAAAGCCCCAATATCATTTATAGTCCAAAGCTCAAATAGGCTCAAATAGGCTTACAGCCCCTGATAGATAAATTTGTTGCCACGGGGTTACTTTGTCCCTGTAACTCACCATGTAACACAGCCATTTTCAGGACATGAAGAAATGGAAACATAGATTGACTGGATTAATATTGTCAACGTGACAATGCTCCCCAAAGTGATTTGCAGATTCATGCAACCCCTATACAAATACCAATGGCTTTCTTCACAGAAATCAGAAAAAAATTATAATTTTCATATGAAACCATAAAATACCTCGAGTAGCCAAAACAATCCTGAGCAAAAAGCAAGAAGCTGGAGGCATCACATTACCTGAAGTCAAAATTTACTACAAAGCTGTAGTAAACCAAGCAGCATGGTACTGGTATTAAAACAGACACACAGACAAATGGAACAGAATATAGAACCTGGATATAAAGCCACATGTTTACAACCAACTCAACTTCAACAAAGACACCAAGAACTTACAATAGTGAAAAGAGAGACATTTCAATAAATAGTGCTAGATAAGCTGGATAACTATAAGCATAAGAATGAAACTAGATTCCTATCTCTCATCACACACAAAAATCAAATCAAAAATGGGTTGAAGACTTGAATCTATGACCTGAAACTGAAACCATCAGAAGAAAACATTGGGGGAAATGCTCTGGGACACTGGTCTGTGCAAAGATTTCTTGACTAAGACCTCAAAAGCGCAGGAACCAAAGCAAAACAAAGCATTTGAATTACATCAAGTTAAAAAGCCTCTACATGGCAAAGGAAATTATCAACCAAGTGAAGAGACAACTCACAGAATGGGAGAAAATATCTGTGAACTCCCCATCTGACAAGGGATTAATAACCAGAGTACATAAGGAGCTCAAAAAACTTAGCAACAGTCTGATTTATAAACGGACAAATAATCTGAAGAGAAATTTCTCAAAAGAAGACACACAAATGGCCAGCAGGCATATGAAAAAATACTTATCACGAATTGTCAGAAAAATACAAATCAAAACCACAATGCAATATCATCTCATCCCAGTTAAAATGGCTTTTATCCAAAAGACACCCATGAACAGATGCCAGCAGGGAGGTGGAGAAAGGGGAACCTTTGTACACCGTTGGTGGGAATGGAAATTACTACAGCCACTGTGGAGAACAGTATGTAGTTCCTCAAAAACCTAAAAATAGAACTATTACATGATCTGAGAATTCCACTGCTGGGGAAAGAGACAGAGACAGAGAGATAGCAATAAAGAGATAAAGAGGAAAGGAAGGAAGGAAGGAACGAAGGAAGGAAGGAAGGAAGGACGGAAGGAGGGAGGAAGGGAGGGAGGGAGTGAGGGAGGGAAGGAAGGAAGGAGGGAAGGAGGGAGGGAAGGAAGGGAAGGAAGGAGGGACAGAGAGAAAGAGTGAAGGAAGGAAGGAAAAAAGAAGAAGGAAAGAAGGAAAGAGAGAAAGAAAGATGAAAGAAAGAAAAGAAAGAGAAGAAAGAAAAGGAAAGATGAAAGAAGAAAGAAAGAAAGAATGAAAGAAAGAAAGAAAAAAAGAGAAATCTCTGCATCAAAGAGATATAATTGCATGCTCATGTGTATGGCAGCACAAGTCGCAATAGCCAAAATATGGATTTAGCCTCAGAGCTCATCAATGAATGAATAGCTAAGGAAAATGTGGTATATGTACACAATGGAATATCATCCAGCCATAACAAGAATCAAATGCTGTCATTTGCAGTGACATGGATGGAACTGGAGGCCATTATATTAAAGGAAATAAACCAGGCATAGAAAGACAAATATTGCATGTTTTCACTCATATATGGGAGCTAAAAAGGTGGTTCTCATGAAGATAGCAAGTATACTGATGGTTACCAGAGGCCAGAAGGGGAAGTGAGGAAGGAAAGGAAAATAAAAGAATATAAATGTGTTTATTACCACTGAACTGCACACTTACACATGGTAAAGAGGGTACATTATATATGTATATTTTACCTCAATAAGAATAAATTTTAAAAATAAAAATCACTTTCTTCTCAGCACTTACTGCTTAGTTATTGTTGGAATAATGAATTAGTACTACAGGTAAGTCATGTACCTAAGTAAGTAGTAAAATAGAGACAACAAGAATAGTTAAGTGTAGAACATAGGGAACCTATTCTGGTTGAACAGAATTTTGTTACTGTTGAATTAATATATAGGTTCGACTTAACTGGGCTTTCCCATGAAACTCATTACATAGAAAGAGCAAACAATCATTACAATACTAAGTGAAGCCTGATCCTGAAAATCATGTTCTTTGCAACTCTTAATAGTTGGTTTTAGTTGGCAGAAGAACTTAGAAGAGGCTGGGTGTGGTGGCTCCCACCTGCAATCTAAGCACTTTGGGAGGCCGAGGCAGACAGATCATGAGGTCAGGAGATCGAGATCATCCTGGCCAACATTGTGAAACCCCGTCTGTACTAAAAATATAAACATTAACTAGGTGTGGTGGCACGCACCTGTAGTCCCAGCTACTCCAGAGGCTGAGACAGGAGAATCACTTGAACCGGGAGGCGGAGGTTGCAGTGAGCCGAGATGGCACTACACAGATCGTCTTTAGCCCCGCATCCATGTTGCACAGGACACAGAACTGTTCTTTAAAAAACACTCTGGAATGGATAAATGACAGGAGCGGCTCAACGAGATGGCTAGGTACCATAGAGAAGGCCTTCCACTGCTTTGAACACTGAGCTAAGCTCTAGAATAACTGAAGCTGCAGCCTATTGGACATGGGCATGTGTCAGGCAGCGTGTGACATGCCCCCCATGCAAGACCTCATTTCTCCCTCACAATACCCCTATGGATTAATCGGGACTCCCGAGAGACACCACCAATAGGATATCAGTAGAGATAGCTAGACAAGAGGGGACGTATTCTGGGACCTGGAAGATGAAAAGTCTCAGGACAGGCTCTCAGCAAGCTGGGACCCCTGGGATTCGAGGAGTGTGACTCGGTCCACATCCAAAAGTCTCAGAACCAGGGAAGTGCATGGTGTAACTCTCTGAGCTGGCAGTTCTGATATCCAAGGACAAGAAGAGTCCCAGCTCCAGGAGACAAAGGGAGGAACGTGCATTTCCTCCGCCCTGTTTCTTCTATCTGGGCCCTCAGAGAATTGGATAGGGCCTGTCTCTAGGGAAGGCAGCTTCCCCACTCCGGCCACCAGCTCACATCACTCTTCCCGGGAATACCTGTGCAGGTTCACCCAGGAACAATGCTTTATCAATTCCCTATGTGTTCCTTAAAGCAGTCACGTTGACACCTGAAATTAACCTTTACAATCTGTAAAATGGGAAATATGCCCATTGGACAAATGAGACAGACAGTTTGGGTAGCTTTCTTATAGTGCTTATAGATTATAGACCCAGGATGAAAACTCAAGTCTGCAAAGATTAAATTCCAAACTCCACCCTCTTAAGGACTGCTGCTCAGTGCTGTAGAAGCAGCACTGTATTAGACACTGTACGAAGATGGAAAAGACATTCAAGACACATTCCTGCTTTAGGAACCACCTACTAGCTTGCATTCATGACAGGAATCATATTTCTGTGACTCTACTATAGACCCCAGAACCAAGTGTGAATTGTCACGCTTTAGGTGTACAAAAGCTGTACAGAAATCCTAACTAAGGGCAACACAGTTGTAGGCTCCATTCACATAGGGAAGTTTTTATGGAAATTCAGCTTTTAGCCAATTCCTGAAAGAAAATATTTTAATGGCAGAAAAATGTTCTGCTCCAGAGTAAATAGTGGAAGGGCTTTTTGGGGAAAGAGGCCCTGGGCACAAGCCCAAGGAAGTGGGAAAAAGAGACTTACAGAATGAAAACAGGATTGAGGACCCTTCAGGGAGAGTAGTAAGGAAAAGTGCTAGACTAGTAAGCTGATAGGTAATTTTGAATCTTAACTAGGCTGAGAAATTGGATATAACTCAAAATTAGATGAGTCACTGCAGTAAAAAAATGGACAAGAGCAGAGTAAAAGAAAATAAAAACTTGTTAATAATGAATTAAATTATACATTCACCAAATATTGATTGGGCACCTACCATGGTCCAGGCAGTGGGCCAGATGCTAGTCAAAAAATAATAATAACTGTCATGACTATGCAATGCCTATGAGGCGTCCTTAGAATGGTGCTGGAAGATAGATGGGGCTATCTTATTCTATCCTGATTTTACAAAAGATGACCCTGAGGACCAGCCAGGCTAAGTAACCTGTTCCAGATGACCTAGTACTTGACCAGAAGCTTGTCTGACTCCACAGGCCACACATTCTCTGACATACCATGCAGCCAGAAAAGGGCAGTGAAGTACTAAGGTTTTCTAAGGTGTTAAGTATATGAAATAAGATAATTAAGAGTATTTAAAAAATTGTGGTGAAACACATATGACATGACATATACACTCCTAACAATAGTTTAGGTGTATAGTACAGTATTATTAACTATATGCCCATTGCTCTACAGTGGATCCTTAGACCTTTCTGTGATGGTTAATACTGTCAGCTTGATTGGATTGAAGGATGTGAAGTATGGTTCCTGGGTGTGTCTTGAGGGTACTGACAAAGGAGATTAACATTTGAGGCAGTGGACTGGGAGAGGCAGACCCACCCTCAATGTGGGTGGAGCAACATCTAATCAGCTGCCAGCATGGCTAGAGTAAAGCAGGCAGAAGAAGTTGGGAGAAGCTGACTGGCTAAGTCTTCCGGCCTCCATCTTTCTCCTGTGCTGGATGCTTCCTCCAACATCAGACTCTAAGTTCTTCAACTTTGGACTCTTGGACTTAGACCAATGGATTGCCAGGACCTCTCAGGCTGAAGACTGCATTGTGGCCTTCTCTAGTTTTGAAGTTTGGGGACTTGGACTGGCTTCCTTGCTCCTCAGTTTGCAGACAGCCTATCATGGGACCTCACCTTGGGATCACGTGAGTCAATACTCCTTCATGTATGCATCTATCCTATTAGTTCTGTCCCTCTAGAGAACCCTGACTGAGACTCTTTCTCATCTTGTACGACTGAAGCTCCATGCCCATTGAGCCTCAATTACCCAGTTTCCCCTCCACCGTCCCCTAGCAATCACCAACCTACTTTCCAGCTCTGTGAGTCTGTTTTGAATATTTCACAAAAGTAGAATTAGGCAACATTTGTCCTTCTGTGACTGGCTTGTTTCACTTAAGCATGATGTTCGCAGGTCCATCTATCCTGTAGGAGTGATTTCTGATGTACTACAAATTGAGAGTGTCTTGAAACTTGTCAAAAATGCACAAAGGTGGAGAGATGACTGTAGTGATAACCATGTTTTCATCGTGCAGCTTCAACCACTGGAAAAGGCAGCTAATTCCGTGTCACATATTACTCTCTCCAAATCTGTATATCACAATGGAATATTATTCAGCCATAAAAAGAATGACATCCTGTCATTTGCAGCAACATGAACGCAACTGGAAAACACTATGTTTAGCAAAATAAGCCGGGCACAGGAAGACACATGTCACATGTTCTCACTCATATGTCAGAGCTAAAAAAACTGATCTTATAGAGGTAGTGAATAGAATGGTGGTTACCAGAGGCTGAAAAGGATAGCAGGAAAGACAGGGAGGAAGGAACGTTGGACAACTGATACAAACATACAGTTAGACAGAGGAAATGAGTCCTAGT
>NW_012111642.1:42714-72820 GCF_000951035.1 Colobus angolensis palliatus
AGTTATACCTGATATAAATGATGAATTGATGGGTGCTGACGAGTTGATGGGTGCAGCACACCAACATGGCAGAAGTATACATATGTAACAAACCTACACGTTATGCACATGTACCCTAGAACTTAAAGTATAATAATAAAAAAAAATAATAAAAAAAGAAAATACCTAGAAGATTTGCAATGTTCTCAACACGTAGAAGTGATAAAAGTTTGAGGTGATAAATATCCCAACTACCCCGATTGGATCTTTACACAGTGTATTCATGTATCAAAATGTCACACTTACCCCATATGTATTTACAATGATTATATAGCAGTAAAAATCATGATGATATCAGTAATTAACAGCTAACATTTATCTGACATGTACGATCTGTCTAAGCTTTTCACCATCATTGTTTCCTCTGACACTCACAGTATCCCATGACACAGATACCATCATCACTGTCAGTTTTACAAATAAGAATAAGAAGAAGTGATTCCAGTGTGCTTTGGTTGAGTGCTTTGGTTGAGCAGCACTGAGAGAGCCCCGATTCACCTGGATAAGAATGTAATGCACTGCCTGGTTTAATTTTATACCTCAGAGCTTTTGTACTGTGAGTGCAATAAATCTGGTGTGTGCATAGAAATCAGGGCAGAGTTAAGGTCCTCCTAAGGAGTGAGTCAAGTACTTTTTGATTTGGCCAGATCAGCTTTCTTTAGATATCTGCACAAAAATGCTAACCTGCCAATCCCAGATGGAATTTTAACTAACATCAGGGAGATGAGACGGCCACTTCCCTCAGGGTCGTCCTTCAGTAAGAAGACCCCTCTCCAACAGGCAGAGGCAACAGACTGCATTTAGTCTGGATTTCAGTTGCTGAAGGAAAGGATTTGCCACTGGTTTGTTGGCACACTTTCTTGGGAGCTACCTTTGCACATTACCTCTAAATTTTGTTCTGTGAATCATTATTATAAAGACATACTTAGTTCTTTGTGATTGTACATTTCAATAATTCAGTTGTTAAGTGAGACAATCTTAGGAGACATAATGTTCTTGATGTCAGTCATTCTTCAAAGGAGGTGTGTGTTATGGAACAAAAGAAACTATGTGCTTCAATCTATCCACTAGACTATAAAAGGGCTAACTGCAAATTTCAGGAATACATATTTAGTAAAAGGCATTTGACTTACCATTTCTGGGAGAGAAGTAAATTTTTACATTTGTTTTATTGTGACTTGTTTCTGATATTCTGACTTAAAATTTCATGGTCACAAAAAAGTATAAATTAAATGTTCTCTTTATGAAAAATAAAGTAGTGGCTATACACAGGTGATGTGAGAAAAATAGTCACTAAAAAGTGGTAACCAAGAGTGAATACTGAAGTAATCTATGGACTTGGGGTGACAATGATGTGTCAATGTAAGTTCATGACGGGTAATACAAAGGTACCACTCTGGTGGGGGATATTGACAGTGGGGAATGCCATTGTGGGAGGACAGGGGAAAATGGGAAACCTCAGGACTTTTAGATCAACTTGTTGTAAACTGAAAATTATTCTAAAAACTAAAGTCATTTATATATGTGTGAGTGTGTGTGTGCATGCATGCACGTGTCTATTTACAAACACACACATGTATATATGTATATATACACATTATACACAAACATACACACATCCCTAATAACTTTTCAGGGCAAAAACTTCTTCCTTTCAGAACATCGGCCAACTTCAAGTATGCAGTTACTCATCTGAGGTAGCAAGGGGTGGCATAAATATCAACTGTTCCATCATTAAGTACACTGTGTCCTAACTCTTGTCCTTCCACTGTAGAATAAATATTTTCATAGCTCAGTATGAATATCAGAAGTCTCACAAGGACCTCTGGAGTGCTTATTTTGCCTCTGTGACTACTGGAAAAGTTCTCAAATAATGATCTTCTTAGAAACTTGATGTAGTACTTATATGTCAATACACGCTTTGAATAAAAGAAAAATTATTTACCAAAATGCACTTTAGGAATTAAATGACCCTCATAATGTCCAATATTGGGTCATGACGGAGGATTCATTTTTCCTGTATAAGTGATATTAAACTAAATATATATATATATAGAGTGTGTGTGTGTAAATGCGTGTTTACACACACACACATATGTAAATATACACATTATACACACACATACACACACTCCTAATAAGTTTTCAGGGCAAAAACTGCAACTTTAGGAATTAAATGCCCCTCATAATGTAGAAAAACAGAATCTGTACGAACCTGGTTTTTTAAAACTTGGGAAACCTTGAAAAGAAAAGTTGTATAGCGAGGCCAATTAAAATGAAACTCACAAAGAAAAATCAGAGGAAGTGGCTCCTCTCCTCCCAATGGGAGTATGGGGTTTTGAATGATTCATGAACACAATTTCAGAAACTCTGCAAAAGAATATGTTTAACTGACTTATTCCAAAATTATTCTGAATTTCGTACTTACTACATAAAATGTTTACAAATGAAGATTTTCAAATTGTGCATTGCAAAAAGAAAGGTAGACAAATTCATGATTCAAGTTTTCAGATGCATGTATACCTAAACTTGCACATACTCCATGAATATTAAACTTGAAAAACAAAGCACTCTACATAATTTATCTTGCCACAGATGAGAAATACTTGTAGTCATAAGTAATTAAGTATACATATATATGCTAATAAAATACTTTCGATCAATGCTCAGGGGAGGTATCATTGAATGGTGAACCAAAACAAATTAAATGGCATTTTGATGTCTTTGTGGAAATGACATATCCATAAACCAATGGCTCAGTACTGATAAACATATATCTTGTTCAGTTGTCTTAATCATTTATAGTAAAGTTTTTCAGGAACACAAACTTTAACTTACTTTAGTAATTTTGATAAGGCTACAGAGTATTCTTAAATCATACTTTTATTGGAATGGGCTGTTTAACCTAATGAGTAAATACAGAAGAATGCACAGATAATATAGTCTTCTTTTATTGTTGTCCCTAAAAGAGAAAAATGTACCCTTCCATGCCCATGCTTTCCACATTTTGGGACTGATACAGACCCACAGAGGCCACACCTCAGAGTATATTATCTTTAATGCTATAACTTAATTGACCATTATATAACTGTACAGTTGCTGCTACTCACATAATTGTGTTTAGGGTTCATTCCACAGCAACGAGGTTTTGCACTTAACAAACCAACTAATGATAAATGAAGTATACTGATTTGTACAAGAATTATCAAAACACTGTCAGTGTGGTTTAGTAGCTGGAGTTATGCTTGTATCGTATAACATGGGTTCAAGTTATTTCTTCAGTCATCAGAATAACAGAGGTTGAAGAGACAACTGAATAAGTGCCAACTCTTGCTGCAGTTGTTTCAAAAAAAAAAATTTAAAGAATTGTGATGCACATTCCTACAAATAAAATATTCCAGTGCTTACATCAGTCCTGAGTTTTTCAGATTAAACCTGCACTACTTACAGTCTCCAACACAATTTTATTTTGGAACACAGTGATTTATTTTTTAAGTTGACTTTCTTCACCAAAAAGACTTCCTTCACAATACTCTTCCAAATCCTCGATGCTCTAAAACAAAAAGCCTAGTTCACTGACAGGCCACCACTTTACATCTCATGTTTTAAACAGGGTAAATTAAATGTCAAAAGGAAATAGCTTGTAATAAAAGATGCTGGTTATTTACTTCAAATTTAAAAACTGTAATCAATACGCGGAGCTCCAAATGCCCACTTAAGCTTTTTAATGCCAGATTTCAGTGAAATATTATTACAGCAGGTCCAACAGGCATGTACTTTGCCTGAAAAAAAAAAAAGATGGGTTTATGGCCGTCTCAAGGTCGAAGCAGAGCAAAGACAGAAGAAGACTGGCAGTCTTATGTCATGAAACACCACATTTTTTCACGAGGTAGTGATCCATTTATTATCACTAATAGTCCACATAACATGGTTTCCATTGAAGGGATAAAATGGTCTGTGATATGACTTCATCAAGGTAGAGAAAACAGAACTGTATTTGAAATATATCCTATTCACTCAACAAATAGTTCAACAGTTCCTACTCCCTAAAATGTTGTATTTTAATGCTGAGGAAGAAGTAGAAAGTGAAGACACAATCTCTTCCACATTCCTGTGGCATGAGCAAATGCACGAATAAAAAAAAAAAGTAATACAAAAATTGTGTAACTGCCATGGAAGGGTAACTCACTAGGACATGTAGCCAAAAATAGGGGCTGATATCGACTTAGTTTGCAAAAAATTTCAATCAGTCAAAAAAGAACACGATTTTAGAAGCATGGTGAGGGAAGAGCAAGAGCAAAGCATGGGAGTAACGGTGAGTTCATTCAGAGAAGGCTGTCAACCTGGAGAGATGGGAGGAAAGACAGAAGGCAGCAAAACAAGCCTAAGAAGCGGTCACGTAAAGGGGAGTGCCTCTGAATACCTAAGAACTGAGAAGTAGACACCACTGACAGACTGGGAAGAGGGAAGGGCTAGGAAGCATTTTAGAAAGGGAAGGGTTTTAGGAAGATAATATTGCCGATCAGTGAAGTATGGCTCAGAAGAGAAGAGAGAACTCAGATAACAGTTTAATAGTACAAGCAAGGAAGAATGAGGTCTTAAACTAGGGCAGCTGCAGTGGGAATTTAAAGAAAAAAATTAAAGAACCATTGCAGAGGTAAAACTTGCAGAGCCTCAAGACAACTGCATGGGAAAGATAATGGACTGGTAAGAGCCCAAGATGATACCAAAGTTCCTACCCTAAGTGGTAACATGTAGCATAAGCATTGACAGGAAAGCTTTTCTAGTTTCATGTTCATGTCAATTAATAAATGGTTTCTGGGAAACATTATAGCAACATGTTCTCTGCTTGTGACTTCTATTTAAATAACAGTTTTGTGTATAGATAATCCTCAAGTTGCTTGAAAATTTTATTATTAAACTCTTTTCCCAGTTTATTTAACACATCTAACTTAGTACAGAAGAGTGACTTACGAACATGTATTTTCACAAAGTTATTAAAAAGAATACCTCTCAAAAAAGAATTCCATGGTTTCCTAAATAATATACATCTACAGGAAGAAGAGGTTATTGTCCGATGACAACTTGCTAATGTGCTATACGACAGCAGATAATTCTCAATGCACAAAGTGTTAATTATCTGCTGGCTTTCCCATTCTGCTATACATGTGAACCATCACTTTTGATTGTCATGTAAAACCATTACTAGTCAGTAATAATTTTGAGAGTAAATATGCCATAAAACACTCCTATATTACAACAGGAAATAAAAGAGGTACTCAGGAGTTACACTTGCCTACTTCCTGTTTAACTACAACTGTTGAAACAAGACAAGCACAAAAGACACCCAGAAAGAATTTATGGACTTCCTGCTTTCCATTATAGATTTGTCGCTGATCTCCTAAAAACTGAAAATAAAATCTTAATTAATGTGTTAATAAAGTGTCGATTTTATACACAAGATGAATATTTCTAGGTAAAATTTCCAATTTACCTTTCTTTCCCTGTTCTCAATAGGTCCCACAAAACTATTCATGAATCCTAAAAATACATTTACCAATTATGTTAAATCCAGAACAATACATTCAAAGTGAAAATGGTAAGTAATTTAAAATGTATAACCAAAATATCTTTCCATGCATTCAGAAACAAGCAGATTGTCTTCTATTTTTATGCATGCTTTGTATTTCATAAGAATGTATTGTATAACCAAATGGAACAGACCTTCATGAATTGCTCATGAAGGGATTAATTGCTTAATCCCTTTCAGTTGCTGTCTGCTAATGACTCTCTCTTGTTGCCATCTCTTTTGTTGCTCTCTAAATATTTTCTAGAAGCACAAAACAAAAAAGTGGAAAAAAAAGGGTAAATGTCAATACTTACAAAACATAATTCTGCATTAGCTGTAAAAGAATACTCTTTAAAATCAATACTTCTGAGCATTTTCTTTTTGGCAACTTTTATGACCAATTTTAAACAGTTATGTTCACCACTCATATGCTAAAACAATATAATAACTTTTTTCATCATTCATTGAGTAAAGCATTTCCTTTCTTATACATATTCAACACGTATGTCCTAATTCTTGATTTCAGATGAAGAGTAATTGATGACCCTGCCTGTAATTTGTTTACCAAGGATAGGTAAGATCTGTACAGAAACATTCTTTCTTACTAAGATTTTAAACATTTATAAAATCTTGGTCATTTCAATATGCACATAGATGAACCTCCCAATAACGCTGGCCTTTCTACACTTTGACCTAATCTCCAATAACAGTGTTCTCCTCTCTTCTATGTGGCACTCACTCACACAGTCGTTCCCTAGATTTTGTCATTCCCAATGACTACAACATCTACTTAACATTAATAATAGCAATGATAAAGAGCAACCATCAGTCAGATTGCATCCCAAAGATGTTAAATAAACCCATTGCATAGGAACGCTTTAATCCTAAAAACAACTCTGAGGTAGGTACTCTTACCATATCTCCTTTTATAGATAAGGAAACTGAGACACAGAGATAAATAATTTGCCCATGGTTTCCGAGCCAGCAATGGTCAAACTGGAGTTGGATCCCAAGCGGGGTGGTTCCAGAGTCCTGGTCCTTGACCACTGCACTCAGCTGTCCCTCTGTCTTCCCAACATACAGCCACTACCTCCCTGCAATTGGAGGTCACTTACTTCATTACTACAGCTCAGGAGTCTATCCGGACCTGACACCCATTGAATGGAGCCCTTTTCACTGCCCAACACCCCACCCCCATGTGCTCGGGTAACTCAGTCTGAAATTCCACAACCAGTCATCATAACCCCATCCCCGTGTCTATGCCCTGCCCAACTCTCCCTCTATCAGCGTGCTCAGCTACAACCCAACCCAGAAAATTCCAACCCTACAGTTGCTCTTGCACAAATACACCAACTGGGCTCACTTTAACGTCTTAATCACTATGATGTTGACCCCATTTGGGCCCCTAATGCTGCATGGCACTTATATTCCCCTCATCCACTAGTCCACTAATGGCACCCCTCTCTGGGCTCATGCTCTCTTCCTTCTTTGCTGGATTTCTGCATGAACTATTATCACCTGAGACACTGATACAATAGGTTAATCATAAAGCTAAGCCTGATACCAACAATTTGTTTTTCTTCTCCCTCAGTCTTCTGCATGTGTGTATTGTATTTTCGAAGAAAATTCAGCAACTGCAGAGAACATCTACAATTACATTTCTGCCTGTAACACATAATAAGTAACACGCTCATACTTCATAGAAAGATGAAAAATCAACCGTATTGAAGCCAAAACTTATTTGACATAATTTATACTACAAATAGAACAACCTGGGTGACAAACTAAGAAGGGAGTAATAGCAACTGAAATCCTCTCATTGGGAAAAGGGGAAATGAGTTACTCTCACTCTGAAAGGATTTCTTCCTGACTATTAGATCAGCTATCTTACATTCTTTAAGTACTGAAAACAAAGGAGGGTTTACTGCACTAGAAATTTCCCGGAAACATTCATTTTCTCTAAGAGCAGTTTACTTTTCGTTTCCTCTTACTGACTAACGTGGGGGTTCCCATAAGGAAATTCAAGAATATCATGGCCACTCATCCCATAACATTTCCCAAAAGAAGTATTTCATAGAACTGTTTCTCCACTCTGACACGACAATGATTTTGTAAAAGAAATAGTGAAAACAATTTAACTAAAATAGGTAACTTATTTAAAACATAAGATTATCCCTTTCTGCATAATGGAATACCATTAAGGATCTAAAACTAAACGTTGAAGACATTTACCTTACTTTTAGTTAGCATATTTCTAGAAATGGATAAAAACTAATTTTACAAGAAGGCTATTACTATCTGGAAGGCAAAAAGAGGTCATCTTCATTGGCTTCTAGGTAATATCTCATAATTCTGTTAAACTGAGGTTATAAAACTAAAGAAACTTACCCGCTTAGGGAAGAATCAAGTAAAATACGTTGTTCACTGGAGACACCAGTAAGTACAGGACACTGAAATGATCTGCACCAACAAATACAAAAAAAAAAGATATAAATGTCATTATGCAAAAAAAAGCAGCAATTATACCTTTTCAGTTGTTGTGTTTTCAAAATATGTTCCATTCTGTTCTTGGTGTTGCTGCAAGCTTTTGGATACGTTTCAACCCTTTTTCTCTTTGCAGAAAGACCCCGTTTCATGTCACCTAGATAGTAAATGAAAATGCATTAAAAGTTAATGTTGAAAAGTAGTTCCTTGGAATATATTCAAATCAATATGGGACACGATGGTTCAGTGATATTAGAAGGACATTTGAATTGTAAAATGCAAGAATCATTTCAAAAAGCAAGATTTACCCACTTATTTCCTGTAAAATCTTTCAGATATTAATATTAGTATTCCAATTTTAAATGGTAAAACTGCAAATCACTTTTAATTGACAGATGATGAAAAAAGGCAAATAATTAAAAGCTTCTATTTTTAAAATGTACAGAAACAGAGAATTACAAACACAGAATTTAATTTCTACATTTAGAAAATGTCCTACAATTCAAAGGACATGTTTCCATGAAATACTGTCATGGCTCATTATGTAAAGCACACAAAAGTATCTTATTTAACAAGACCATCAAAAGGGTAGAAATAATACACAATAAGAAAAGTATTTTTAAGCACTCTAGTGATTAATGCTATTAACTGTATTGTAATAAAAGAATGTCCATGGGTATAAAAATTTAAGTTTAAGTAGACAAATAAATTCTCAAACACTTTTGAAATACTTTCTTGGAGCTTCTTATGTGACATTTTTATCCATAGTGCCATGTCTCAGAAAACTGGAATACTGCAAGGAATGCTTTCTTAAACCTGGTTTCACATCAGAGATCTACCATCAATTGCCGTTAATGGTTTTCAGCAATCATAAAAGATCTGCACCACACTACAAATATTTTTACATACAGTACCCATCTATAATACTCAACTTATTAGGCAGCTCACAAAACCAGCACTTTGTCACCACCTAACAGAGCAAAGTTTTCCAAATATACTGCTTGTATGAATTATCTCTATAGAAGAGAAAATAAAAGAGCAAAACATTTTAAAAATAAGAGTATTGTCTCCATAGTCTCTACAGAAATGTTCTCAAACGTTTTTGGAAATATGGTCCTATAACAGTCAGTGCAACCAGCCTTTCACGTGGCAATATATACTTTATGAGTTTTTGGATCCAATTACATGTTTCTCACTGGTAGAAAAGTTGTATTTACTTTTCTACTACACAGTTTATTAGTGCAATAATAGTAGAAAATACTCATTTTACAGAATTCAATTTTCTCTGGTACTTTAAAGCAAACAAAATCAGAAAGCTATGACAATAGGATAGCAAAATTAGGAATACGAAAAACTCATATGTAAAACTCTGAGTACCCAGATGGACACGAAGAGGGGAACAACAGACACTTGGGCCTACTTGAGGTGGAGCGTAGGAGGAGGGTGAGGATCAAAAAAACAGCCCACCAGGTACTATGCTTATAACCTGGGTGACAAAATAATCTGTATGCCAAACCCCTGTGACACACAATTTGTCTGTATCACAAATCTGCACATGTACTCCCAATAAAACCTGAAAAAAGACCACTGATACGTGACTTAATGTGGGTACACTGAAAGGAATGAATAGAGCTGCTCCTCATCCATCTTTACTCTGAAGTCATCAAATTTCTCGTCTATTTTCTAATAAAGATTTTGAGGTATTATTTTGAATTTTTAACTCTGTGTTTATCTACACTTGACTTTTTGTTCCTCATGTCAGGTAGAGATCCAGTTCTGCTTTCCTTTTTCACATGGAAATTAAGTTGTCTCGTCCTCATTGGTTGAATACTGTACAGTTTTCCCATTATCAGCTTATTTACTAAAAAGTCCTTCTTTGTCCCTGCTAATTTGAAATGCTACCTTTTTCATACTCTCAATTTACATGTATTATTGGGTCTACTTATCACTTTCTAGTATGTTGCCTTGGACTGTCTGTCCATTCTGATGCCAGTGAATCCACAGTGTTTTAATGACAGAAGCTCGACTGTATACTGTATTGTGTTTTAGGCCACTTATTCCTCATAGCTCTTCCTTTTCCGTCATTTTGTAGCTATACTTGCCTTTTTAACTAGGCATTATAATATCATCTTGTTCTCCCCAGGGCAGAAGAGGAATTGTAATAAACTTAAAACTCACTTAGGGAGAAGTAACATCTTGATGATGTTATAATGTCCTCACATGGAACAAGGGATTTCTACCCACTAGTCCAACTCTACTTTTGTGTCTTTGTAAAAGGCATTTTATACTGTTTTGAATATGTCTTAATTTCATGTCTATTTTTTAAAATCGCTTTTGTTGCTCTTGTAAATGAAGTTTGTTTTGTTTTTAACTTTTGTCTTCTAACTATTTTTGTGTCTATGGAGGCTGTTGATTTTTGTGTGTCAATTTTATATACTGAAAACTTTCTGATTTTTTTAAATGTTTTAGTTAGTTTTGCCCCTGATTCTCTAGTATATTATGACATTATCTTCAACTAGAGATAATTTTAGCTCTTTTCCAATTCTTTTGCTTCTAATTTTTTTGTCTCGCTCATTGCATATGTGACAACCTTCAGGACAATGGTAGGTAATAATGGACACATTAAACATTTCTGCCAGCTTCTTTACTAGAATGCCTCAGGATTTCTCCAATATTTAGCATTCAATTTTGATTATAATTTTTTTCAAATTTTGCCATTTTTTAGTATCTGTGAAGATAGTTGTACAATATTTTCCTTATGCCTATTAAATAGCAACGTTTTAAAATTGCTAATATTCCACCTTGTATTCCTAGAATAAATCCTACTTGGCCATGGTGTACCATTTTCTCATTGTGATTTTTGAATCTGTTTGGTAATATTTTTATTTAGGATTGCCACATTAATGTTCAGAAGCGACATTGGCCAATCTGTGATGCTGCTGCCATTATCAGCTTTAGGGAATATTGTTCTACTTCCTCCTAAAAAAAAAGTCTAGGCCGGGCGCGGTGGCTCAAGCCTGTAATCCCAGCACTTTGGGAGGCCGAGACAGGTGGATCACGAGGTCAGGAGATCGAGACCATCCTGGCTAACACGGTGAAACCCCGTCTCTACTAAAAAATACAAAAAACTAGCCGGGCGAGGTGGCGGCGCCTGTGGTCCCAGCTCCTCAGGAGGCTGAGGCAGGAGAATGGCATAAACCCGGGAGGCGGAGCTTGCAGTGAGCTGAGATCCGGCCACTGCACTCCAGCCCAGGCGACAGAGCTAGACTCCGTCTAAAAAAAAAAAAAGTCTAGTGTTTACCTTCATTTTCTAGTCTTCAAAGCAATTTATAAGTGCTGCAATTATTTGGCCCTAAAGGTTTGGAGAAAGTCCCTGTGAAGGAATCGGTGCCTGATGGTCTCCTATGGGTTATTTCTTTCACAATGCTATTTCCTTTGTAGAAATTGTCTTTTAACCTTTTGGGCGCTATTGGTGTCAATAAAGTGTATTTTGACAAGAAATTACATTGTTCATAGAGCGTTACAAATGTATCCGCATAGAGATGTGTAAAGATGTCCCTTTGGTTTTTACAAATTTCCTCTTTATTATAATTTACAGGCACACCTCAAAGATACTGTGGTGTTCAGTTCCAGACCATCATAATAAAGCAAGCAACACGGATTTTTTGGTGTTTCTTGTACATAAAAGTTTAAGTTTACACTATACTATAGCTTATTAAGTGTGCAAAAGCACCATGCCTAAATTTATATACCTTAATTTTAAAATATTCAAGTATTAAAAATGCTAAATATCACCTGAGCCGTCAGTAAGACATAATCTTTTAGCTGGTGGAGAGTCTTGCCTCGATGTTCATGGCTGCTGACTGATTAGAGTGGTGCTTGCTAAGGATTGGGGTAGCTGTGGCAATTTTTCAAAATAAGACAACAATGAAGTTTGATGCATAGAGAGACTCTTCTTTTCATGAAAGATGTATCCATAGCATATGATGCTGTTTCATAGCATTTTACCCACCCATAGTAGAACTTCTTTCAAAGTTGGAGCCGAACCTTTTAAACCCTGCCATGGCTTTTTAAGCTAAGGTCATGTAATATTCTAAATCCTGTGTTGTCATTTCAACTACATTGCTGCATCATCTCTAGGAGTAAATTCCATTTTAAGACACACATTTTTTGTTCGTTCATAAGACGCAACTCCTCGTCCATTTAAGTTTGATCATGAAATCGCAGCAAATCAGTTCCTTCTTCAGGAACCATTACTCTTTCTGGTTCTCGTACTGTGTCCATCACTTCTGCAATTATTTCCCTCACTGACATCTTGAACCCCTCAAAGTCATTCATGAGGATTGGAATCAACTTCTTCCCTTTAATGTTGATATTTTGACCTCCTCGCATGAATCACCAATGTTCTTAGTGGCATCCAGAAAGGTGAATCATTTCCAGAAAGTTTTCAATTTCTTTTTCTCAAATCCATCAGAGGAGTCACCATCTGTAGCAACTGTAGCCTTATGAAGTGTGTTTGTTAAATAGGAAGACTTAAAGTTAAAATTACTACTTGATCTATGGGCTGCAGAGTGAAGGTTTCATGCATGTTAGCAGGCATAAAAATAAAAAAATCTCCTTGTACATCTTCATCACAGCCCTTGAGTGACCAGACACAGTGTCAATGAGTGGTAATATTTTGAAAGGAATCTTTTTTTTTCTGAGCCATAGGTCTCAAGAGTGGGCTTAAAATCTTCAGTAAGCCATGATGTAAACAGATGTGTGTCATCCAGGCTTTGTTGTTTCATTTCTAGAGCACAGGCAGAGTAGCTTTAGCATCATTCTTACAGACTCTAGGATATACAGAGTGGTACATAAGCATTGGCTTCAACTTACAGTCACCAGTTACATTAGCCCCTAACAAGAGTCAGCCTGTCCTTTGAACCTTGGAACCAGGCATTGACTTCTCCTCTCTAACTATGAAAGTCCAAATGGTATCTTCTTCCAAAAGAAGTCTCTTTCATCTAGAAGGAAAATCTGTTGTGAAAGTAGCCACCTTCACCCATGATCTCAGATAGCTCTTCTGGAGAACTTGCTGCAGCGCCTCCATTAGCACTTGATGCTCCACCTTGCACTTTTATATGATGGAGACAGCTTCTTTCCTTACACCTCATGAGCCAACATCTGCCAGCTTCTCATGTTTTTTGTTTGTTTGTTTGTTTCTGCAGCTTACTTATCTCTCTCAGCCTCAGAGAACTGAGGAGAGTTAGGACTGTGCTCTGGACGAGGCCTTGGCTTAAGGACATGTGGCGGCTGGTTTGATGGTCCATCCACTAAAACTCTCTCCATATGAGCACTAAAGCTGTTTTGCTTCCTTATCATTCATGTATTTGCTGGATAGCACTTTTCATTTCCTTCACATTGTTACTGATGGTTTCACACAGGAAGCCTATCTCAGCTGTCGACATGCCTTCCTTACTAATCTTAACAATTTCTAGCTTTTGATTTAAAGTGAGTGATGTGCAACTCTTCCTTTCCCTTGAACATTCAGAGGCCATTGTAGGGTTGGGAATTGGCCTAGTTTCAATACTCTTGTGTCTCAGGGAGTAGGGAGGCCAGAGGAGAGCGAGAGACATGGAAAAAGGCCAGTCATTGGAGCAGTCAAAACACACACGTTGATTGATTAAGTTTCAATATTATAGGGTGCATTTTGTGGCTTCCCAATGTGATTACAATAGCAACATCAAAGATCACTGATCACAGATCATCATAACAGACATAATCCAAGCGAACATTTGAGATGTTGTGAGAATTGCCAAAATGTGACCCAGAGAAACGAAGTGAGCACATGCTGTGAAAATGGTGCCCACAGATTGCTCAATGCAGCGTCAAAAACAAGCTGTATCTGCCAAGTACAATAAAGTAAAGCACAATCAAATGAGGTATTCCAGTAGTTTTATTTCTGCTGTGCAGTACATCTGTCTGTCTGTCTGTCTATCTATCCATCTATCTATCTATCTACCCATCTACCTAACTACCTGTCTGTCTACCTATCACATATAGTAACACTATCTCTATGACTTTGATTCAGTTAGCTGCTACTTCATCTGCTTCAATGTTTTAAAAAGAACATCCTGACTTCATTACTTGATCTCATCTTTCTGTTTTCTCCCTCAATAATGTCTGCTGTTTATATTAATGTTATTTCTTTCTTTGTGCTTTCTTTTGCCTTATTAAGCCAAAAACAATAATTTTATTTCTAAATTTTATATCTAGTCCTTGAGTTAGAAATTTCCCTCATTCATTGTCATGGGTATGAGTATTCAAAGCTGCCCATATTTCTCTCATCACTTCTTTAAATATGTCTCATAGATTTAGATCTGTAGGGTTTATTGTAATTTATCAGAAATTATATAATTTCATCTCATATCTCCACTGGCATCCAATATTCTTTTAACAGATGATAAGAGTTCTAGTCTAGTGGGCAGAGATTTTTATAGCTTTTAGTTGTAGTATACTATGACGATGGCATGTCGTTTGTGATTTCTTTATTTCGTGGAACTTACTGATGTTTTCTTAGTGACCTCACATGTGATCAACTTTTGTAAATGTTCCTTGTATATTTGAGATGTATTTTCTGGTGTCATGTTGTAGTTTTAATACATATACATTAGTTCTACATTTTCAAAAATGTTTACAATGTTACACTGGGCTGGTTGTGGTGGCTGACACCTGTAGTCCCAGCACTTTGGGAAGCCGAGGTGGGAAGATCACTTGCACACAGGGGAGCAAGACCAGACTGGATAACAAAGTGAAACCTCGTTTCTAAGAAAAGAAAAAAGAAAAAAGAAAAAACAGCCAAGCATGGTTGTATGTGCTGGTAGACCCAGCTACCTGGGAGGCTGAGACAGCAGGATCTCATGAGCCTGGGCAGTCAAGCTGTAATGAGCTATAAGCGTACCACTCCACTGCAGCTGGGACAACAGAGGGAGACACAATCTCAAAAACAAAAACAAACAAACAAATCTCATGTACCCTCTAAATATATATGCCAGCTATGTACCCACAAAGATTAAAAACTGAAACTAAAAACAATTTACAAATTTCACTGCCGGGAGCGGTGGCTCACGCCTGTAACCCCAGCACTTTGGGAGGCTGAGGTGGGTGGATCACGAGGTCAGGAGATTGAGACCATCTTGGCTAACACGTTGAAACTCCATCTCTACTGAAAAGTAGAAAAAAATAGCCAGGCGTGGTGGCGGGCGCCTGTGGTCTCAGCTACTCAGGAGGCTGAGGCAGGAGAATGGTGTGAACCCGGGAGGTGGAGGTTGCAGTGAGCCGAGATTGCACCACTGCTGTTATTTCTTTTTGGCTGTTTAACTGGTTGTGGCAAATTGCATTTTCAGGAGCTGGCCACAGCACCATCTTCTCTCTTCTTTCCATGTGACCTTGACATTGCTTTTATCAAGGAGTGGAGCCCACATGTCCTTCTCTTGAACTGAGGCAGCATCTGAAACTGCTCAGACTGAGAGAGGACCACACAAGTGATGATTTGTGTCTGAAGAGACTAGGTCATAAAAAATGCTATGAAATCCCACCTTACAGCTTACTTAGCCCTGTGATCCCACTGGACTTCTACTCCATCTGGACTGCTACTCCATTTTCCTTTTCCGTGTTCCTCTATCCATGAGAATTTCCTGTCTTCTCAGATTGAAAGTCCAACATTTCTGTCAGTCACCTCCCAAAAATTTCTTGTGCATTCACTGTATTTGTCAGGAAAAATCTTATTGTTAGAAAAAAAACTTTTGCATTGCTGGCCCCTGTCCCTGTGCCTGTGGAAAAAATTACTTAACATAGCCAGTTTTTGCCATCTTGACTGTGTTTGTTTTCCAGCCTCAATTAGGCCCTCAAAATGGTCCCCAAGTGTCCCGTTTCCACCCGGTCAACTCATTCTCCCAACTGTGATTTTTTTTCTGCTGCCTTTTCTGCTGTACTCACCCTTCAAGTCTGCTACTTCCATTCCCAATGTCCTGTTACACTCACCCTTTGACCCTCTTCCTGTTTTTCTGACAATTCAAATGGAAACCCCCGAAACTTCGCCATCAAACCTACAAGCTACCTGCATCTGTGCCCGATCTATTAGAGGAGCAGAGACGTCCCTGCCCCTGTGTTCTACATGTTCCATGGCCCCCTGTCTTTCAGGAACCTCATGCTATCCATTAGTTTATCCATTATCTTTCTCCTTCCTGTATCTTCAGTATGTCTTTCTTTTTGCATCTTTCTTATTTCCATTGGCACGTACTTGAATCTCCTTCAACTTGAAAACACCCGGGCGTTATTCACAACCAGTGTAATTCCCACCACTCTCTTACTCTTTGTGGCAAACTTTCCAAAGGATTATCTCTACTTGGTGCCTCTATTGCCTCACCGCTCACATTTCCTGTAACCCACTAGAAACCAATGTGGGCCCACACATCTCTTCAACAAAAACTCTCCCTCAAAAGTCACTGGTGACCTCCATGGGACTACAACTAATGGACATTCTCTGGCCCTCATCTCAGTTGTCAGTCAACACTGTACAGCACTCTCCTCTTTTTCTCTTTCCCCTGCTTTTGTCTTCCTTTGTCTTCCATAACAATACATTCTCCTGTTATTCTCTTCATTTTGGCCACCTCTCAATATTTTTACTAGCAGCACCTTCTCCACGGGGCCCTTTCAAGATGGAATTCCAAGGGATTTGGTTTTACTCAATTATCTTCCAGGTTTATACTCTCTCTCTAAACATTTTTATATAATATATAAGTTCAGATTTCATGGCCCTATTCAGGCCTACCAAATGAACTCTGTGGGAGGGAACATGAAATCTGCATTGGAAATGTTATCCAAGTTGTTCTCATATGCCCGCACACTATTTGTCAGGGACTGCCTGGTTGACTTGACATTAACAGTGGCAGCTCAACACCTCCATCTGGTGACTTTCTGACACCATCATCTTCTTTTTGCAAATACAGTCCATGGAGGTTAGTAAAGTAAAATGTCAAAAGTGAGAAAGCAATAAAGAACAGAAAATATGGAGTATCTGCTGCATGAATAATTCAGATTGAATTATGTCATTTTACGACATATCTAGCAGCAAAGTAGAACTTGTCTATTTTAACATTTTGAGAGTAAATCCAGTGGACACCTTTCCATTCTCATCTAAGGACAGGAAAATACAGGCATTGGATGACTCCCCCTCCACAGATCATTACACCAAGTTTCTGGCTTCTAACAATGGTGCCAAGGGCATTAATGGATTTGTATAAAGTTAGTCTTCCAGAGATTAGCTAATAAAAAGCCCTGTACTTTCCACTAATACAACAGCATGGGTTTTGATTCTCATTTCTCTGATGATCAGTGATGTGAAGCATTTTTTAAATATAACTGTCCATCATTTCTATGTCTTCTTTGGGGAAATGTCTATTCAGAATTTTTGTTTACTTTTTAAAGGAGTTATTTTTCTCCTGTTGTTTGTGTTCCTAATGCATTCTGGATTTTAGTCCCCTGTCGGATGAATAGTTTGCAAATATCTTCTCCCATTCAACAGGTTGTTTCGTTACTCTGTTGATTATGTCTTTTGCTGTGCAGAATCTTTTCAGTTGAATGCACTGCCTTTGTCTATTTTTGGTTGCTTTGTTGCCTGTGCTTTTGAAGTCTTGTTCAGGAATTCTTTGCCTAGACCAATGTCCAAGAGATTTTCCTCTAGGTTTTCTTCTAGTATTTATATTTTCAGGTCTCAAATGTAGGTCTTTATTCTATTTTCAGTTGATTTTCACATACAGGGAGAGATAGGTGTCTGGTTTCACTAATCATCAGAGAAATGTAAATCAAAACCTCAATGAATTATCATCTTACTCCCGTCAGAATGGCTGTTATTTCAAAAGAAAAAAATAACAGATGTTGACAAGTTTGTGCAGAAAAGGGAACTCTTATACCATGTTGGCGGAAATGTAAACTACTACAGCCACCACGGAAAACAGTATGGAGATTTCTAAAAAAAAAAAAAAAATTGAAAATTGTGCTACCATTTGATGAGGCTATCCCACTACTGGGTATCTACCTAAAGGAAAATAAATAGATATTTCAACAAATACCTGCACTTGCATGTTTACTATAGCACTATTCACAATAGCAAAGATGTGGAATCAACTTAAGTGCCCATCAATGAATAAATGCTATTTTTCCACAAAAAAAGAATGAAATCATGTCATTTGCAGCAACATGTATGGAACTAGAGGTCATTACCTTCAGGGAAATAATCCAGGCACAAAAAGACGAATATCACATGTCCTCACTTATATGTGGGAGCTAAAAATTCTAGTTGCATGGCGGTAGAGAGTTGAGAAGTAGAGAACAGAGATTAAGAAGAGTGAGCAGGAGGGGGAAGGACAAAGAGAAATGGGTCGAAGGGAACAAACCTGCAGTAAGATAGAAGCAATGAATTCAGTGTTTGAGAGCACAGTAGGGTGACGGTCCTTCATGAAAAAGCATTGTACTCAGGTGATGGACACTCTAATTACCCTGACTTAATCACTACACATTATATACATGTAACAGTGAATTAGTACTATAGGTAAGTCATGTACCTAAGTAAGCAGTAAAATAGAGAAAACAAGGATACTAAGTGGAATACAAAAAATAGGGAACCTATTCTTGTCAAATATAATTTTGTCATTGTTGTATTAATAAGTTCTACTTAACTGGGTTTTCCCATGAAACTTGTTACATAGAAATAGCTACCAATCATTACATTACCAAGTGAAGCCTGGCCCTGAAAATCACATTCTTTGTAACTCTCATTTAGTAGTTTTAGTGGGTACAAGAATTTAGAACTTCAAAGGATAGGTGCTGAGTGTTATATAGGAAAAAAGTTATGGAGGATAAATGTAGATAACTTGAATCTCTGTGTGATGCCAAGATAAGGAAAATCTTTCTTTATCACTCTATTATTTTTTTGGGGGGGATAATAAACTACTACAGACATCTGGCGGTAAACATGTATTTAGTAACCTAAAGACATCAACTAGTTATGGTGAAAACTGCAATAACTTTTGCACCAACTTAATAAAAACAACCAGACCAAGTAATTGATCTCAGGAAACTAAAGATAGTGGGCTTATGCCAGGGAGTTGAATAACCATTTTTCTCATCGCCAAATCCCAACCTAGTATTAGAAATATTACCTCAAACAATAGATATCTCTTTTACCCAGGTGAGTAATTAGGTAGAGATAACTAGATGAAGCCAATACCTGGAATAAACATATTCTCCTCAATACTACTTCTTATGTCTTAGTGAAATAATTCCAGACCCTCAGTCATACCTAGGCAAATAATTGAATAAACAATTCACAATTACCTGGAAAACTGGTTGAGCATACGAAGTTGAGTAACCATCTTTGTCAACTTTGTGTTCTTATCATTTTTAAGATTGTTGACTAGGTGCCATGAATATGGTAAGCAGAGTTACATTGGTAAGAGTTAAACATGGAATCCTCCATAAAACTAGAATAGCTAGTTGAAGGTAGAAAGTATAAAATTGCATTCTTTTCAACATTTCTGAGTTCTTGTTGGAATAATGAGTTAGTTCTGTCAATGGGCAGTAGTACCTAGGTTATTACATAACAAGAAATAAGGAGAGATAATTAGAATAAATATTTGATGGCAGGGTGGTTAAAAACACTATTTTCAATTAGAAACACTTATTTCTTGTAGGATTAATGAGTTAGAATTAGGTGGTACTGCAGATATCTCTCTATGTTGTGGATTTCATTTCTAGGGAGAATGCATATTCAACCAATGGATTTCTGGATCACATGGTAGATCTATTTTTATTTTCTGAGGAACTGTTGTACTGTTTTTCATAACACTGTACCAGTTACATTCCTGTCAGTGGTGTGGAAGGGTTCCCTTTCCTGCATGCCCTAAAAAGGTTCCATTTTCTACACACCCACCTATCCTTCCATGGGTGTTGGTTAAACTGTGCTGCATCGTACAATGGTATACTGCTCGGCAACAAAAAGAAGAAGAAGAAGAACATACTAATACACACAACTTGGATCAAAGTCTAGGTTTTGCTGACAAGCATTTTCATAATAAAATAGCAAGGAAATACTCATGATTAGTATAGTTCTCATTTCTATCACTGGTCACAATATGGTGGCTGGGTTTTATAAGCATCATCTTCTGCTACACATTCTGTATACCTTTAGCCCTCAGCAAGCACCTCGGCTGGCCGCAGTTCTATACCTGGTGGGGAAACACAAACCTTCATTCCTGAAGGGTCTAGGCCATTCACAGTCCTGCCTGGATTGGGTTGTGGTAATTTCTCATTTAGTTTAATCACAGGGTACAGTAATACTAAGAGACACCCTAAGGCATCCCCTGTTTTCCAGACATATTCTTCCTTACCTCCATTATGGAGTCATCCTCCAATGTCCCCCCTGTAGTTGGCATCAATGACTGTATCCAACACCCTTACTCCCTTCTTACCCTTTTGACTCAGAGGCACCAGGAGCCCAAAGTGGCTGGGTGTCAGTCTTAATTTCTAGTTCCGTAAAATCACTGTGTTGTGTCTCCTGGTGGCAACATTCCTTCCTCTAGAATTAAGACCTCTAACCAGCAGAGCATAAAGTTGTTGTGGAAACAGGAAGCAAAACATTTATTAGTGAGCCTCTGGGGGTGATGCTGAATGTTGCCAGTCCAATTTCCAACCCTGGATTCCTGGACCTGTGAATCCTGGCTATGATAGAGACATATGTTGAATGCTGATTCAGAGCATATACAACCTTCAAGAGGACCTTGCTCCAGCTCTGCAAAGTATTATCAACTAGCTGGGGCAGTCACTGTGACTTCAAAATGTCATTTCACTGTTATTTTATTATGAGAGTGTGTGTGTGTGTGTGTGTGTGATGTTAAGCAAAGATCTTTGTTTTCTTTCCTCTCATATTTCCTTATCAGGTAACGTAAGATGCAGTGACTTTACATCAGTATTTAAGTATTATTAATTTTACATGATACTATGTTCATGTTATGGGATATCAGCTGAAAAAAAATACCATTTAGGGATTTTACCTCCTCTCCTGAGAAGAGGATTGGTATTGGTTGTAGGTAGGATAGTTGTATCATGTTAGACAGAATTACAATGTTGGTATGGTCTTTGTTTGATGACTAACTATGGCTTAAGAAGCTGCATATGGGTGCCAAGGTGACAAGGGGTAGAGTTGTGATGACGAATTGTATGTGTGAACTTGGGTAGGCTGAGGCAGCAGAGATTCTCCACATGTTTGGCACCAGGAACCTGTTTCCTGGAAGACAATTTTTCCAAGGACTGGGGGTGGGGTGAGTAAGGGGGTGGGTGGGTGCAGGGAAATGGTATCAGAATGAAGCTGTTCCACGTCAGATCATCAGGCATTAGTTAGATTCTCATAAGGAGTGAGGAACCTGGTTCTCTGGCATGCACAGTTCACAATAGAGTTCATAATCCTGTGAGAATCTAATGGTGCTGCTGGTCCGACAGGAGGTGAAGCTCAGGCAGCAATGCTCCCTTGCCTGCTGCTCACCTCCTCCTGTGTGCTGGTTCCTAATAGTACTCATCCATGGCCCATGGGTTGAAAACCCTGGGCTAAGGGATGCCCAGATAGCTGACAAAACATTATTTCTGGTGTGGCTGAGAGGGTATTTCTGGATGAGATTAGCATTCCAATCAGTACACTTGAGTAAAGAAAATTGCCCTCACCAATGTGGCAGGCCTCATCCAATCCATTAAGGACCAAGACAGTACTAAAAGGTGGAGGAAGGGTGAACTGGCTCTATTTCTGAGCTGCAATATCCATCTTTACCTGCCCTCAGACATTGGAACTCCTGGTTCTCGTGCCTTCAGGCTCCAGGACTTACACCAGTGGCTCCTTTCCTACTCCCTATTATATAGGTTATGTATTATATAAAAACATAACGTATTGGTTCTATTTCTCCGGAGAACCCTGACTAATACAAGCATGTGGGCCACAATCTACACAACAGTCCGTTTAATCTAAACCTGGGGCCTCAAACCACCCTCACTGATGCAGCCAAACCTAATGTCCTGCCCTGGCCCCCATCCAAATTGACAGACCCATTTTCCTATTGCTCACACGAAGGCTCCACCTGGACAGGCACAGCACCTCCCCATCTACATACTGCACACGGACCTCATCCTCCACACTCTTCCTCGTCAAATCACCACCAACTCTTCCTCCTTCACCTTCACTCTCAACTAAGGGAACAACTTCACCTAGTCAGCAGCCTCAGAAGTCAGATCAATAGAGATTCTCTCCATCAGTTCACAGTCCCTCACTTCCTAAAACACTCACTTGGCTTTCCTTCTCACCCTCTGCCCCTACACTGACAGACTCAACTAAGAACATTGCCACTTTCTTTTCTTTTGATGACTTGGTGTTTCCTCAGCATATGTTCAACAAATGGATGAATAAATGGATGAATGAGTGAGTGAGTGAGTGAATGAAATTAGCAGGGATGGTAATTCACTGATTCAAATCTTGGAGTCTGCCCCATCTGGGCCTCCTGCCTCCATAAGGAAACCCACAGTACCCTCACCTGTGCTCACTTGAGTTCACAGTTCCCGTGGAAACTTCTACTGAGAGGGCTACTGCAGACACCTCCTCACCAGGCCAAAACACTGTCAAGGAGGTGAGGATGCTCCCAGCAGGGTGGTGCATGATGCTCCCTGCATTGAACCCTGCACATCCCCATCAGTTTAACAAGGAAAGGTGCCATCTCCACTGGGTTTCCATCCAACCTGCCTATGTCAACACCTTGGGCCAGCCCTCTATCCCAGCCAGTGTCTGAGAGCAACATAGGCCAGCGATCACAGTGCTGGGACACCTGCTCCCTTGTGTGCCAAGAGCTCAGAAGCCACAGGAGTCCATCTGAGGCAGGGTCACCACCTGAATCATTTTCAGCTCATGTCCACACCCAGTCCTTCATCTGCAGAGTTTCGACTGATTTAGTCCCAGGGCACTCTTCCTCCAATTTCCCCTCCAAGCTGCTACATGCCCCCTTCAACTGCTCAGTGGCATTCCTGGCCCATCTCAGCACTTGGTCATCAGTCAGCAACCCACTCACATAGCCCAGCCTCTATGGAGGGTCCCCAGGGGATAAAACTCCAGCCCCCAGCAGGCATGAAGACAGCTTCCAGCCATGGTATGCTGGCGAAGGTGCACAGGACCACTGGAGAGGTCAGGAGAGGGAGCTCGCCCAGGATGATGCAGGGAGTCAGCCAAGCTCTTGCTGAAAGGGAAGGGCATTCTGAAGCACGGTGGGGTGTCCAGCATGCCGCTGGTGCACTCAGCCAACAAGCCTGCCCATTCGGATCACACAAGCCCCTCCAGCTGGTAGTGATGGTGCCTGGATTTCCCAAGCCTATTTCTGTTCATTGTCCTGTCCTCCCTCCTCCCTTCCCCCTTGTCTTCCCCAGGTCCCTGCCCCCACCGGGCTGAACTCTGGATTCAGAGCTGCGAATGCCAGCCTGTCTGGGGCTCTGTGGACTTGGTTTCACATGTGGTCTCTCTCATGGACGCTGGCCATTGCTCTCCCCTGGATTCTCCTAGTGCCCCTCACAGGCTGAGGGTTTCCTGTCTGCTGTCCTTTCCCGGCACCTGTTCAGTCTGCCACCTTTTTCACTTTAACCCGATGTCCATGTTATACATCTTTCTCATAAGAAAACATTCATGCTTGCCCAAAGATTTACATTCAAAGCTGTTGATCTTATCCTAGTCATCATATAGCAAATGAGAAACAACTTATGTGTCTTTCAGGAAAAAAAATAGTTTAATTAATTATGGTGTATGCCTACTTTAGAATTACAGAATGTAATTTGAAAAGTGAGCTAGATCTATATATGTATTATTTAGAAAGATCCCGTATCCATTTTATAAACTGACAAAGGCTAGTTGGAGTTCAAAATGTACATCACTGTTCTTGCATGTGAAATAAAAACGATATATTGCTATACTTTATCTGTCCATGAAAAGCCTGTAGTCAGCTGGAAAATAACACACAAGACTGATCGTTGTGGTGACCTCTGAGGAGGGGGTTAAACTGTGGAGGAACTTTGTAGAGAGGAAATGTGCGTATTATCTACTTTTCTATAATTTTTGCCCTAAGAATATACACAGTACTACCTTTTAAGTAGAAATATTTATACCTAGCAACAGAAGGAGTAGCTGTGGCAGTATAAGTAACTACTAGTTAATGCAACAGACAAGTCCTGAAACGTGAATAGCTTGACACAACCCAAGTGTATTATGTGCACCTAAGTTCTGATGCAGTTTGGCAGGGGCTCCTCACTCTCACATGACCCAGGGATCCAGGCTGCTTCCACCTTATGATTCCATCATGTCAAAATGAAGCCGCCTTGTTTACCATTGAAAGGAGGAAGAAAGTGTGGAAATGGTGCACTGGCTCTCACGTGCCAGGATGTGACAAACACACCTCTGTTCGTGTTTCAGTGGCAAGGAAAGGTCACGTGACCCTTCCTAACTGCAAGTGGGCCGTACTGTTCCCATGTGTCCAGCAAGGGGAAGAAGATAAGATGTGGGTGAGCATTATAGTCTCCCCCATAAACTATTACTTAGTAGCTGCACAATGAAAAGCCAAGGCAGGTGGATCACTTGAGGTCAGGAGTTCGAGACCAGCCTGGTCAACATGGCGAAACCCCATCTCTACTAAAATACAAAAATTAGCTGGGCATGATGGTGGGTGCCTGTAATCCCAGCTACTCGGGAGGCTGAGGCAGGAGAATTGCTAGAACCCAGGAGGCGGAGTTGCAGTGAGCTGAGATCACACCACTGCACTCTAACCGAGGCAACAGGGCGAGAATCCCTCATAAATAAATAAATAAAGCAATTATGATTATTTGGTAGTATTTGGCATTACACTACCCTTCTCATTTCTCAGAGGAGTTTCTGAAAAGGCCACATTTGACTTGAAGTTCTCCACCTTGTTTCCAGTGCCTAATATGTGACTGATGCTTTCAAATAGAGGATTATAACGAACTGTCCAAGAATCTTGAAAGTCTCAGCAGGAAGGCTTCCCTTTGCATGACCCTTTGAATCCTGAGTAGACTACAATTATTTTCTCCATTTGATTCCAGGTCAAAATCTTAACCTGTGAGTTTCTGCTACCCTCCACATGCCTGAGCTCCTGTCAGGTGCCTCTAGGTACACTGAAAGCCAGTATTTTCCTGGGAGGCAGTTAAACAGAGAAGCAGCAGTAGAAAGCTGCTTAATTATTCATTTTCCATCAGAGCAGCAATGTCTTCAAGCAATCATTTTTCACATCCTGGGGGACTCCAGGGATTTAGGAATTCAGTAAGTAGGTGTTTGTTCCACTAATTTCCAAAGCTTCCCCTCATCTAACACTCATGAGGGAGGCTTTGGTTTTAAAGCATTCATCTGTGTATGTGCTCAGAGGTAAATTCCAAATAAGACACCCTGTTAAAGTCCCATTTCAAGTATCCAGGTGGTTCCAAAACCTTCTCATTTCAGGGTGACATCCCAAGAACCCTTAGATAATATGGCAAATCAGACTCTACTCAGCACATTCATAAAACACTTGGAGAGTGTACTGAAGATAAGCAGAGTGGTACCCAGGTGTGTAAACATCACTATCCCATGGGAATTCAAAAGGGGTGTTGATATCACATGGCTTCCTGGGTGAGAGATGGGACATCCAGAGGACTTCTACAAGGAAAAGGAATGCGCCCTCAGGAGGTGAGCAGGTGATTCCGGCTGTTCTGTGGGGACCAGTGACAAGCTGGTCAGCAAGCCAGGTTCCAGAGTGAGAAAAGACACATGGAAGTGACCAGGGGAAACTCACTGCAGTTCGGGAAAGTGCTGGGACTGGACAGAAATGCCCACGCCTTGGCAGAATCAGCTCTCAAGGAACCCAGTGCATACCAGCCTCAAATGATGTTTGATTCTGTCACCTTCCTCTGGCCTGTTTTTAGTACGTTGGCCTCGGGGCCCTTCTTTTTGTCACCAGAGACATACGGCACAGTGTTGAGAAGAGAAAGGAAGTAGTACTCAGGAGGTGGGCCACAGGCTGGGAGGAGTGGGAACAGCATGGGCTCTATAGGAATTCAGATCAGGGATCCGGTTCCAGCCCTGTCCCTTACTAGGCACGTGATCCTGGGAAATACCCAAGCCCTGCGTGTCTCTGGTTCTACATCTGTGTAGTAGGTGTGATTAGACCCTTCCGCTAGGACTTTTGGAGTGTGTGCCATGCAAGTGAAGCAGCTGGTTCAGGGCCTGGAGTAAATTACAAGTTTAATGGATAGCAGGTGGCTGTTATTTCTAATATTATTTGAGCCCAGACCCTACCACTCTGGGATTTTGTTGTTGTTCTCCAGGACTTATCAGAGAATATACAACTTAATAGGATAAGGAATAATTAGCCAAAAAGGGAAGTTTCATTCCTAAAATTCAGTAAGTATTGCCTCTTAGAGAATGTACTTCAAAATTTGGGTGTGCGAGTTTCCCTAGGTGGATACAGCTCAAAGATCATAGAATGTGAGTCAAAAACCAATCCCTTTCCTCTCTCCCACATACCTTTCCATCCAAACCACTATTTTCATTCATTTTGTCAACACATGAAATCTTGCTTACAACTGGCCAAATTGCACGTGAGACAACCTCATTAGAATGCCTTTTTAATAGAGTCAGCTCTGGTCCTCCCAGCCAGGTAGAAAAGTGCCTGGCCAGTGGCTTCTGGATCTCCATGCCAGGGAGATTCACACTTCTCTCTCAGGAAACGCTTTCGGACGATGGGTGTCCATCACCTAGCTCTTGCGCTGTGTTCAGAAGCAATGGGGAAAAAAAAGCACAGGACACTTTCCAATCCTGCCCAGGTGGAGACTCCTCTCTGTTCATCCACCGTCCAAAAGAAACTCCTCAGAGCAGCTTTCCAACCCAGGCTTTTCTCTCACCGTCTGAGAATCTGGCCCTGGATCCACCCAGGATCCTTACAATCAGCTCCCGCAGAAGGAACTGCAGCTTCCCAAAGCCCCAAATGCCCCAGCTCAGGGCATTTACACTCCACCAGTCTCACTTGGAGCCCCACACCCTCACCCTCTCTTACTTTTCCTCTACATCTTCAGAGGACATCTTGCCACCTTGATTACGCGACTGTAGCTCTTAGACTCTACAACCCTATGGGTAGGCATGAGTCTGGCTTACCCCAGCATCTCCATTACTAACTCAGGGCCTTCCAAAAAGCAGCTGCTCAGTGCATGGAGAAGAAAGGAGCCAGTGAACAGGAAGAATTCTTTATTCAGATTTAATTTCTCCTACATTCTCAAAGAAGCCAAGGAAATCCAGGTATGCATATATCTTTAAAAATGTTACAGAATAGACTGAGGTATAAGGCAAGAATTGACTATCTCTTAATTTCTTTAGTTCTTTATGTCATCTATTTTACTGCTCATTTTTCACATTTCTAAGTAAATACTTATTCCACTGTTGTTATTATCCCAATTCACAAAATAGAATGGATTTCCCAATCTGAATAAAACACAAGATTCTTACTCCTAAACTATATAAACAGCACTATGTGTGACTACTGTCATTCATAAACTTGGATGCTGAAGTTCATTCAACCATCCCTTAAAAGGAACACTTGAACAATTCCAAAAGAGAATAAAGATAAATCTCCAAGTCATCCAATAGGACAGAAACCTACTACTGAGAATGCTGACTGCTCTCTTCAAACAGAGTGAAGAATGGGCCTCACATCACACGAGGCAGGGGAAGCTGCTGGACGCGGTCCTTGAAGGTGCACTAGCCCAGCCCCCCTCCCACTGGCCTTGGCTGCAACTCATGCTCAGAATCCCTCTTTATCCTCTCTCAAAGCTACTCCCTTCTGTTCAAAGCTGCTTCACGCAGGGATGGGAAGAAAAAGCGAACTCTTGCACTGACCTTGATCACATACTCAAGGACTTTCACATAGCTGGTTTCAGCGAGGGCCCTTGGACCCCACAGGAACTCATAGCGTGCAGGATCACTGTAGGGCACCTGCCGGTACTCCAGGTACTTTTCCTGCACCAAATCTTGGGTGAGCAGCTTCTTGGGCTCCCCATAGGCACTGTGCTCCCTCCCATCATATACCTCCATCACATTCAGCTCTTCCCAGATTGCCTCCTCAGGAGCATGGCCGCCCTCCATTGCAATCATAACCAGGATGATTATCAGGAAGCCTGTCTTGGGCATGATCTGATTATCACCCAGCAGGCCGTCATAGGAGAGCCCCAGGCAGGTGACAAGGACATAGGAGTGACCGGTGGGGTCTGCTTCCTTCACGTCAATGCCAAAGATCATCTTCAGGGACTCGGAGGCTTTGCCGAAGATCACAGGAAAGCAATGCTTGTAATTTTTGATGACACTCTCCAGCATTTCTGCCTTTGTGACCGGTTCCCTGGCTCGATACTTGAGGAGCAGAAAATGAACCAAATTATCCACCTTCTTAGTGAGTACTGCTCGGAACAAGAACTCCAGGATACGCGAGGTGCTTAGCCTCTCCTCTTCATAGCTGCTGGAACTCTCATTGGTTTGCCTCTGGCGAGAGAAGTTGATGGTAGTGGGAAAGGCGGAGGCTCCCTGAGGAGTCTGGGGGGGATCTGTTGACCCAGCAGTAGGCACCTCCTCCAGGGTGCCCAGCACCAGAGGAGAGGAGGAGGAGGCGGCAGCCTGCACACACACCAGCCCCAGGGCCTCTTCTTGGGCCTCAAGGGCTTCCTCAGGCTTGTAGTGCAGACTCCTCTGCTCAAGAGACATGATGACTCTGGTCAGGGCAGCAGGCAGGAGTGTAGGCAGGAGCTGGGCAATGAAGACCCACAGGCCTGGGGAGAGAGGGAGTGCATGAGAGGCCTCACTGAGAACTGAACCTTGGAGACTCTAACAAAGGCCTACTTACAGATCTTCTCCTTGGTGCTCCTCTGTGGCCTTCAGGGAATCCTGTCCTCCGGTTGGCCTGTCCCCTGAAAACCTGAAGGAGGAAGTGAGAGGGCACTCAGGGTACAGCCAGCCAGCAGAGGTCGATTCTACAGGACTGACGGTAGGGAGGTGAGGCCAGACTCTGTGGAGTTCCATGTGGCCTGTGGCAGGCGGGGCCCTTGGTGTGCATTCAGGGCAAATGTTGACTGCTGGCACAGCCTGTGCGTCCTCTGCTCTGTGATCTGAGGACACTGTCTCAAACCAAGGCCTCACTGCCTGGTTCTTGGAGCTCCTGGAAGAGGAATCCACGGGCCCTCAGGGTGCAGACTGCGAGCACAGCCCTGGTTTCTCAGTGCTATTAGGAGGGTGGGCTGGACTCTGTGACGTCTCCACTCTCATGCAGCGGATGATCCCCTCTGTTCTCACGCAGGGCCTTGCATTTTTCCTGGCAGGACCTGGATCCCACCCTTTTGCTGCTCTGATAAATCCAAATCAAGAGCTCACATCCATGACAAGGAACAGAAAGACAGGAGGGGACCCACATCTGGCCACTCGTGCCTAGGTCCTCAGGGAAGGACAGCAAGAGATATCAAAAGTCATTGGAATTAATGTGTCCTGGGTGAGGCGCCTGCTTGGTCCTCACCTTGACTCCTGGCAGGGCCTGGGACTCTCCCTCCACTGACCTGAGTGAAGCCTTCTCAGATCAAGGCCTTCCCCTCCCTGACATCAATAATTCCAAGATAAGGGAGGGACCTTGGCAGACAAGCCAGCCCATGCTCTCTGGGGTGACAGCAGGGGCAGGGCTGATTTCTGTGCGGTCTCTGTCAGTGTTCTGGCCCTGGGGTATCCTAAATCCTCCCTCATGTTCCTCACCCGAATGCATAGCAGATCCTAGGACTGCTCTGTCTTTATTTATTTTTTATTTTTTATTTTTTATTATTGTACTTTAAGTTCTAGGGTACATGTGCATAACGTGCAGGTTTGTTACATATGTATACTTGTGCCATGTT
>NW_012111642.1:74740-76843 GCF_000951035.1 Colobus angolensis palliatus
GCTAGCAGAAGGCAAGAAATAACTAAGATCAGAGCAGAACTGAAGGAGATAGAAACACAAAAAACCCTCCAAAAAATTAATGAATCCAGGAGTTGCTCTGTCTTTAGACCAGATGGGGTCCCTATGTTGACCCGAGTCACCCCGAGAATAAGGTCCTCACCTCCCTGAGATCTGGAAACAGGAGTAAGAAGATGCCACACCCTGGGTGAAGTATCCAGGGCTGACCCCTTTGGTTCTGGGGTGAGGATTCCAATAGCCTTGTCTGGCTCACTCATCTGTATTCCTGCCAAAACCTGTGCTTCCTCAACCCCCAATTCCCTGAGATGGGTAGACATCCCCCCTTTGCCCCAAGACCCCATCTCCCTGTGGGCTCCCCAACTTCCTGCCTGTGGTACAAGTGAGACTGGAACATACGGCCATCCCTGATCTGGTCCCCCTAGAGCTATGAGAAGGAAACAGCCAGACTCTGTGGAGTACCTTCTCTCTGAGCCAGGGATATCCCCAGTCCTTGTGAAGGGGGCACATCTTGGGTCATATGGATCCTAGAACTCCTTCCTCTGTTGACCTGAGGCCCCACTTCTCAGACCACAGCTCTGTCCTGTCACCTCAAAGATGCAGGAAATAAGGGCCATATGTGGCCACCGTGCCCTCGACCTCTCAGGGCCGAGGTCCACACCGATCTGGATTCCAAGGTCCCCTGTGTCCTCCCTCCTCTTCCTCCTCATGATCCTGGCAGGGCTGGGTCCCACCCCTATGCTAATATAAGTCCCCAACATTCTGACTCTTGAGGCCAAAAGTGGCAGTCTCAGTCTCAGACAGGGTTGCAGTGTCCTGGGGTGCTGGGTCCCCTGAGGCCTCCCTCATCTCCCGGTAGGGTCCTTCTTCTGCTCCCCTGAGGCCCTTTTCAAGCCCCTTCCCTCCATCAGCTGCGGATGGGGTCATCAAGATCAGATGCCTAGTCGCCATTCCCGGGGCTTCCGTGGGTTGACTGCAGGGATTCTGCCAAGATGAGGTTGGGGTTGGGGGGTGGGTATGGGAATGTGAGTGGGGTGGCGGTGCAGATGAGGAGACAGGTGTGGGTGGGGAACCCTCAGTTCCCTCTCAGGGTCCTGATCTTAATGCTGGGAGGATGCCTGGACCTTGATGCCTGGACCCTGCCCTCTCCTGACCAACACTGTCCCGGTCACATAGCTCTGATTACAGAGTTTCCTCTGGGTTAACTGGCAGTGAGGCGGGGGGTAGCCCAGCTGAGATGTTTGCCCTGGCTGGGTGGTCCAGGATTGGCAGCAGGGGTGGTGTTGGATCATTTGGGAGCCGTCTACCTGGGGCAGGTGCCTCCTCAGTCCTCCTTCAGCATCTCACCTTGCCTCCTCCCAGAGCCTAAAACCACTCCCCTCGGTGGATCTCAAGCCGCCCCTCAGAACCATTAGATGAACCTGGCTTCTCTCAGATCTGTGAGGTTCAAGTCAGTGGTGTCACATCGGGCCATCCAGGGCTTCCCTGGGTTGAGAGCAGGGGCAAGCCGGATTCTGCCAGAATGAGGGAGGGGATGGGAGTGGGGCGCATGAGAGAGATGAGGGTGGGGTTGAGGGGAATGAGGGTGGGGTGGCAGAAGGGTTGGAGCTGGTGCTGGGGGTGGAGAGTTGTGGTCAGGTGACGGAGTGGGGGTAGGGATGCGGGTGGAGGTGCGGCTGAGAAGATGGGGGTTGGGTGGGGAATGGGAATGGGAATAGGGTGGGAATGGGGATTGGAGTGCAGTCTTGGGGGCCCACAGCCCTCCCTCTGGGTCTTGACCTTGATCCCTGGCAGAGCCTGTGCCCTGCCTCTCCTAACCAGTCCTGCCCTGGTCACAACAACCTCCGACTCCAGAGCATGGGGAGAAGAACCTGGTGTCTCTCGAGGCTTATGGAGCAGGGGTCTGGGGGCAACCCAGGCTGAGACGTCTTCCCGCGGGTAGTCCAGGGCTGGCAGCAAGAGCGGCGCTGGAATATTCTGGGCTCTCTATCTGGGGTGGTGGGGTCCTCAGTCCTCCCTCAGCCTCTCACCTTGCCTCCTCACAGCGCCTGGACCCGGTTCCCTCGGCCGAACTCACGCAGTCCCTCA
>NW_012111642.1:77114-89825 GCF_000951035.1 Colobus angolensis palliatus
CAATGAAGTGGGGGTTGGGTCACGGGAGTGGGCATTGGAGTGGGGGTTGGGTCACGGGAGTGGGGTCTTGGGGACCCTCAGCCCTCCTTCAGAATCCTGAGCGTGATGTCTGGCAGAGCCTGGATGCTGCCCTCTCCAAAGCAACCCTTCCCTGGTCACACAAGCTCTGACTCCACGGTCCCCAGTGGCTTAAGCAGCAGGGGGCTGGGGTGGCCCAGCCTGAGAAGTCCACCACCAGGTAGTCTAGGGCTGGCATGAAGGGCAGCGCTGGATTATTTGGGGCCCTCTATCTGGGGTAAGTGGGTCCTCAGTCCTCCCTCAGCGTGTCACCTTACCTCCTAACAGAGCCTGAGCCCGCTTCCCTCCACCGATCTCAAGCCGCCCCTCAGACCGAGAACCTCGCTTCTCTCTAACCACTAATGTCCAAGTCAGTGGCATCACATCCGGGCACCTTTGTTTCCCTGGGTTGAGAGCAGAGGTGGAACCAGATTCTGCCTGTATTGGGGTGGGGGTGAGTGTGAAAATGGATGGGTAGGGTAAAGGGAGGGATTGGGGGTGGTAGGGGAGGGATGCCAGTGGTGCCATGGGGCTTAAGTCGTGATGGTGGTGGTGGTGGTGTTGGGCGTGGGATTGGGGAACCCTCAGTTACCCTTCAGGGTCCTGATTTTGATGCCTGGCAGAGTCTGGACCCCCATCCTCTGCCAATTGTGTCTGCTCCTCTCCCACCAAGTCTCTGGCCCCTAATCCCATGAGGTGGCAGTGGGAGGAGGGGTGTGATCGGGTCGTGGTGACATTGCCAGGGTCTTCCAGGGCTGACAGGAGGGCTGAGCTGTATTCTGTGGCCTATCTACGTCGGGAGAGTGGACCCTCAGTCCCCACTCAGGAGGGCCCTCCTCCTGGCTCCTGGCACTTTGATGAAGTGATGGTTGGGAGATGCTGTTTCTGCTACCTCTGAGCATTTGCCCAGTTGCACCTATTGCAGAGAATGGCTGCAGGTCCCAGGCCAGGTGCTCCCTGCAGAGTGGCAGCTCCCGCGATTGTAGTGACCTCTGGGAGAAGACACACACCTTCCCACAGGGGCTCCTCCCCAGTCAGAGCTACACTTGGCAAACCTTTCGTCCTCAAAGTAATATGTTTTACGGCCGGGCACGGTGGCTCACGCCTGTAATCCCAACACTTTGGGAGGCCGAGGCGGGCAGATCACTTGAGGTAAGGGGTTCAAGACCAGCCTGGCCAATATGGTGAAACCCCATCTCTACACAAAATACAAAAATTAGCCGGGTATGGTAGTGCTCAGGAGGCTGAGGCATGAGAATTGCTTGCACCTGGAGGCGGAGTTTGCAGTAAACCGAGATTGTGCCATTGCACTCTAGCGTGGGCCTCATGACAGAGTGACACTCTGTCTCAAAACATTTTAAAAAATGAAAAAGAAATACACTTCACGTATCTTCCAAGGATATATATATTTCTAGGAAAGAATATCTACCAGTAGTATGCATAATTCACTGTTATATCCTGTCGTACTTCTTTTCCATTCTTTAAGTTCTGTTGAAACAACCTTTTTTGAAACACAATTTCTCACCCACTATGTTGGTGTCTGGTTGTTATTAGCAGAACTCTTGATCCATACTGTCTTAAAAAAGCCTTATTTTGTTTAGTTTTGCTTTTTTGTTTTGTTTTGTTTTTTGAGACAGAGTTTCACTCTGTCCCCCAGGCTGGAGTGTAGTGGCTCCATCTTGGCTCACTGCAAGCTCCACCTCTTGGGTTCACGCCATTCTCCGGCCTCAGCCTCCCGAGTAGCTGGGACTACAGGCATCCGCTACCTCGCCCGGCTAATTTTTTTGTATTTTTAGTAGAGACGGAATTTCACCGTGTTACCCAGGATGGTCTCGATCTCTTGACCTCGTGATCTGCCCACCCCTGCCTCCCAAAGTGCTGGGATTACAGGCGTGAGCCACCGCGCCCGGCCAACCAGTCCTGTTTAACTGGTGTCCTGCTGTTGCCCTAGGGCTACTAGCATCATGTTTTGAGGAGCTGCCTCAGATTGTGTAATGAAGTGAAGTGAAAATTTTGAAAACTTTCATTCTAAAGTTTTGTCAACTGCAGTCTAGGCAGGCTACAGACCTCCCCAACATCCGTGCTGCCAACCCCCCTCCAACCAAGACTGCAAGTGTCGAACACAATTACCATTTCAACAGTCTTCAGCATCACCCAGGGCTTTCTCTGTTTTGTTGCTTAGATTTTGTTGCTGATATTGTGTCTTTCTCCTTCTTTTTCCCTTCTATAATTTTCCAGGGTTGATTTGTGAAGCAGAGAACAGCAGCCCAAGTTTGACTGTCATGTTGGCAGCTACAGGTAAGACATAACTTGTATATAATTGAAGGAAAATTGACATTTTTACAGTGTTCTCTTTCTCATCAATGACTATGTTATGCTCCTCTATAATATGTATGTGTATATGTGTGCATGTGTGTGTGTATATATATATATATATATATATGCATACATATGTCTCGGTTGGAGGGGGTTTGGCAGCAGGGATATTTGGGAGGTCTGTAGCCTGCCTAGACTGCAGTTGATAAAATGGTTAGAACTCACATACATATGTGTAGATAGATAGATAGATAGATAGATAGATAGATAGATAGATAGATAGATAGATAGATGGCATCTTGCTCTGTCTACCAGGCTGGAGTGCAGTGACACTATCTTGGCTCACTCCGCATCCCAAGTTTCAGCAATTCTCCTACCTTAGCCTACCGAGTAGCTGGGATTACAGGCACACGGCACCACACCCAGTTAAGTTTTGTATTTTTAGTAGAGATGGAGTTTCACCATGTTGGCCAGGTGTGTCTGGAACTCCTGACCTCAAGTGATCTGCTTGCCTCAGCCTCCCAAAGTACTGGGATTATAGGTGTGAGCCACCGCGCCCAGCCTCCTGTATTAATTTCAAACTCCTTTTACTTGAATCTGTCAGTATACTGTGATAGTTGCCTCTATAAGGACCTTCTACATTTTTGCTAGGCTTCTTTTCAGGTAATTCTTGGATTTTGATGTTATTGAAAAAGGCATATTGTCTATTGAGTGTTCTAGCTACTGATTGCTTTCATCTGGCAAAGATTTTGATCTTGCTATTGTAATCTGTTGTACACCTCATTCGGAAGGCCCATTCACTTGAATCTTCCACATGCCTACTCCTTTGAATTTTCAAGACTGATAATGTTGTTATTGCTAAACATCATATATTCTTTCCAATATTCATATTTCTTATTTATGTTGATATTTATAGCTCTGACTTTGTGTCTCAATACTGATTTAAAAGCTGGAGATAATACTCTACATCTAATTATTTTCCCTCTCTTTAATAATAAGTCTTCGAACATTTAGCATTTATGTATGTTTGCTGTTGATTTTAATAAATGGAAATTCTCTTTCAAAAGACGTTAACTAAATATGTTTACCTTGAACTCATATTGAATTTACTTCAAAAGCTTTTCCTATACCCAGTGACATGAGCATATATCTTTTTCTTCTCCATTTTGTATGTAAGGAATTACAATGAAACACGTTTCTTTTTTGTAATCTTGAACCATATTTTCTTTCCTTGGGCAGAGCCTGTTCATTTAATATGCTAATTTACGTAGGATATGTAGTGTTACATATGAGAGCTTCCTTCATGTATTTCTTTCCATGGGGATGGGGGTGGTCCTCATCTGTTTTTTGTATCCAGGAGGGCTAGTCTGGGAGATGGAATTGTATGCCTTGGAAGAGTTGAGATAAGATGGTAGGTAGTTTTTCCTGATCATTTTGTTTAATCAGCCTCCAAGACCGCCTAGACTGGAACATTTGAGGGTGGCTTGAGCTGTGAATACTGTACTGTTTCAGTTTGTATAGTTTAATTTTTCCTTTTATTTTTGGACCAATTTGGAAATTTATTTATTTTATTTCTGCGAAGTGTTCAGTTTCACATAGGATTTCACTTTAAATGGTGTGAAATTTGCGATAAAACCTTTTCATTAGGGAGCGCCTCAAAAACCTTGAATAATAGAATAACATAATGAACCCAGAACACCTGGCACTCAGCATCAACAACCTTCAATACATGGCACATCTGGTTCCAGTTCGATGCTCACCTACTTGCATCTCAGCTGCCGGAATAATGTGGAACAAATCTAAGACGTCATTCCATTTCATCTCTAAATACCTCAATATGTTTTCCTGAAAGTTAAGGACTTCATATTAACTAAAATCTCAAAACAGTTTTCATTTCTAAAAAAATTAAATAAATGATTATCAGATGTTCAACTGATTTACACGCTTATCTGGCAGACTTAAACTTTATAAAAATATGTTTATTTGAATGAGAGCCCAAACATGATATTATACAGTGATGTTTTTGTCATTATAACCCTTAACTTTTCCGTCATCTGTAGGTCCCCTCCACTGGACCTGTTTCCCTGCCATTGTTTTGTTGTTGTTGGAAAGAAACAGATCCTGCATTCTCTTCAGTTTTCCATAGTCTGGGTTTTGCTGAATGCAACACTGTGATATCCTTTATCATATTCCTCAGCCCTTCATTTCTAGGGCTACAAGATGCTCCTGGTTCATCTTGTTTATGCCCTGCCCTAGTGCTAAACTAAGCCATTTCTCCAGTGGTCTGGTTCACTTTATTGGGAAACGGTTCTAGGAATCAACATCTGGGTTCTAGGTGTGCTCCTTTCTACCGGGTAGTTTTTCGTCATAGGCTTCTCTGCTGAGAACAATGAAATATATACTTGTATATATCACGTATATACACATCTGTTAAATTTATATATGTAAACATTTGCCTCTATATTAAATTAAATACGATTTTTACACTGAGGTCTTCAACTCTAATCCATTACCACAAGGATCATTCTAGCTTCCTCTCCTTGTTTATCTATAGTCTACCCCTCCATCCATGAGAAACCTGTCTCCCATCATCCACCATCCATTTAGTTAATAGTTTAACACCAGCATGCATCTACAGCAGATTCGGATTTGGTAACCCATAACGTGCCTCGTGAGAAAAAAAAAAAAAAAAAAGCAAAAAAAGCTTGTATCGGTTAGAGTGCAGTACTTCTGTGTAGCTCCTTTGGCCTTTAGTCTTACAGATTCCATTTTCAACTTTATTAAGACAGTAATAATGACCTCATAATTCCCCCCACTTGCTTCACTGAGGTAATTTCATACATTTATAATACATCTAGGTTTGTGTGTGTGTGTGTGTGTGTGCATGCGCGCAACATTCTGCATTCTGTCCTACAATTTTTCCAACCTCTTAAGTTATTTTTTAAATTTGCACACGTTAAGCTTTACTTTTTGTGCTGTAAGCATCTATGGGTTTTGAAAAATGTCTGGTGCCCTTGTCTCGGTCCATTTGGGCTGCCCTAACAAAAATACCATAGACTGGGTGGCATATAAATGACAGAATTTTATTTCTCATGCTTCTGGCGACTGGGAGGTCCAAGATCAGGTTCAACATTTGCTGACAAATTTTGTGTCTGGCAGGAACCTGCTTCACAGTTCGTAGATAGCTCTCTTTCCCATGTCCTCACATGGAAGAAGGGGCAAGGGATCTCTGTGAGATCTATTTAATAAAGACACTAATGCTATTCATGACGGCTCTGCTGTCATGATTTAATCAGCCCCCAAATACCCCACCTCCTACGTATTACGATCACCTTGGTGTTAGGATTTCAACATATGAATTTTCTGGAAAGACAAACATTCAGACCCAAGCAACCCTGTATCCACCATTGCAGTATCATGCATGGTAGTTTCACTGCACTAATAAGTAGCTTGTGCTCCTCCTATAGCCCCCTTGGCTCCCACTGATAGGTTTATGATATCTGTAATTTTGCCTTTTCCAGAATGTCATATAAATGAAATCTTACGCATCTAAGCTTTTCAGACTGTATTCTTTCATATAGCAATATGAGCATAAGACTCACCCATGTCTTTGTGTGGCTTGTAACATATCCTTTTATTGACTAATAGTATCTCATTGTATGGTTATGCCATGTTTTGTTATCCATTCACCTAATGCAATATATCTTGAATGTGTCTATTTTTAGTGATTATAAAATAAGCTGTTGTATACATTCATACACAAGTTTTTATGTAGAAATAAGTTCTAAAATCAGCTAGATAAAATGCTTAGGAGTATGGTTGCTGAATTTTATGGTAAGACTATGTTTAGTTTTTTAAAGGAAATGCCAAATTATCTTCCAAAGTCATTTTGCATTTCTACCAGCAATGAATGAAAATTTCTGTTGCTCCACGTTTTCACTAGCAATTAGTCTTGTAGTTTTTTTGGCGGGGGGATTTCAGATATTCTAGAAGATATATAGTGGTGTCTCATTTTAGCACACAATTCTCTAATGACAAAGGACGTTCAGCACTTTCAATCTGTTTATTTGCCATCTGTGTATCTTCTTTGGTGAAACATCTGTTCAGATCTTTTGACTATTTTCAGTTATTTTTCTATTGTTGAGTTTTAAGAATCCATGTATATTATAGAGATATGTTCTTTGTCAGAAATGTGTACTACAGATGTTTACTCTTAGTCTGTAGCTTTTGTTTTCATTCTGTTTACAGTGTCTTCTGAAGAGCATAAGACTTTTAATACACTCTAATTTGGCAATTTTTTCTTTCATTGATCATGATTTTGTTGTTGAATTTAAAAACACATCACCAAACTGAAACTTATGTAGATATTCTCTTATGTTTTCTTAGAGAAGCTATGTAGTTTTTGCATTTTGCATTATCTCTATGATGTATCTTTGGTTAATTTTTGTGAAATACCTAAGGATTTGTGTATGATGTTATAATTATCATTATTATTGTTTATGTATAGATGTCTAATTATTCAAGCTCCATTTATTAGAAAAACTATACTTTCACCATTATTGCCTTTGTTGTAAATCACCTGACTATATATATGTAGGTCTATTTCCTAGCTCTATTCTGATTTATTAATCTATGTATCTATTCTTTGTTAATACTTATGTCCTCCACCACATTCGTATTTTGAAGCCCTGTTTCCAAGGGTATCCATATTTGGAGATTAGGCCTCTAAGGATTTAATTAATTTTAAAAGAGATCATAAGGGTGGCCCCTTGATCTCATAGGATTAGTGAGCTTATAAGAATGGACACAAGAAAGCATTCTTGTGCCTACATGAGCACTCCCCACCCCATCTCCATGCACATGCACAGAGGAAAGGCCAATAAAGGACATAATGAACAGAGGGCATCTACAAGCCAGGAGTAAACCCATCGCCAGTAAATGACCACACCAGTCCTTGACCTGGGATTTCTAGCCTCCAGAACTGTTAAAAAAATTTCTGTTGTTTCACCTACTGAGTCGATGGCATTTTGTTATGGCAGCCAAAGCTGACTAAGACATAGCCCCAGATAACAGAATATTTCCTCTGTTTTCTCCTAGAAAAAAAATGATGTTGACGTTTAGGTCTATGGTTCATATTGAGTTACACTTTTTTATTGTGTATATCTTTTTTTAAATTTTACTTTAAGTTCTGGAATACATGTGCTGAAAGTGCAGGTTTGTTACATAGATATACATGTGCCATGGTGATTTGCTCCACCTATCAACCCGTCATCTAGGTTTTAAGCTCTGCATACATTAGGTATTTTTCCTAATGTTCTCCTCCCCTCTCCCCCAACCCCACAACAGGTTCCAGTGTATGATGTTCCCCTCCCTGTGTCCATGTGTCCTCACTGAGTTACATTTTTATATGGTGCAAGATATGTTTGGTGGTTAGCTTTATGTGTCAACTTGTCTAGGCTATAGTACTGACTTGTGTGGTCAAACACTAGTCTAGATGTTGCTGTAAAGGTATTTTGTAGATATGATCGACATTTGCAATCAGTTAAATTTAAGTAAAGCAGTTTACCCTCCGTAATGTTGGTGGGCCTCATCCAACTAGTTGAACATCTTAAGAGAAAAAAACAATTATTCCTGGAAAAGGTATACTAACACAAGACTGTTATATAAAAATGCTGTGTGAATTTCTAGCCTGCTAGTCTACCTTACAGATTTTTAACAGATTTTAACACCTCATAATCCCATGAGATAATTCCGTATGTATCTTTTGCTGTTCTGTCTCTCCCTTTTTAGATAGGTATATAAATAGCTAAAGTATGCATTGAAATTTGGGTTTGCATATAGATATTGCATTAGTCTGTTCTCACACTGCTATGAAGAAATATCCAAGACTGGGTAATTTAAAAGAAAACAGGCTTAATTGACTCACAGCTCCACATTGCTGGGGAGGCCTCAGGAAACTTACAATCATAGCAGGCACCTTCTTCACAGGGCAGCAGGATGGAGTGAGTGTAAACAAGGGAAGTGCAAGATGCGTATAAAACCATCAGATCTTGTGACACTCACCCATTATCGTGAGAACAACATGGAGCAAACTGTCTCTGTGATCCAATTACCTCCACCTGGTCCTGCCCTTGACCTGTGTAGATTATGGGGATTACAATTCAAGGTGAGATTTGGGATAGGAGACACAATTGACACCGGACACCTCTTGCAGATGCTATTACATGAAAAGTGATATTAAGCATTTATTGAATATTTAGGTAAATATTAGAAAAATTCAGCAAACAAAATATTTTACTGCTTAAATTAGTCTTCAGTTTTACCAATTTCCTTCATAAGTTTTGTTTACAACACGGCCATTTCTTTTTTTTTTTTTTCCTTTTTGTTTTTTTGAGATGGAGTTTCACTCTTGTTGCCCAGGCTGGAGTGCAATGACACAATCTCAGCTCACTGCAACCGCCACCTCCTGGGCTCAAGCAATTCTCTTGCCTCAGCCTCCCTAGTAGCTGGGATTACAGGTGCCCACCACCAGATCCAGGTAATTTTTTGTATTTTAGTAGAGACGGGGTTTCACTATGTCCTTCTTTGCCCTTCTGCCCCGTCTCTACTTGTCACTGATGATCTTTCTGTCTCACTACAGAGACAGAAGCAACCCACAGGGTACATTCAGTGTCTGAGCACCACATCTTCCACCCACCTTTGTCCATCAGTGCTCACATATTCGACCTCCTCTCCTGTTTAAATGTATGAACTACTATTCCTTCCTGAAGTCAACTTGCTCCCTTGTCCACTAGAGCCCACTGCTTCTCAAGAACATCGTTCAGGACTTTCCCCTCCTCTTTCCAACGTTTCCAAGGTTTCCCTCTATATTGTTCCTATCAGCACACAACATGCCAGTCCTTCTGTAATCACTAAGAAAACCACAAAAACTTCTAGCTACTCCTTTTTGCCTCAGGTTACTACCCCAGTTCTTTCTTCCCAATTGTCTCTTGTCCTTCCCAATCAGTCCTTTGCACCCACCATTCCACCAAACCACTCTTACTAAGGATATCAAAGGGCCTCCATATGCCAAGTCGCCCTCCTTCGGCCTATCAGCAGCATGTGATGAGCTGGTCCTCTCTCCTTCTAAAAGGTCTTCTTTACTGTGTTTCAACTGGTTTTCTTTTACTTATTTGTTCACTCATTCTTAGGCTTCATTACTGATGCCTCAATTCTGCGGGAGCTCAAAGTACTGAAGGAACCTGGAATCAGTCCTTAGACTTCCCTTTTATGTTTACAGTCATTCCCTAGGTGATCTCTCCTAGTCTCCTTGATTAAACGCAATCTGTGTGATATTAATTCCCGCTCTGGTGTCCTCAGCTCCTACCACTCTCCTGAACATGAGGCTCATATATCCAGGATATATTGCTTATCCCTACTTGACATCTGCCCTCAGGTGCTTCATATGCACCTCAAATTTAACATTTCCAAAACCGAGCTGATCAACCAACACTCATAATTTCTTTATATGAATAATCCCTTTGCTTTTGGATAAGAAGTGTGTGATCATGGTACAATCAAGGCATGGATGAAAAAAGAAGGCTAGTAAATGTAAGACAGAAGCTATCTTAACATGCCTTAGCTAATATAAATTAAGGAAGATTTATTGTATTACAAATTTTCCAGAAAAAAATGCATTTTTCTCTGCAAGTGCTTTAGTTTTAATTTTCTCTTTTTGAGTAGTATATAGGTTGAGATATGACGAATAGACTTAATTTGGGTATTATACCCCTTTATCATCTACGATTTCCAAACAGGAATATTTCATTTTCCTCACTTTCTCACAATAAGAATTCTGTATATATATGTGAGTGTGTGTGTGTGTGTGTATACATATATAGTGAACCCAATTCAGTGAAACTTACAAGTTATTTACAATATAACGTTAGTCTTTATGTAATAAAATACAAATAACTATTACAAGACTAAATGTTTAAGACTTGTAACTTTAATTCAGCAAGCACATTCATGGAATGAATACAAATTTCTTCATGATAAGCAAAATCGACTGTAATTTAAAGAGAAAACAGGCCATGTTTAGTGAACTCAAGGATACACATCTCATTTCATTATGATGTGACATCATAGCACTTAATTATTTAAATTAAGTATTAATTAATTCTTAATTAAGGAATTACTTCTTTAGAGAAAAATCCAGCTAAATATATTTTTTAGTTGGGCTTCTAGCACATGGACTATCATAGCATTTTTCCAAAGTAGTTTGTAGCCATGAATGCTAAGGAATGAAACAAAGCATCTGGCTCCAACACACCAACAATCTTACCATTGTCCTTCCTGGGTTTGCCAAGCAAGTTCAATTTCCTGCTGAATGATTTTCATGGAAGCATTGATATTCATTTTGAAACCTTTTCTCATTGCTTTAGGAACGTTTTTAAAGTGCCCTATATGGAAAATACTCATTAAAATTTCGTTTAAAATTATTTTGTTCCCACATATTCAAGTCCATAAAGGTAACGTTGGTTCAGCAGTATTAAAAAGACACCTAGCATCAACAAATGAGCATCATTTCAAAACGAAAGATTATTTGCCTCATTTGCATTGTGAAAACTTACAGTGACAGATACCTCAATATGGAAAACGTTGTTTTGAAGATGTAATAACGAGTTACAGAGCAAAAGTGTCTGTTTTCTAAAACTTGTAAAAAGGGTCTCAAGAAGCGCCTATAATTTTTTATGAGAAAACTTTTTTGAAAAATAATTTTTAATAAATTAATAAAATGTACTCTAGCTCAAGGATATGTTTAGATAGACCGTGGTTAGAACACATTATATTAACCAACTGCAATTATTCCATTTTCAAAGCACCCAAAAGGAATAAAAATAAATAAATGATAAACTAAGAATGGTATTTTTAAAATTTAGCCTGGGAGGCTTTTAAATAAATTTGACTAAAAAAAAACCACACATAGTTTAAGGAAATTAATATTTATTCAAGAACACTTTCTGGGTAATTGCGTGCAGGTTTTCATATATCATTTCTCCCCAAATTGCTGCAGATTGTAAGTTTGCAAAATTGTAAAATTTACAATCTGTAAAACTGTAAACTTTTTAAATATTTCAAACAATTCTTTGCTAACCATATCATTGATTCTATGTTATGGACCTACCATCAGTAGTTATTTTCCAGTGTTCCAGAGGAGCTGTATTACTATACAAATATTTTATAAATCCGGTTTACCATCTATAACAACCAATTAATAAGACAGCTCACACATCAAGCACATTTTCACCACAAAATAGAACAAAGCTTTCAACATGTATCTGATCACATGTATGATCCAAATAGGGGAGACAAAACTTGAATATGACACGGTTAAGAGTTTGTCCTTTCCCATAGTTAATTTAACTGATAGCTGAGGTTTCCATTTAAAACTTACATGTTCTTGGTTGTGATCACACGTCTCTCACATGCCAGCAAAGTTGTGGGAGTTCTCCACTACAGAGGTTATTAATGTAAACATAACAATAAGAGGCTATTTTAGAGGCATCAATTTGCACTGTCCACCCCAAAAAAGAAATGGGAAAGTCTTATCAACTAACTAGAATGAGAAAATAGCAATGAATATGAAAAACAGATATATCACTTGCTATCTGACACAATGTGGAATATATATTATTTTGTAAATTATTTTCTAATATTCCACAGTGAATAAAGTAAAAGCATTACTCTGCCTAACCATTGTGTATACCATCCACTTCACATCAACACCTTAAAAGGGTAGGGAAGGAAATCTGTGGAGCTGAATCACACTTAATCCTTATGTGGCATCCTGGATAGGAGAACAAAGCATTAAATAATACTAATGCATCCCCCTCATCAGCATTTCTTGCTATAAAAGATATATGGCTCAAAACAATATTCTTGAATTACAAATATCTCCCAAACACCTACAAAACTTTCCCACATATTTTGAAATTCATTCCTGTGAAGAAATTACATTAATTTTTTTTCACTAGATGTAAATAAGATACTAGGCTTGTATTGTAGGGCATGCCTGATGCCCAGTGTTTTAAACACAAAATGTGCCACGAGTCAAAGTTGATTTTTCTGAACTTACTTTATTAGGAGGCACAATTACATTAAACACATTACCGCGTGTCTTCCTCATCTGTTTCTGCAAAACGGCTGCTTTCGGGATGGCTATTCATTCCTGAATTCTGTGCTGCATTGAAAATTTTAGCTTTTGCTGCCGTTGCTTTTGGTGTTTTAGACATGAAGTCTTTGCCCATGCCTATGTCCTGAATGGTACTACCTAGATTTTCTTCTAGGGTTTTTATG
>NW_012111642.1:90815-103747 GCF_000951035.1 Colobus angolensis palliatus
TCCCAGCTACTTGGGAGGCTGAGGCAGGAGAATGGCGGGAACCCGGGAGGCGGAGCTTGCAGTGAGCTGAGATCCGGCCACTGCACTCCAGCCTGAGCCTCCCACGGGAAACCTACAGCCCTTGAAACTGCTTTAGAAACCCAGGGCTTCTTAGCATATGCAAAGTGGGCACCAAAGTAACGAGGGTGGCACGGATTGCCCATGTGCTCCCCACGAGCCAGTGCAAGGAGATAAGACAGACCGTCCCCTTGGGCAGGCACCTATTTCCTTGACCCTTCATTCCATTTTTACATCCATGCCCCGTTTCCTGGGCTACCATAAACTGAGTTTACACCAGGGCCTTGTCAGCTTCCTGATGCACTTCTCGTCCGTACACTCCATGGCTGGCTTTCCTGGGAGGCTAGAGACGACTCTTGAACCTTGTGAGTGCAAAGACACATTAAGGAACCCAGGTGTGTTAAATGAGAGCCACCAGGGAGGTTCATAGGTTGAAGAAGAGTGGGGCTGGCATGCTCCATGTCTACTGGTGAAGCAGGAAAAGACAAGGGAGAAGATGCCAGCGTCTCCACCTGTCCTGTTGTGTCGCATCCAGCCCTTCCCTGGGGCTGCCTGCAGAGCTCACACCTGCTCCGCACACATGAACTCCAGGCCCCCTGCTGAATTCTTGCCGTGCCCTTGGGACAGAGCTTGCCCCTGCCCTGGGTCCCCAAGTGACCCAGTGTTAGTTGGGAGAGCTGAAGGGTGACACAGGACCTCCCCAGCTATCTGCATGGGAATGAACCTGTGTGCACCCGTCCTGGACAGTCAGGTCCGGACACTGACCTCTCACCTGCCTGGACGCCCAGCGGACCCCCAGTGACCAAGTGTCCCATCCAGATGGGTGGCCGAGCAGGAGGGACCTCCAGGACCTGGCAACTCGACGCTCCTCTGAGGGCCTGGGTCCTTGGTCCTCGCAAGAACAGCTGGCCCAACTGTGGGTGCACTTTGCTGATTGGCTGGCTCAGCGCATATGGGCAGTGGGCCCATGTGGAGCCATGCCCCCTCCAGGCACGCCTACCCCTAAGGGATGAGCCAGCAGGAGAGCTCTCCTGGACCTCCACCCCTACAGTCTTCCAGCTCCTCATCCTGGGGAAGGACAGAAGGACCTGTGAGTGGAGTGGGGAGCAGCTACTGACCCTGTCCTGAGGGGTGGAGGCCATGTGGCTGTGGCCTAGGACCTTGCACCTGGACTCCTTCCAGCCACCCTTCCCCTTTGAGAGGAATGGCCATCACCCTGGAAGTAGGGCCCAGGCTCCCTCCCTTGCCCTGTGTGTTTCCAACACGCCCAGCTGCATCCCAGGCATTCCTGCTGTGGGTCCCGTGCACCTACCACGTCACAAGACCTGCTTCCTTATGTCTGTAGGATTCTGCCCCTTCCTCCTTAGCTCACCGTTGAGTCATTTAGGGTGCCTATGGGGTAGCAGGTACTGTCCTGACCTCATTTCCCCTGTTGCATCAGGTACCCATGTGGTGCCACTCCACCCTACATGTGTCCATTTCCTGTCCATTCACCTCTGGGCAGGGCTGTTGTGAAAGAGGGATGCTCTGACTTTGATTAAATGTTGCAGTCACCTGTAGACATGCTGCTTTCATTTCCCCTATTCCATCACCTACCTCTGTGGGGCTAATCTACAAAATATCCACTTAGTTTTCTGTCTATGGACATGTCAGTTCTTTCCAGCGTCAATCCGTTCTAAGCAAGGATGCTATGAAGAGTGAGATGTCTGGCATACATGCCAAAGATTTACACGGTATAAGAGAGTGGAATTCCTGCAGGGAATATTCCCCAGTGCTCAGTTGTTTCCAAGAGACATCCTTCCACCAGAAGAGTGTGTTCCCACTGTTACACAGATGCACTGGTGGAATAGGCCTTTTGCTTAATGTTGCCATTCTACTGCGTGTAAAATGACATTGACTTGGGATCTTGCATTTCTCCAGTTACTAATAAGACTGAGTTCTTTTTCTCAGCTGTTTGCATATCCTTTTACAGCACAATATCCATGTTGGTGAATTAACCATTTTTCACTTTAATAAGATGTTTGTCTTTCAGTTCTTATATATTGTGAGACTAAGCTTCATAACTGTGTTTTCCTGTGCCTTTTATAATAAATTTATCTTTTCTCTGAAGTCATAAAAAATTCTACTCTATTTTCTAATAAAGATTGTGAGATTTAATTTTGCATGTTCTTTTTAACTTTTAAGTTCAGAGGTATATGTGCAGGTTTGTTATAGAGGTAAACTTGTGCTATGGGGGTTTGTTGTACATATTATTTCATCACCCACTTACTAAGCTTAGTACCCATTCGTTTTGTTTTTTTTGTTTTGTTTTGTTTTGTTTTCCTGACTTACCTACAATTGATTTTTGTGCCTGATGTCAGGCAGAGGACTAATTCTATCAATTCTATATTCCTTCCCGTATAGAAATTCGGTTTTCTTGTCCTCATTAGGTGAATAGCATAGACTCTCCCCGTTATCAGCTTATTTACTACAAAGCCCCTCTTTGTCCCTGCTGTTTTGAAATGCTACCTTTATCATACTCCCAATGTGCAAATATTACTGGGTCTTCTTATCACTTTCTAGAATGTTGCCTTGGTCTGTCTCTCTATTCGCATGCCAGTGAATATCACAGTGTTTTAGTTATAGAGGCTGGGTGTATACTGTAATATATTTTAGGCCAGGTTTCCCACATAGCTCTACCTTTTCCGTGTAGCTATTCTTGCCTTTTAAAATGGGCATTATAATATCTTCCTGTTCTCTCCAGGAAAAAGGGAATGGTGTTGGTATTTTTATGGAATCGTATTAAAGTTATAAACTCACTTAGGGAGAACTAACATCTTGATGATGCCGTAATGTCCTAACACTGAACAAGCGATTTCTACCCACTTGCCCAAGTCTGCTTTTGTGTCTTTTTAAAAGGCACTTTATAGTGTTTTGACTACGTCTTAATTTTATGCCTAAATATTTTTATCATTTTTGTTGCTTTTGTAAATGAAGATTGTTTTGTTTTTAATTGTATCCCCTATCTGGTTATGTTTTGGTGGGTGTGGAGCCTTTTGATCTGAGCAGTAGCTGTCAAGAGTGGGCTTTGGTTTGGAGAAAGTGCCTATGAAACAATATGTGCCTGGTGGTCTCATATGGGGGATTTCCTTCATAAGGCTATTTCCTCTGTACAAATGTTCTTTTATCCTTTTGGGTGCTATTGGGGTTTATTATACAGTAAGTGTATTTTCACAAGAAATTACATAGTTCATATAGTTTTACAAGGTTATCGGCATAGAGATGTGTAAAAAAGCCCCTCTAATTTTTAAAAATTTCCTCTTTATTATTATTTACAGGCATACCTCAAAGATACTGTGGGTTTAGTTCCACACCATCACAATAAAACAAGTAACATGGATTTTTTGGTGTTTCTTGCATGTAAAAGTTAAGTTTACAGTATATTATAGCTTATTAAATGTTCAATAGCACTATGTCAAAAAATACATGCATATCTTAAGTTAAAAAGAGTTTATTATAACAAATGCTAAATATCACCTGAGCCATCAGTGAGTCATACACTTTTAGCTCGTGTGAAGTGTTGCCTCAATGTTCATGGTTGCTGAATGATCAGTAGGGTGGTTGGTGAAAGTTGGGGTGGCTGTGGCAATTTCTTAAAATTAGACATCAATGAAGTTTGACACATAGATTGACTCTTCTTTTCATGAAACCTGTCTTCATAGCATATGATGCTGTTTTATAGCATTTTACCCACCCATAGTTGAATATCTTTCCAAGTTGAAATGAATCCTCTTAAACCCTGCCACTGCTGTATCAACTGAGTTTATGCAATACTCTAAATCCTGTACTGTCATTTCAATTACTACTACGTTCATAGCAGCTTCTCCAGGAATGGATTCCATTCTGTTTCAAGAAATCACTTGCTTTGTTCATCCACAAGAAGGAACACCGTGTCCCTCCCAGTTTGATCATGAGATTGCAGTGATTCAGTTCCTTCTTCAGGCTCCACTACCCTTTCTGGTTCTCTTGCTATTTCCATCACATCTGCAGGTACTTCCTCCACTGACATCGGGAATCCCTCAAAGTGACTTGTAAGAGTTGGAATCAACTTCATCCTTTAATGTTGATATTATGACCTCCTCCCATGAATCACAAATGTTCTTATTGGCATCCAGAAAGGTGAATCATTTCCAGAAGGTTTACAATTTCCTTTTTTCAGATCCATCAGAGGAATCACTATCTATAGCAGCTACAGCATTATGGAATCTGTTTGCTAAATAGGAAGACTTGAAAGTCAAAATTACTTCTTGACCTACGGGCTGCAAAGTGAAGTTTTCATGCCTGTTAGCAGGCATAAAAATAAAAAGAAACCTCCTTGTACATCTTCATGACAGCTCTTGAGTGACCAGACACACTGTGAATGAGTGGTAATATTTGGAAGGGAATCTTTTTATTTTTGAGCAGTAGGTCTCAAGAGTGGGCTTAAAGTCTTCAGTAAGCCACAATGTAAACAGGTTGTGCTGTCGTCCAGGCTTTGTTGTTTCAGTTCTAGATCACAGGCAGAGTAGCTTTAGCATCATTCTTACAGGCCCCAGGATTTTCAGAGTGGTAAATGAGCATTGGCTTCAACTTACAGTCACCAGCTGCATTAGCCCCCTAACAAGAGAGTCAGCCTGTCCTTTGAAAGTTTGAAGCCAGGCATTGACTTCTCCTCTCTATCTATGAAGTCCTAGATGGTATCTTCTTCCAATAGAAGGCTGTTTCACTCAAGAAGGAAAATCTGTTGTGAGCATAGTCACCTTCACCCATGATCTCAGCTAGATCTTCTGGAGAACTTTCTGCAGTGCCTCCATCAGCATTTTATTCTCCACCTTGCACTTTTATGTGATGGAGATGGCCTCTTTCCTTACACTCCATGAACTAACTAACATCTGCTAGCTGCTCAGGTTTTTGTTTTTTTTTTTTCTTTTTCTGCAGCTACCTCATCTCTCTCAGCCTCAGAGAAGAGATGAAAGATAGGGCTGTGCCCTGGATTAGACCTTGGCTTAAGGGCAGGTAGTGGCTGCTTTGATGGTCTTGCCATTAAAGCTCTCTGCATATCAGCACTAAAGCTATTTTGCTTCCTTATCATTCATGTGTTTGCTGGAGTAGCACTTTTCATTTCTTTCACCACTTGGCTAAGACTTTGGCACAGGAGGCCTAGTTTGCGGCCTGTCTCAGCTTGCAACATGCCTTCCTCACTGAGTTTAATAATTTCTCACTTTTGATTTAAAGTGAGAGGTCTGCAACTCCTCCTTTCACTCGCAGGATTATTATTTGGCCTAATTTCAATACTGTCACAGCAAGTAGGGAGACCAGAGCAGACTGAGAGAGATGGGGAAAGGCCAGTGAGTGGGGAGCAGTCAAAACACACACAACGTTGGTCGGTTAAGTTTGCTTCTTCTAGGGTGCTTCGCGATGTGATTACAATACCAGCATCAAAGATCACTGATCACAGATCAATATAACAGATATAATCCTAGTGAAAATTTGAGATATTGTAAGAATTACCAAAATGTGACACAGAGACACAAGGTGAGCACATGCTGTGAAAAATGGTACCCACAGATTATTCAAATCAGGATCATTAGGAGCCTTCAAAAACAAGCCATATAGGCAACGTGCAGTAAAGCACAATGAAACAGGGTATGCTGGTATTTCTGTTTCTTCTGTGCAAACATCTATTTATCATCTCTCTCTCTCTCTCTCTCTCTCTCTCTCTCTCTGCCTGTCTATCCAGTTATCTGTCTACCTGCCTACCTAACTACCTGTCTGTGTACCTATTATATATATAGACACACTATCTCTGAATCTTTGATTCAATTAGCTACTGCTTCATCTGCCTTATTGATTTAAAAAGACACCTTTCATTATTTTGTCTTCTATTTCTGTTTCTCCCTCATTAATGTCTGCTTTATATATTAACATTATTACTTATTTGTGCTTTCTTTTAACTTTGTTTTATGTCTAGCCTTCGAGTTAGGAATGTCACTGATTCATTTTTATACTCTTATTGTCATGGTTATGAGTATTCAAAGCAGTCTACTTTTCTGTGATCACCTCTTTAAATATATCTCATAAATTCAAATCTGTAGGGTTTATTATAATTTATCAGAAATTAAATAATTTCTCCTCATATATCAGCTGGCACCTAATATTTCTTTAACAGATGATTTTTATGCGTTCTGGGGCATGTGGACTTTTTTACAGCTTTGAGTTGTATTTTACTACCATCACAGCAGTAGTTTGTGATATCTCTATTTCGTGGAACTTACTAATGTTTTCTTTGTGACCTCATATATGATCAATTTTTGTAAATGTTGTTTGTACACTTGAGAAAGTGTATTTTCTAGTATCATGTTGTAGTTTCAATACATGTCCATTAGTTCTACCTTTTCAAACATGTTTAAAGTGTTACAGTGGGCTGTGTGCAGTGGCTCACTCTTGTAGTCCCAGCACTTTGGGAGGCTGAGGTTGGAGGATCACTTAAGCCCAGGAGCTCAAGACCAGACTGAGTACCACAGAGAGATCCTGTTTCCACCAAAAATAAGAAGATTACCTAGGCATGATGGCATGTCCTGGTAGTCCCAGTGACTCAGGAGGCTGAGACAGGAGGATCATGTGAGTCTGGGAAATCAAGGCTTCAGTGAGCTGTGAACCCACAGTGGTAGCGAAACTGGGAAATCAGAGCCAGGGCGCTGTCTCAAATAGAAACAAACAAATCTCATGTACCCCATAAATATATACACCTACTATGTACACAGAAAAATTTTAAAGTTAAAATTAAAAAAATGTTTAAGTTACAGTGTTATTCCTTTTTAACCATTTAACTGGTTGTGGCAAATTGCATTTTCTGAAGATGGCCACAGTACCACCTTCTTTCCACAATCTCTTCTTTCCATGTGACCTGGGGCCCTGCTCCTATCAAGGACTGTAGCCTATATGTCCTTCTCTTCCACTGAGGCAGGATATGAAGCTGCTGTGTGAGAGAGGACCACACAAATGAGGATTTGTATCTGTGGAGACTAGGGCACATTGGGAAAGCTTCATGACAGCTGCCAGCTTTCTCCCAGTATCTCTCTTACTTGTTGACTCCCCACTCCATCTCTCTACATTTCCTCCTTCTGTTACCTGATTCTTCTGTTTTGGGTCTCTCTATCTCTGTCTTATAGGATCATCACTTTCTCTCTCTTGTCTGCTCTACTCACCCTTCAATTTTGCTACTTCCACTCACAACTCCCTGTCACACACACCAATTGACTTCCTGTTTTTGTGATGGAACAATTCAGATGAAAACCCCTAAAACATCTGCCATCAAACCTACAAACTACCTGCATCTGTGCCCTGTCTGTCCCTCTGTTAGAAGAGGAGAGATGTCCCTGCCCCAGTGTTATAAGTTCCATGACCTCCTCTCTTCCAGGAACCTCATGCTATCCATTAGTTTATCCATTGTCTTTCCCCTCCCTCTGTCTTCTGCGTGTCTTTCTCTTTCCATCCTTCTTATTCCCGTTTGCGCATACTCGAATCTCCTTCAACTTGAAAATTCCTGGGCCTTATTCACAACCAATGTAGTTCCCACCACTCTCTTACTCTATGTGTCAAAGTTTCCAAAGGATTATCTCTGCTTGGTGTCTCTATTGCCTCACCTCTCACGTTTTCTGTAACCCACCAGAAACCAACGTGGGTCCACACATCTCTCCTAAAAGGACTCTCCCTCAAAAGTCACTATTGACCTCCATGTGACTAGATCTGATGGACATTCTCTGGCCCTCATCTCAGTTGATTCTCAGCTTCAGTCAACACTGTCGAGCACTCTCCTCTTTTTCTCTTTCCACTCCTTTTGTCTTCCTTTGTCTTCCATAACAACACTATCTCCTGTTATTCTCTTCATTTTGGCCATGTCTCAATATCTTTACCAGCAGCACCTTCTCCACGGGGCCCTTTCAAGATGGAATTTCCAGGGATTTGGTGTTACTCAATTCTCTTCCAGTCATATACTATTTCTCTATACATGTTTATATATGGCCATAACTACCATTACCATTGAAATCAAAGTTTCTCAAAGTGTGGCTTGTGGACCAGCCTATATCAGGATCACAGGGAAAGGGAATTGGGAAAATTTGGATTTCATGGCCCTATTCAGGCCTACCAAATGAACTCTGTGGGAGGGAATCTGAAATCTGCACTGGTAATAAGTTATCCAGGTTGTTCTCATACCCACACACTGTGTCAGGGACTGCCTGGCTGACATTAATAATGGCAGCTCAACACCTCCATCTGGTGGCTTTTGGATACCGTTGTCTTCTTTTTGCAAATACAGTCCATAGAGATTAGGAAACTATTGAAAATGTGAAAAATGAGAAAGAAATTTAAAAAACAGGATATGAATGGAGTCTCTACTCCATGGATACTCAAGATTGAATTACATCATTTTACGACATCTCTAGCACAAAGTAGAAGTTGTCTATATAACAGTTTTGAGAGTAAATCAAACGGACACATTTCCATTCTTATCTAAGGGCAGGAAAACACAGGTACTGGATTATTCCCCCTCTACAGATCATTACACCAAGTTTATGACTTCTAACAACGCTGCATTTAATGAATTTGTAAAGTTAGTCTTTCAGAAGTTAGCTAATAAAGAGCCCTCTGATTTCCACTAATACAGTAGTATGGGTTTTGATCCCCATTTCTCCGATGATTACTGATGTGAATCACATTTTCATGCACCTGTGGGACATTTGTATGTCTTTTTTTGGGAAATGTCAATTCAGATCCTTGGCCAACTTTTTTAGGGGATTATTTTTCTCCTGTCGAGAAGTTTGAGTTCCTTGTATGTTCTGGATATTAGCCACCTGTCGGATGATTAGTTTGCAAATATCTTCTCCCATTCAACAGGTTGTTTCTGTACTCTGCTGATTGTGTCTTTTGCTGTGCAGAAGCTTTTCAGTTGTATGCACTGTATTTGTCTATATTTGGTTGTTTTTGTTGCCTGTGTTTTCAAAGTCTTAGGAATTCTTTGCCTAGACCGGTGCCCAAGAGAGTTTTCCCTAGGTTTTCTCCTAGTATTTATATATCTTTGGGTCTTTTATGTAACTCTTCATTCTATTTTGAGTTGATTTTTGTATATAGTGAGAGACACGGGTCTAATTTCACTAATCACCACAGAAATGCAAACGAAAACCACAATGACATATCATCTCTTCCCATACAGAATGGCCACTATTTAAAAAACAAAAAAAAACAGAGGTTGGCAAGGATGTGGAGCAAAGGGAAGTCTTACGACCTGTTGGTGGGAGTGTAAACTGGGAGTGTAAACTGCTACAGCCACCATGGAAAACTGTATGGCGATTTCTCAACAAAACTGAAAACAGAAGTACCATGCAATGCAGCAATCCCACGACTGGGTATCTACCGAAAGGAAAAGAAATCAATATATCAAAAACTACCTGCTCTTGCATGTTTACTATAGCACTATTCACAATAGCAAAGATGTGGAATCAACTTTAGTGTCCATCAACATCAACAGATGAATGGTTTTTTTTAACAAGATGGTGTATATATGTATACATATACGTGTGTGTATTTGTGTGTGTGTGTGTAACACAATTATTCCTACAAAAAGGAATGAAATCATGTTATTTGCAGCAGCATAGATGGAAGTAGAGGTCATTATTGTCAGCGAAATAACACAGGCATAAAAAGACAAATATCACATGTCTTCACATATGTGGAAGCTAAAACATCTGATCGCATGGAGGTAGAGAACGGAGAGATAGAGAACAGAGACTGGGAAGAGAGAGTCAGCAGGAGAAGGATGCAGAGAAGTTCACTGAAGGGAAAAAACCTACAGTGAGATAGAAGCAATCAATTCCGTGTTTGAGAGCAGAGTAGGGTGACGGTCCTTCACAAAAATGTATTGTATTCAGGTGATGGACACCCTAAATATCCTGACTTCATCACTACACATTGTATACATGTAACAAAATTTCACAGGTACCCGTAAATTTGTATACAAAATACAAAAATTAAAATTAATAACAAATAAAGAAATATTATAATATGAGGCTCTCTAAGATAACTTAAATTCAACTTTCAAGTCTTTGGTCTAGTTATGAAAATAATACATCTTCAATGTAAAATGTTATAAAAACAATTTATAAAAGAAATTAAATTCACACATAATTCCATCAATCAGATATAATATTCCATTTAAAATCAAGGGTATTATTTATTTCAACCTTTTCTCTCTCTAGATAGATAAAGGTGTAGGTATAGATAAAGACATAGCTACAGACTCAGATAGATATAGCTATAGATTATCTTTACATCTTCTAAAGTTTTATTTAACTTTTGTACCTATCTTTGTTTGCTACCAGCTCTGCAAGTTTCTTTCTGTTTTTAATCATGTATTTTCCTTCTTTCATCTACATTTAGCAAACAAAGTCTTCAAGATTGTATTCACTCTGATCGCGCTTTCCCACTGCCTGTACAAGTAACAGGTTAAAGGTAAGGCTACTGTATGCCATTGCCTTTGAATTCACTTGCTTGTGACCATCAGCATTTCACTGCCTCATAGAAAGCCACCAATGCGTTCGGTGAGGAACAATGGGCAATGGCCACCAGAGCCCTTGCTGTACTACAGACTCTTCGTGAGATCATATAATAAAATGTGGTTTCCTATGGTAACTTTACTGAAAATTATCTCTCATTTCACTTATTCATGCTAAACATTGACTCAGTTTGATCTCTGTCACAATGGCATGTTACTACTGGAAAAGGCATAAAGTAGTCTGAAAATATCTGGAGATTTCACCATGTGCTCCACGAAGTAATCCATAGATGTCTATGTACCAGAGATACATCAATATTTCCTAACTCATCTGGGTACTAATTCTAAGAACAGTACATTGTTAATACTTCTCCACCTAGATCACTGCCAATTTACTCCTTCTAATTACCTAGACTCGTGACAAAACATTTTCTCACTGTTTTAGGAGCCTGTGCTGTAGAACTTTGTCAAGGCAATTTGACAACCTAAATATCACGCTTTGTTATTTCATTCATAGTCTCAAAGAAATCAAGGTGAGAGTCTGGTTTTAGAGAAGTGCTCAGCAGATTAGACATTGCTGATATATACTGAGATGAGATACAGGTAGGAACATAACAGATGAATGAGGATGGAAAAGATGGCCCATGCAATACCCAAAATAGGATCCAGGCATGTGCAAGGGTATAGGGACAGAGAACATAGGCTCAACATCATTACTCTTAGGGAAATGCAAATCAAACCACGATCCTACCAGCTAACCACCCCCCAGGATGTTTACTTTTAAAAGGAAGACAAAAATTGTTGTTGTTAAGATGTGGAGAAACTGCAAGCCTTATACACTGCAGGTGGGAATGTAAAATGGTGTGGCTACTGTGAAAAACAGTTTGGTGGTTCCTCAAAAGGTTAAAAGTAATTAACATATGAAACCATCATTCCACTCCTAGATACATGCCGAAAAATTTAAAAGGGACATTCAAGCCAATACACGTGTCTGAATGTTCATAACAGCACCACTGACAACAGCCCAACAGGAGCATCCCACATTACCACCGACAGATAAATGGATGAACACAACATGATGGATCCACCTAATGGGATATTCCATAGCTAGAAGAAAGAATGACGCTCTGATACATGGTACAACATGGATGAACTTGCAAACCATGTTACATGAAATAAGCCAGACACAAAAGTTCACGTACCCTATGATTCCATTTATATGGAATGTCCAGAAGAGGCAAATGTTAAGGATTAGCAATACTTAGAAATCAGGCTGTTATCATGTCATCTGATAACAAAGCGGATGAGTGGCTGCCAGGACTGGAGGGAGGTGGGAATCAGTAGTGACTGCCTAATGGGTACAGGGTTTCCTCTGGGACTGATGCAAATGTGTAAATAGACAGAGGTGATGATTTTACAAAACTGTGAATATACTTTATGCCACCAAATGGTATGCTTAAAAAGCTAATTTTATGTTTTCTGAGTTTCACTTCAAGAAATATTTCTTTTAAAAACAACAATTCTTAGACCCAGGCAATACATGTTCAAGTATTCTGAGAAAATCTAAGCCACCATTAAAAAGAAATTTTCGTTTAAAAATAATCTTCAGTTCATTCATGTTTACATACAAATATGGTCCATGAAAAAACGTCGGTTTTTGAAAACAAAACAAGTATCGAAAGAAATGCGCAAAGAAATAATCAATAGAGTAACAAGGCAACCTGAAGAATGGAAGAAAATATTTGCAAAACGTGCTTGCTACAAAGAACTAATATGCAGAATCTACAAGGAACTCTACAAAATCAGCAAGGAGAAAGAACAAATAATCCCATGAAAACGTGGGCAAATGACGTGAACAGACATTTCTCAAAAGAAGGTATACACATTTTTGAAAAAATGTTCAACATTGCTCATCATCAAGGAAATACCAATGAACACCAGGGTGAGACAGCACCTTACCCCAGCCAGAATGGCCGTGATTAAAAAGTCAATAAACAATAGATGTTGGTGCAAGTGTTGGGGAAAAAGAATGCTTTTACGCTGCTGGTGGGAATATAAATAAGTCCAACCCCTATGGACAACAGAACTAATAGTCGATACACCATACCATCCAGCAATCCGACGACTGGGTATCTGCCCAACGGGAATGAAGTCATTATGTGAAAAAGACAGCTGCGCATGTATGTTTATCACAGCACAATCCACAATCGCTAACATGTGGCATCCACCTAAGTGCCCATCAACCGATGAGTGGAGGAAGAAAATGTGTTTATACACCGTGAAATACTAGTCAGGCGTTAAAAAA
>NW_012111643.1:0-1632 GCF_000951035.1 Colobus angolensis palliatus
TCCCCAGGAGGGTGTCCGCTCTCCTCGCTTTTCCATGGAACATTTCTGGTTTTGAGGTTTCACAGCTATTCCCCAGGAGGGTGTCCGCTCTCCTCACTTTTCCGTGGAACATTTCTGGTTTTTGCAAATGGCCCCATGTGCTGAGGGTCGAGACGGGCACTGGCTCTCTCCCTGTGTGCAGGCGTCTTCCCCACTATCGAGTGCTGAATGGTGGCCCCCAAAATGATACGTCCAAGTCCTAAGCCCCGGTACCTTGAAGGTGACCTTATTTGGGAGTAGAGCCTTTACAGATGGAACCAGGTAAGGTGAGGTCAGACCTGAATACGGTGGGCACTAAGTCCAAAAACTCCGGAGAAGCAACAGACACAGAGACAGGAGAAAGGCACCTGAAGATGGAGGCAGAGACCGGGGTGAGGCAGCCCACGAGCCAGGGATTACAGGCGTGAGCCACTGCACCCGGCCGAGAACTGCTTTTTAAACAGCCAACTGGGGCCAGACGTGGTGGATCATGCCTGTAATCCCAGCACTTTGGGAGGCCAAGACGGGCAGATCATCTAAGGTCAGGAGTTCGAGACTGGCCTGTCCAACATGGTGAAACCCCGTCTCTACTACAATACAAAAAGTAGCCAGGCATTGTGGTGGGCACCTGTAATCCCAGCTACTAGGCAGGCTGAGGCAGGGGAATCGCTTGAACTTCAGAGGCAGTGGTTGCAGCCAGCCAAGATTGTGCCATTGCACTCCAGCTTAGGTGACAGAGCAAGACTCAGTCTCAAAAAATAAATAAATAAAGATAAAGTAAAATAAAAAAGCCTGCTGGCCCTTTCTGTCCCCAGGAGCCCTTCCCTTTTACCCTGCCAGTACTGTACTTGCTGCCAACATCCTGCAGAATGTGGTGACATTAGCAAAAGAAGAGAGCTCGGGCACACCCTGCACTGTCAGCTCACCAGGCCTGCAGCAGACCCAGGTCCTCATCTGCACGCCTGTAGTTCCTTCCAACACACCAAGATGGGTTGTGGAGAGACCACGGGTCCAGTGGGGCTGAAGAGCAGCCTTGGCAAGTACCTTTGTTCTTCCAGGACACAGGAAAACAGGCTAGAATAGGACTGTGTAAGAGACCCTTTTTGCAAACAGCAAAATTGACAAAGGTAGGGCAGTCCTGCCTGTCCTATTTTGCCTTTTCTCAAACATAAGGATTCCCTGTTGTCATGGATTGAATAGTGTTCCCCTAAATTTCGTGTCCTACCTGGAACCTCCTAATGTGAACTTTCTGGAAATCGGGTCTATGCAGATGTGGTTGTTTAAATCCTGGAGAGGAGATCATCCTGGAACACCCAGGATGAAACACTTTTCTTTAACGTCCACTAATGTACCAAAGAAAAAGAGCATGGAGCACATCTAGGGAGTACTGAGTGTGTCCATCCATCCTCGCACTGCTGTAAAGAAATACCTGAGACTGGATAGTTTATAAAGAAAAGAGGTTTCATGGGCTCACAGTTCCACAGGCTGTACAGGAAGCATGGCAGCCTCTGCTCAGCTTCTGGGAAGGGCAGCACTGCCTTTGTGGCTGCTGTCTGTGGTCCCATCGTGTTTTTGTCAGGCAGTGCTGCAGCCAGGGTTCGGGTTTCCTAACAG
>NW_012111644.1:0-1145 GCF_000951035.1 Colobus angolensis palliatus
GTGAGCCACCGTGCCTGGCCAAAAATTTATTTATTATCACAACTCTGTGGGTTGACTGTGCTTGGCTAGAGGATTCTGTTGCATGGAGTGTGGTTCAGTTCACTTGTTTAGTTGCGTTGGCTTTCCTGGGGCCAGAAAGTCCAGGGTGGTGTCTCACCCTCCAGGATCTCCCTCCACATAGCCTATTGCTTTATTATTATTTTTTTATTTTTATTTATTTGTTTTGAGACAGCCTCGCTGTGTTGCCCAGGCTGGAGTGCAGTGGTGCGATCTCAACTCATTGCAACCTCCGCCTCCCCGTTCAAGTGACTCTCCTGCCTCAGCCTCCTGAGTAGCTGGAATTGCAGGCACCCACCACCACACCCGGCTAATTTTTCTATATTAGTAAAGACAGGGTTTTACCATGTTGGCCAGGCTGGTCTCGAACTCCTGACCTCAAGTGAGTCCTCCGCCTCAGCCTCCCAAAGTGCTGGGATTACAGACATCAGCCACCACGCCCAGCCTACATAGCCCATTTCAGTGGCCAAAACAAGCCAGGTAGCCAAACCCGGAGTCTGGCAGGGAACTCTACAGCGTGAACACTAGGTGGTGTGGTTTACCAGGATCCAATACCCCAACAGTCCACCACTGCTGTCCTCAAATTTACATTTAGAATCATCTGGGGAGCATTAAAAACCGCCAAGGCCTGGTGCCAGGCACAGTGGTACGCACACAAATGTAATCCCAGCGGCTCAGGAGGCTGAGGCCGGAAGGTTGCCTGAGCCCAGGAGTTCAAAGCCAGCCTGGAGAACAGAGATTCTTATTGTGTGTTGGGGGTGTTGTGGCAGGCCAGGTGTCACTAATGCAGGCCTCCAGCCTCCGAAATGACTGTTTCAGTACTGACTGACTGGTTAATTTTTTTTTTTTTTTTTTTGGAGATGGCTCTTTGCTCTTGTCGCCCAGGCTGGAGTGCAGTGGTGTGATCTCGGCTCACTGCAACCTCTGCCTCCCAGATTGAAGCAGTTCTCCTGCCTCTCAGCCTCCGGAGTAGCTGGGGTTACAGGTACGTGCTACCACGCCCAGCTAATTTTTGTATTTCTAGTAGAGACAGGGTTTCAGTATGTTGGCCAGGCTAGTCTCAAACTCCTGACCTCAGGTGATCCACC
>NW_012111645.1:0-1424 GCF_000951035.1 Colobus angolensis palliatus
AAAAAAAAAAAAAAAATATATATATATATATATCTTATGCAGGACAAAGGTTTTAATTTTGATGAATTCAATTTATCAATATTTTTCATTTCCAGTTCATGCTTTTGTCCCATCTAAGAAATCTTTGCTTAACTCAATATCATAAAAATTATTTCTTGTGTTTTTCTACTTGAAATTTTATCATTTTTGCTCTTAAATTTAGGTCTGTGGTCCACTTTGAATTATTTTTTGGGTGTGTTATGAGGTAACGAATGAGGTTTTTTTTTTTTTTTTAAATATAGGTATCTGATTGTTACAGTACCATCTTCAACTGAAGATAGTTGAGAAGTATCTTTTTCCATTGAATTGTACATTTGCTGATAATCAATTGGCTTTATATATGTGAGTGTATTCCCGGAATATCTATTCTCCTTCATTGGCTTGTAAGTCTATTACTAAAGTGATGCCACACTATTTTGATTATTTAATTCTATAGTGCATTTTGTAAATTCCCTAACATTTTTATTTTTACAAATTATTTTGACTATTTCAGGTCTTTTGCATTTCCATATAAATTTTAGGATCAGCTCATTCATTTCCATAAAAATTCCTGCTAGAAATGTGATTGGAAATGCATTGAATATATAGATCAGTATGGGAATAACTGACATCTTAACAACATTGAATCTTCCAATCCATTAGCATGGTGTATCCTTCTCTTTATTTAGGCACTCTTTAATTTCAGTCAGCAATGTTTTGCAGTCTTGTATATGCGTTCTTAAATTATTATGAAGTATTTCATATTTCTGATGTCATTTTAGTTTGTACTTTTACATTGTCAGTTTGCAATTGTTTAGTGCTACTACATAGAAATTTGAGCGACTTTTGAACATTGGCCTTGAATTCTGAAACCTTGGTATTGTAAACTCACCATTATTAGTTCTAGTAGCTATTTCTGGTAGATTCCTTAGGATTTCTACTATGTAGTTTGCCAGTAAACAGATTTTGACTTCTTCCATACACATTTTATTTTTTTGCTGTTGTTAGGATTGTCATCAACATTAGGATGACAAGAATTTCCAGTAAAATATTGAGTAAGGGTAATGAGAGAAGATGTTCTTGCCTTTTTCCTGAAATTGAGGTTAAATGTTCAGTCAGTCAACATTTCAGTATGATGTTTGTTGTACATTTTTCACATGTGCCTTTTATCACGTTAAAGAAATTCTCTTTCTCAATGGACTCAATGTTTGTGTTCCTTCCTTCCTCAGATTCATATGGTGAAACCCTAATGCCACTGTGATGGTATTTGGGGATGATGTTTTGGAAGGTGATAGATCATTAGGACAAAGTCCTCATGAATGGGATTAGTACCCTTAAAAGAAGATGCCAGGGAGCTAGCTAGCTCTCTTTCTGCCATGTGAGAACACAGTAAGAAGATGGCTGTC
>NW_012111646.1:0-1281 GCF_000951035.1 Colobus angolensis palliatus
ATTTGGTAACCCTTCACTGGGGACATACACAATGGTTTCTGATGTTCACAGCGATTGCTTCATTTGTTTTCCGTTTGCTTCTGCTCGCTGGGCACTTCTCTAATGAGTGCTTGTTCACTTCACGTCATTACGGTCTGTCCACTCTCCTCCAGCCATGAGACTCCTCCAAATCACCATGCTTCATGTGTTTCTGTTACTATATGTTGTTCTCACGTTTTCATAATGCAAGGACATCAAATCTAGACATCTATACAAAATGATGGACACATTACAATGAAATTCAGGGTTAAGCCCTGCCAGGTACTTGAGAGAACCTAGTTAGAATCATATGTGGTTGTGCTTGAGACCTCAACTGTAGGAAATTAGTTCACTGAGGATAGCGGTGGTTGCTGCCTCTTTAAATTTTTAAGCATGGCTACTCTGGGTGTGCTGCCTATGGGTTAGCCCTGCTTTATAAGGAGCAGTCAACAAAAATTTTTTTAAAAAATTAAAAAGAAAACTTAGCTGGGCACAGTGGCTCACACCTGTAATCCCAGCACTTTGGGAGCTTGAGGTGGTCGGATCACCTGAGGTCAGGAGTTCGAGACTAGCCTGGCCAACATGGTGAAACCCCATCTCTACTAAAATTACAAAAATTAGCTGAGCTTGGTGGCAGGTGCCTGTAATCCGAGTGACTGGGGAGGCTGAAGCAGGAGAATCACTTGAACCCGGGAGGCGGAGATTGCAGTGAGCCAAGATCGCGCCATTGCACTCCAGCCTAGGCGACAAGAAGTGAGACTCTATCTCAAAAAAAAAAAAATTTAGGCATAATTTTCTTATCTCCAGCTTGAAGACGTTTAGGAAAATTCCCTAATCTCTCCAAGCCTCATTTGTCCCATATGTCAAATTGGAATATTAAGAGTATCTCAGCCAGGCGCTGTGGCTCATGCCTGTAATCCCAGCACTTTGGGAGGGTGAGGCGGGTGGATCACCTGAGGTCAGGAGTTTGAAACCAGCCAGACCAACATGGTAAAACCCCGTCTCTACTAAAAATAAAAAAATTAGCTGGGCACAGTGGTGCACACCTGTAATCCCAGCTGCTCAGGAGGCTGAGGCAGGAGAATTGCTTGAACCTGGGAGGCAGAGGGTGCAGTGAGCCGAGATTGCACCACTGCACTCCAGCTGAGTGACAAAGCAAGACTCCATCTCAAAAAAAAAAACAAAAACAAAAAAAGAGTATCCCTAGGCCAGGCATGATGGCTCACCCCTGTAATCCCAGCACATCGGGAGGCCGAGGAGGGT
>NW_012111647.1:0-1667 GCF_000951035.1 Colobus angolensis palliatus
AGTCATTGACACTCACAGATTTGGATTTTATTTTATTTATTTATTTACTTATTTATTTTTGAGATGGAGCCTCACTCTGTTGCCCAGGCTGGAGTACAGTGGTGCGATCTCGGCTCACTGCAACTTCCGCCTCTTGGGTTCAAGTGATTCTCTTGCCACAGCCTCCTGAGTAGCTGAAATTACAGGTATGTGCCAACATGTTCAGCTGCAGATCTGGATTTTTGAAAAGGCTGATTCTCAAAGTTTCAGATAAAGTATTTTAGTATGATCCCATAGACACAAATGCTAAAATGGAAAAGACCTCAAAATTGAGTCCCAGATAGAAAACACTGGCTTAAATGTGAAGTGCTAAAATGGGCAGCCATAAAACAAACACAGGAGAACTTGGTAGATAATAGAAAAGTTAGTTTAAACATGTAAAATTTGTACTTATCTTATGCATTATGGCTATATAAATGGGCTTTGGAGCTGGAGAAGGCAGAATTTGAACATTAGCTCAGCAACTTACCCAGCTAAGAGATATTTAAGTTAGCAGCTAGCCCATCTATAAAATGGGGACAACACCTACCTGATAAAACTTCAAGAAGATTAAATGGGACAATATATAAAGCACATTAATAACATAGTTCATGGCACATAGTAAACAGTTAAAGGTGCATGTCCATGAATACATGCATGTAAGTGTGTACAGGTGCAGTGGTATTGATGTCATTTTAGTGGCAGTATTATTTATCAATCATTTTTATCATCCTCATGGCTATAATGGAATCATATTGGGGGTCACATTATCTTTATTATTAGTATCACTTCAGCAGGATCATCAAGATCATCATTATCCCCAATAATCTATACTTTGAACAAGAAGAAAGTTATGTTAATTCATGTCAGAGTAAAAAAAATAGCAAAGAATATATAAAGCTTAGTGCTTGAAACATATGTGCTATAACAAAATCCAGTAAACAGCAGAACGCCTTGAATCCTATTTTGTTTCTGCTTCTCTATCAAGGAAAATGATCATAAACAGTGAAAGGTAGTACACATGTGATTAGGAGAGAGCTAAAACCTGAGATTAAAAAACAAAAAAGTGATACTAAGAACTCACTATAGTTATCTTTAAATCCAGACAATTTATATTCTGGGGGCAATGGGACAATTGGTAAGTAAATGTGATCTCATAACTAGGGTAGATAATATTTGTGTTGTCACAAGGAACAGGAAAGCGGCCAAAACCAGAGGCATGACAATTGGGAAACCTATGTTGAAAAGGTTGTCATGAGAGGAATTTTCAAAATTGCAGACCAGTGAACATCGATCGCCAGTGAAATTCTAGCAGTGATATTTTGTAAGCACATAGAGAAGGGAGTAGTGACCACCAAAAGCGAGTTATGTCAGGGATACTGAATAGAAGCTTGGAGTATCTGACCTCAACATTTCTTCCCCAGAGACTGTTAAGAATTAAAATTCTATGATTCTGTAATTTTCGCCAAATCAAAGGAAACAACTGGAATAGAACACCAGACCTCAGTCCCTGCTACTAAGCTGGCTTCAAACAAATCATGTCAGAAAAAGAAAAGGAAGAAAAAAAGAGATATCCTTCTTGCTTTGAATAGCTAAATAGAAAATAACCGGCCTTTTTTTTTTTTTTTTGAGACAGAATCTTGCTCTGT
>NW_012111648.1:0-1365 GCF_000951035.1 Colobus angolensis palliatus
TGCAGTGGCACGATCTCGGCTCACTGCAAGCTCTGCCTCTCGGGGTCACGCCATTCTCCTTCCTCAGCCTCCTGAGTAGCTGGGACTACAGGCGCCCGCCACCATGCCCGGCTAGTTTTTTGTATTTTTAGTAGAGACGGAGTTTCACCGTGTTAGCCAGGATAGTCTCAATCTCTTGACCTCATGATCCTCCTGCCTCGGCCTCCCAAAATGCTGAGATTGCAGGCATGAGCCACCACGCCTGGCCCAAAATAATATTCTTGTATGTATTCCTTTTGCATGTGATGTATTGTGATATTTTCAGTTTCATTTTGTTTTGTTCCATTTCATTCCATATCATTCTTTTTTCTTTACTTTTAAAACTGCTATGTATAACACACTAATCTGATTTCTAAGATACCACTATTAGACTGCAACTTGCAAATCTGAAAAACATGATACTAGATAGACTGTGGACAGACAAGTACTCCCATATGCGTAGAATAGGTTAGTGTGTCGTTACATGGTTGGATTACTTTCATTTCTAGGAAGCCAGAAAAGAGCCACAGTAGGGTTTTACAGATCTGTGGGCCCCAAAGAGATGCTATGACTCATAACAAATTTCTAATCTTGAATGCCTTGTTCCAGATAGGATGTCATTTGTGATCACTTGTTCTGACATGAACTCCAGGCATGATTTTCAAAGAAGAAAGCCGTTATTAGTAACGTCAGTGAGAATCATGATTTCCAATTACTTATAGAGTTTTAAGAGGAGGTGAGGTAAAGACACACTCGTGTTTTCAGATGGATTCCTGTGGTCTGTTGTTTATTGTAGCTTTCACATGAGGGAAATTACTGGAAGACACATCTGGTGTCATGCTTCAGAATTTGAGTTTTGAAATGCCTGAAATAAAATATAGGGTTAAATGCCTGAATGGAATAGCATAGCCATAAATTAAAGTTAAGAAAAAAGAATTAATTTTAAGGCAAAGATATGAAAAACGTCATGAACACAGCAATATGGAATTTAGGAAGATGATAAATAATGTCTTTCCACTGTGCCCAAAACAACACCACCACCAACAAACTAAAAATGCATTCTTTATGCTTGAAACTAGAGAAGTGAGTTCAGGATCCTTATTTGTACAAGATTTATACTCAAACAGAATAGCAATTTAGTCACAGGTAGTTAAAATTTAAGCTATATAAGCAGAATAAATACGGTAGTATGGGAGAAGTATGCACAGACATAATGAGAAAGAAAACAACATATATCTACTATTTTCCATGTTCTATGCTAGAAAATCTACAATTTTTTTCTCATATTTAATCCTTGCAGCAACCCTCCAGGTGGACTTAATAATTACTATTTTTTTTTTTTTTTTT
>NW_012111649.1:0-2741 GCF_000951035.1 Colobus angolensis palliatus
GTATATGTGCCACATTTTCTTAATCCAGTCTGTCATTGATGGACATTTGGGTTGGTTCCAAGTCTTTGCTATTGTGAATAGTGCCACAATAAACATATGTGTGCATGTATCTTTATAGCAGCATGATTTATGATCCTTTGGATATATCCCCAGTAATGGGATGGCTGGGTCAAATTGTATTTCTAGTTCTAGATCCTTGAGGAATTGTCACACTGTCGTCCAAAATGGTTGAACTAGTTTACAGTCCCACCAGCAGTGTAAAAGTGTTCCGATTTCTCCACATCCTCTCCAGCACCTATTGTTTCCTGACTTTTTAATGATCGCCATTCTAACTAGTGTGAGATGATATCTCATTGTGGTTTTGATTTGCATTTCTCTGATGGCCAGTGATGACGAGCATTTTTTTACATGTCTGTTGGCTGTATAAATGTCTTCTTGTGAGAATTGTCTGTTCATATCCTTTGCCCACTTTTTGATGGGGTTGTTTGTTTTTTTCTTGTAAATTTGATTGATTTCTTTGTAGGTTCTGGATATTAGCCTTTTGTCAGATGAGTAGATTGCAAAAATGTTCTCCCATTCTATAGGTTGCCTGTTCACTCTGATGGTAGTTTCTTTTGCTGTGCAGAAGCTCTTTAGTTTAATTAGATCCCATTTGTCTATTTGGCTTTTGTTGCCATTGCTTTTGGAGTTTTAGACATGAAGTGCTTGCCCATGCCTATGTAAGAATGGTATTGCCTAGGTTTTCTTCTAGGGTTTTTATGGTTTGAGGTCAACATTTAAGTCTCTAATCCATCTTGAATAAATTTTTGTATAAGGTGTAAGGAAGGGATCCAGTTTTAGCTTTCTACTTATGGCTAGCCAGTTTTCCCGGCACCATTTATTAAATAGGGAATCTTTTCCCCATTTCCTGTTTTTGTCAAAGATCAGATGGTTGTAAATGTGTGGTATTATTTCTGAGGGCTCTGTTCTGTTCCATTGGTCCATATTTCTGTTTTGGTACCAGTACCATGCTATTTTGGTTCCTGTAGCCTTGTAGTATAGTTTGAAGTCAGGTAGTGTGATGCCTCCAGCTTTGTTCTTTTGGCTTAGGACTCTCTTGGCAATGTGGGTTCTTTTTTGGTTCCATATGAACTTTAAAGTAGCTTTTCCCAATTCTGTAAAGAAAGTCATTGGTAGCTTAATGGGGATGGCATTGAATCTATAAATTACCTTAGGCAGGATGGCCATTTTCATGATATTGATTCTTCCTATCCATGAGCATGGAATGTTCTTCCATTTGTTTGTGTCCTCTTTTATTTCGTTGAGCAGTGGTTTGTAGTTCTCCTGGAAGAAGTCCTTCACATCCCTTGTAAGTTGGATTCTTAGGTATTTTATTCTCTTTGAAGCAATTGTGAATGGGAGTTCACTCATGATTTGGCTCTCTGTTATTGGTGTATAAGAATGCTAGTGACTTTTACACATTGATTTTGTATTCTGAGACTTTGCTGAAGTTGTTTATCAGCTTAAGGAGATTTTGGGCTGAGACTATGGGGTTTCCTAAATATACAATCATGTTATCTGCAAACAGAGAGAGTTTGACTTACTCTTTTCCTAATTGAATACCCTTTATTTCTTTCTCTTGCCTGATTGCCCTGGCCAGAACTTCCAACACTATGTTGAATAGGAGTGGTGGGAGAGGGTATCCCTGTCTTGTGCCAGTTTTCAAGGGGAATGCTTCCAGTTTTCGCCCATTCAGTATGATATTGGCTGTGGGTTTGTTATAAATAGCTGTTATTATTTTGAGATATGTTCCATCAATACCAAATGTATTGAGAATTTTTATCCTGAAGGGCTGTTGAATTTTGTCGAAGGCCTTTTCTGCATCTATTGAGATAATCATGTGGTTTTTGTCTTTGGTTCTGTTTATATGATGGATTATGTTTATTGATATGCATATGTTGAACCAGCCTTGCATCCCAGGAATGAAGCCCACTTGATCATGGTGGATAAGCTTTTTGACGTGCTGCTGGATTTGTTTTGTCAGTGTTTTATTGAGGATTTTTGCATCAATGTTCATTAGGGATATTGGTCTAAAATTCTCTTTTTTTGTTATGTCTCTGCCAGGCTTTGGTATCAGGATGATGTTGGCCTCATAAAATGAGCTAGGGAGGATTCCCTCTTTTTCTATTGATTGAAATAATTTCAGAAGAAATGGTACCAGCTCCTCCTTGCACCTGTGGTAGAATTTGGCTGTGAATCCATCTGGTCCTGGACTTTTTCTGGTTTGTAGGTTATTAATTATTGCCTCAATTTCGGAGCCTGTTATTGATCTATTCAGGGATTCAACTTCTTCCTGGTTTAGTCTTGGGAGGGTGTATGTGTCCAGAATATATCCATTTCTTCTAGGTTTTCTAGTTTATTTGCATAGAGGTTTTTATAGTATTCTCTGATGGTAGTTTGTATTTTTGTGGGGTCGGTCATGATATCCCCTTTATCATTTTTTATTGCATCTATTTGATTCTACTCTCTTTTCTTCTTTATTAGTCTTGCTAGTGGTCTATCAATTTTGTTGATCTTTTCAAAAAAACAGGTCCTGAATTCATTGATTTTTTTGATGGATTTTTTGTGTCTTGATCTCCTTTAGTTCTGCTCTGATCTTAGTTATTTCTTGCCGCCTGCTAGCTTTTGAATGTGTTTGCTCTTACTTCTCTAGTTCTTTTAATTGTGATGTTAGAGTGTCAATTTTAGATCTTTCCTGCTTT
>NW_012111650.1:0-1014 GCF_000951035.1 Colobus angolensis palliatus
GACAGAGTGAGACTCTATCTCACACACACACACACAAAAGTTATCTACCTGGAGCACCGGAGAGTAAACAAGAAACAGACATAATAAACTGGAGAGACTCTGACCATTAGAAAACGTGAATCCTTCTATTTCTTGGTTTGTTATTTGTTTGTTTGTTTTTTGAGTGGGGTCTTGCTCTGCTGCCCAGGCTGGAGTACAGTGGCACAATCACAGCTCACTGCAACCTCAAACTCCTGGGCTCAAGCAATCCTCCCTCCTCAGCCTTCTGGTAGCTGAACTACAGGTGTGTGCCATGACACCTAGCTAATTTTTTTCTTTTTTCTTTCGTAGAGACAGGGCCTCACTATGTTGCCTAGGTTGGTCTTGAATTCCTGGCTCAAATGGTCCTCCTGCCTCAGCCTCCCAAAGTGCTAAGATTAGCAGAGAAACAGAATTGAAATAACGGAACTGAAAAATATACTACTGAAAATATGAAATTTACTGCATGGGCTTAATAGCAAAATGGAAATGATATAGAACAGCAAGTGAACTTGAAGACATCAATAGAAATTATCCACTATGGGGCCGCAGTGGCTCACGCCTGTAATCTTAGCACTTTGGGAGGCTGAAGTGGGTGGATCACCTGAGGTCAGGAGTTCAAGACCAGCCTGGCCAACATGGCAAAACCCTGTCTCTATTAAAATACAAAAATTAGCCGGGCGTGGTGGCGGGCGCCTGAGAATCGCTTGAACAGGGGAGGCGGAGGTTGCAGTGAGCTGGGATCGCACCATTGCACTCCAGCCTATGCAACAAGAGTGAAACTCTATCTAAAAAAAAAAAAAAAGAAAAAAAAGAAATTATCCAATATGGCCTGGCGCGGTGGCTCACACCTATAATCCCAGCACTTCTGGGAGGCTGAAGTGGGTGGATCAGGAGTTCGAGACCAGCCTGGCCAACATGGTGAAACCCTGTCTCTACTAAAAATACAAAAATTACCCAGGCATGCTGGCACATGTCCGTAATCCCAGCTACTTG
>NW_012111651.1:0-1506 GCF_000951035.1 Colobus angolensis palliatus
GCCGAAATGACTCCGCTGCACTCCCGCCTGGACGACAGAGTGAGACTGCATCTCAAAAAAAATAACAAAAGTACCAGCAAGACTTTCTGTTGAACTAGACAACTGATTCCAAAGTTTGTATGGTAAAATAATTAAGAGCAATTAGGAAAAGTCTGAAAAATAAGAACAATAAGGAGGTAATGACCTACAGGATATTAAAATATTTTCTGATATAAAATATTTTAAATATGATACTGGCACATAAAGTGACAGATCAATAAACAGCATAAAAGCCCCCAAAATAAAATCACATACATATGGGAATTTAGTATATTAAAGAGATGGCATCTCAAACCGGTGAGGAAATGATGGGATTTTTCAAAAAATGATATTGGGACAATGAAGGATATATGTAGAAAATAGTTTAGTTGAATCCATACTTTACACTGTGTTCCAAAAAAATTCCATATGAATCAAAGATTTAAATGTTAAAAAAAAAAAAAGGTATTACAAGAAGCCAAGGAGGGATTCTTTTATAACTGTGGAGGAAGAAAGGCATAATTTTAATACAAAACTCAAAAAATTTCAATTATCAAGATTACAAACACATATACTCTTTGACACAGTGCTTCTATTTTTAGAAAATAGTTTTACCTCTGTCCTCCAACATATATACGCTTAGAAAATATCTCTGAAAGGGTTACAGAACAAACACTTTGGTTGCCTGTGGGAAAGAAAGTTTATATTTGAGGGGACAGGGAGATATTTTACTACATACCCTATTATATTTGTTTTGGAGACAGGATCTTACGCTGTTGTCCAGTCTGGAATGCAATAGTGCAATCATAGCTCACTGAAGCCTCTAACTCCTAGGCCGAAGTGATCTTCCTGCCTCAGCTCCCTGAGTAGTGAGGACTATGAGCATGAGTAATCATGCCCAGTCTATACTGGTTTTTGAATTTTGAACCATATAAATATACTGTCTATTCAAAAACACTATAGGAAACATGGGCAATAAAAAGAAGCATGAATGAGATAGAAATCTGATCTAATTCTACCTGTATTAAGACTTTGGTATATTTTCTTCCAGCTTTCTATATAGGCTTTTGTGTGTGCACCTATAATTCTTTTACAAAGTTTGAATCAATTTGTACAAGTTTATAGTTTTCACTTAACATTATTTTTAAACATTTGCAATGTCATTAAAATTCTTCCCTAAATTATTGATAGCTTTCTGTCATAAAGATATAATTTATAAATTATATGATTCTAAAACAAAACATTTTGTTTTTTAAATTTTTTGTTATTGCAAATAATTCTGAGATAATTTCCTTAAACATTAAATGTTGGGGTTTTTAAAAATAATTTCCTTAGGAAAGAATCAGGACTTTATTATATATATATATTTTTGAGACGGAATCTCGTTCTATCACCCAGGCTGGAGTGCAGTAGCATGATCTCAGCTCACAGCAGCTTCCACCCACCCAGGTTCAAGCCATTCTCCTGCGTGGGCCTGCTGAGTAGCTG
>NW_012111652.1:0-1952 GCF_000951035.1 Colobus angolensis palliatus
AAGAGAACAGAAGAGAAGGGAAGAGGGAGGGGAGGGGAGGGGGAGGGGAGAAGTACTCCCAAGGAATCAGAAAGCAAAGTTTTGTCAAAAGGAAATGAAATTAAATTTTAGTACCGCCATCCCATGTACAAAAGTTATCTCCTTCATATTACTTCATTTTCTAACTCCAAACCCCCCACTCCTACACCAGGCCATCACTTTTAGTTGTCAGACACAAAGTCATTCTTGGGTCTGAAAAAAATCCATCAGCAAGTCTTTTTAGGCCTAACTCTAAAATATATGCCATATCCAACTGGCATGTATTCTTCACTATTGTATTGTTCACTATTCCCAACCTAGCATAAGCAGCAATACTGCTCCCGCTCTTGCTACCCTACAGCCCATTCTCCACATAGGAACCAAAGAGAAGTTTTAAGAATATAAATCAGATCATTTACTCCCTTGCTTAAACAGTCTATGACTACTTAGAATAAAACCCAAAATCCTTACCACAGCCTACTTGGTAATCTGACCTCATCTACTACTCAACCCCCACCCGACCCCTACTGATTATACTCCAGCCATTCATTTTATCCCCTTAGTAAACTTGTTCTATCTCAGGGCCTTTACACTTGCTATTCCCTTCAGTTGAACCACTATGCCCCTAGAGCTTCTCATCACTGGCTCTAACTACACCCAGGTCACTAGTTCAAAAAGTCTTCGGATCCTTAAAAAGCTTCCCTCTCATTCCCACATCGCAGTCACTCCCTATCTCCTTCCCCGGTTTGTTTATTCATAGCACTTATCATTATTTAAAATATTACTTATTATTTAACTTGCTTACTGTGTGTTCTGCTCAAAGATTATAAATTCCATGACTTAGAGTTGCTTCTTGTTGGTTCCCTACTGCCCAAAATACTCCACCTGGCAAATTTTAAGCCTTCGATAAATATATGTTGAATGAATAAATAGATCAAAAGAAAATAACATGCCACTAACTTGGAATAATATACAAAATTATCTTAAGAAATACTATACTTCAAAGAATTGTGGTGCACATTAAATGAAAAAATATGCAGAAAGTTTAGAGAAGAGGTACAAGCTAAGTTTTCAATAAATGTTACTTATCATTTCTGTTATTGTTATTATTAATTAAATAACAATACTGAGTGACTACTAAGTATCAGGTATTGACCTCGACAAGTGCTGAATAGAACAAAATTTAAAAAAAAAATCTGTTACTAATTAAAATTATATACAATATATAGAAAGAAGACCAAAGAGAAGGGGAAAAATAGTTTTAGGATATTCAGAAAGTATTCATCTATTAAATACCTTCATGCAGAAAATAAACATAAGGATAATGTACCAGTACAGCTTGGCTTAAATATGAGAGGGAGTAATCAAATTTGTAAAGGCAAAATGGAATGATGGAAAGAATATGTACTTTGTCAGGCCTGGATTCAAATCCCAGTCCTTACACTTGCTAGCTAAGTAACCTTCAGCAAAATTTAACCTCTTTTGAGTTTCCTCATATATAAAATGGAAACATAACAACACAGCTTATTGTGGAATGTTATTAAGAAATGAATGAGGCCGGGCGCGGTGGCTCAAGCCTGTAATCCCAGCACTTTGGGAGGTCAAAGCAGGCAGATCATTTGAGGCCAGGAGTTCGAGACCAGCCTGGCCAAGATGGTTGACCAGCCTGGCCAAGGTGATTTGTAGTGGAGACCCCATCTCCACTAAAAATACAAAAATAAGCTGGGCATGGTAGTGCATGCCTGTATTCCCAGCTACCTGGGTGGCTGAAACATGAGAATCACCTGAACCCAGGAGGTGGAGGTTGCAGTGGGTGGGGATCAACTGCACTCCATCCCGAGCAACAGAGCAAGACACTGACTGAGAGAGTGCAGAGGGGAGGGGAGTGGGGAGAGGAGAAGAGGGAAGGGGATTGGGGGAGAGGAGAAGAGGGA
>NW_012111653.1:0-660 GCF_000951035.1 Colobus angolensis palliatus
CCTTTTCTCTCCTCATGATTTTTACCCCTAAGGATACTACAAATTCTTAGAATTGCTGTTTTTTTTTTTTTTATTTTTTTTTGTTGCTAATTCAATTTTCTTTGTCATTCCCTAGGTCTCTTTTAACAACTAACTTTTAGAGTTCCAGGTTGTATGTTACATTTTTCTGCTTCTTTATGTGTGTAGTAACATATGATTAGATTCTGAAACTGTGTTTTACATGTAAAACTATTGAATTATGTTTAATTTAGTTAAAAAACGTTGATTTTTCTGGAAGGCAACTACATTTCTAATGCAATAGTTTGCACTGTTTGTGATATGCAATTTTTAGCTGCTTTATGGCAGGTCTAGAGCAGACTGCATTCTAGAACTATTTTTGTCTCACTATTAAGGTAAGCCTTTATAAATTCCCCATGCATTTAGCAAGAGTTCTCCATTCTGAATAGAGGGAACACTTGTGTTAACTTGCACTGTATGAGCTCTGGGAATTGCTTAATCTTACAAATTTGTGATCACTGTTCTTTTATTTTTTTATTTTACTTTAAGTTCTGGAATACAGGTGTAGAATGAGCAGGTTTGTTACATAGGTATATGTGTGCCATCACCATGGCACCTATTGACCCATCCTTTAAGTTTCCTCTCCTCTTCCCCCCACACCCC
>NW_012111653.1:5610-6248 GCF_000951035.1 Colobus angolensis palliatus
AGCCCAGGACCACATTGATTCACAGCTGAATTCTGCCAGAGGTACAAAAAAGAGCTGGTACCATTTCTTCTGAAATTATTCGAAACAATTGAAAAAGAGGGACTCCCTCCTAACTCATTTTATGAAGGTCGCATCATCCTGATACCAAAACCTGGCAAAGACACAACAGAAAATGGAAACTTAGGTCTATATCCCTGATGAACATCGATGTGAAAATCCTCAGTAAAATACTAGCAAGCCAAATTCAGCAGCACATCAAAAGACTTATCCAACAGTATCAAGTCAGCTTCATCCCTGGGATGCAAGCCTGGTTCAATATACACAAATCAATAAACATAATCCATCACATAAACAGAACCAACAGAAACCACATAATTATCTCAATAGATGCAGAAAAAGTCTTTAATAAAATTCAACATCCTTTAATATTAAAAATTCTCAATAAAACAGGTGCTGGTGGAACATATCTCAAAATAATAAAAATTATTTATTTCAAACCCACAGACAATATCATATTGAATGGGCAAAAGCTGGAAGTATTCCCTTCAAAAACTGGTATAAGACAAGGATACCATCTCTCACCTCTCCTATTCAACATAGTATTGCATTGGAAGTTATGGCCAGGGAAATTGGGCAAG
>NW_012111653.1:7805-10151 GCF_000951035.1 Colobus angolensis palliatus
TTTGTTGTATATAATAATTTTTGAATTTGAATTATTTTTTAAAACTTTCTAATAAAGTTTCTCTTTCCCTACATACTTTATGAAAATATGGTTCATTAATTTTTATGAAGATTATTAAAAAATCAGTATGTTTTCAAGTTGATTAACAGTTATTATGAATAATAAAGCTTATACTGGTGATTAAGGAATTGATTCCTAACAAACATCAGGTATTTTGAAGGCATATTTATACAATATATGTAGGATACCATATTGAATTGTTTAAGTTTCTAAAATTATTATTTATATATTTATTTTGCTTTAGCTATGTAGATTCGATTTCAATACAACCCCAGCTATAAACAATTACATGATAGCTTCTCTTCTTCCTGTGAGATTATATGACTGAAATGCAGATAACTGAATTAAAATCTGTTAATAAAACAAAAATATCTAAAGGGTAATTATGATGAAATATAGATTATAATATTTACTAGACAAAATATAATAGTGGTGATTTAAAAAGTCATCAAGGTCTATTTTTTACAAAAATGATTTTATTGAAGTTTAATCTTTGCTTCTACTGTAAAACTGACTAACTTTTCCTCATCTGTATTTATAAACAGCATGCTAAGAAATTAATGTACTGTGTGAACCACATGTCATAGGTTCTTTATATTTTAAACAGCGTCATTTAAAATTTCTTCTGCCTTTCTATTTTTATGTTAAGAAGTTGTGCAATAAACTCATTAATGATTACAAATATGATATAGATTAATTGGACCTATACATGTGTGTTTATGAATAAGATAGTTTTTTTGAAACATATGAGAATATATATTCAATAAAAATAATTTTTCATATACGATTTACATGTTTCATATAAATTATGTAAATATATACACACACAAATATAATCACACATTTTTATTTTATGATTTTAATGCGACAGACTCAGTTTACTGCAGAAAGTGTCAGAGAACTCTAAAAGCACTCAAAATATTATCATATTTAATTGTAATTTTGAACTTTAGTCCTTTAACAATTTCAAGGCAAGGAGAAATCAGAGGGAAAAAGTATAATTTAAACATTTTTAAATACTGCATTTTAAAAAATTCTAGGATACTGACACAAGAGAAGTACAGAGAACTGGGTTCTAAGTCTTTCTCACATGTATTCTATGATTCTGTTTTTCAGAGGCTTTCAGGAGGGCCTCTTTTTCTACCTCACATCTTCGCTTTCCTATTTAAAAATCATCCCAGAGTTTAGTTAAGCATAATTTATCCTATGTAATTCATAAAGTAACTTTCATATTTGAGTACTATTCACAAATATTTTTCAAAATAAATGTATGAAAAAATATAAAGGAATCTAAATATAATTTGAAAACTAAACATATAAAAGAATAATTAAGTCTGAGCTCCTGAAACAAAATGTTGAGTATTCTGATGAATTAAATCCTTTCCAAGCCCTGTAACTCCCAAATGCAAAAGAGAAGAAAAACTAAATGTTTGCAAAATGTGAACATATAGATTCACTCAGCTAGTGAGTATGTAAACTGATGCAGCTTTTTCTTTTACAATTTTGGAAATTTGTTGGTTATCTTTGATAAAGAACTAACATTTTAATGCTTGGTACAACTGTATTCTCCGTGTAATACCTAATCTTTTGAAAAAGGGTAACATGAGTGTGAGGGATAAGCCCATAGTCTAGTCTAAACTGTCACTGAGAGAAATGAAAGCATTGATAGTTTCAATCTGTAAAACATGGAAGTTCTGATTAGAAAAATGAGTTAACTGCTATGGTGCACCATGATTTTTTTTTTTTTTTTTTTAAGACAGGTCTTCCTCTGTCACCCAGGCTGGAGTGCAGTGGTGCGATCTTGGCTCACTGCAAACTCCACCTCCTGGGTTCATGCCTCACCATTCTGCTGTCTCAGCCTCCCCAGTAGCTGGGACTATAGGCGCCTACCACCACATCTAGCTAATTTTTGTAGTTTTAGTAAAGACGGAGTTTCACCATGTTGGCCAGGATGGTCCCGTCCCTTGACCTTGTGACCAACCTACCTCAGCCTACCAAAGTACTGGGATTACAGGCATGAACCATGCACCATGAATTTTTAAGTTGTATTAAACATTCACACATTCAAGAGAAAACAATGCAAATGTCAATGCATAGATTTACATTGTGTGGAGGCACAGTGCTAGCATTTTTCAGAAATGACAAAACCAGCTTTGAATATTCCTGTCATATGTTCTAAATTAGTATTTTTAAAATGGCCTGCATATATTCATCAGTAACAAAAAGTAATAATTAAATATTCTCTACAATTACAGTGTTAATGATATCTGAAAAATAGAAAATATC
>NW_012111653.1:15361-15832 GCF_000951035.1 Colobus angolensis palliatus
TAATGAGCTATATTCTCCCCTTCAAGTGAAAAGGGCTTAGGGAATTAGAAATTTTGAAGCCCTATATTTTGATATAATTTTTCTAACTTTCATTTCTACCACATCATTCACAGATGAAGATCTTGAGGCAGAAGTTACTTAACTTGCTCAAATAGCAACTAAATTTAGAGCCAGAGTCAGGTTTGGAATTTATTCCTTCTAAGTTACCATCCAAAGCACTCTCTCATCTACTTTCTTTCAATTGGGTTCCTGTATCATCTATACTAACTATCCTGTCATACTGGCAGAGATACAGACTTTTGCAAGACTAAATGGGAAGGGTTTTAGAACTTAGATATGTTCATAATACTGAGAGCAACTTTAATAGCTAGATTTTATTCAATTCATGCTAGTAACAATACATTGACTTCTTTACATTTGTCACATTCCCATTTCACAGATAAGTAAATTGGAAAATGGAAATTGTACTTC
>NW_012111653.1:16022-16350 GCF_000951035.1 Colobus angolensis palliatus
GATGGGTTTTCCTCAGTTTATTTTCTTTATTTGTTTATCTATAAATTTGCTATAAATTGTGACTATAAAGCTCTAGCATTTTTAGAAAATCAAATTGGTAGAAAGTTTTTGAAAAAAGTTACTGTTTTTTAAATTTAAATACAATAATTATAAAATACGTAAAAAATATTAAAAAATAAATTTTACAAGAAGAACCCAATGACTGTATAAGATTTGAATCAACAATATGAGAAAGAGACAATGACCTTATGTGTCTAGTTTTACATTCTCCAAAGCAGGAATTAGTTATTAGCACCTGGCCTACAAGCTAGCTGTTTGACTTTGTTGT
>NW_012111653.1:18018-18739 GCF_000951035.1 Colobus angolensis palliatus
AAAATAGAGGTGGATGATAAAAGAGGGAAAAAATGGATTATTAGAATGTGAAGATGGAAAAATTATGTAGAAAATTATTAAAATAATTAAACATAGCTTTTTAAGCTATGTTTTGAAAGAAAATTCTATGGATCTGTGGTAATATTCTCAAACTGAATTTTTTTCTAGAAAGAGCACTTTAGGTCCTGGTTGAAAAGGCTTAACTCTTATATTCTCTTTAAGTTTCCATACAAAATATCTTGTACTTCCATTGTGAGAAAAAAATAATAAAAATTTACTGTAAAATTATAGAGCAGCTTAATTTTTTTAAAGGGTGAGAATTAAACAGTTTGGATTCTACTGACATTTTACCTTAAGAAAATAAAATCTATATGTTGGAAAATCTAAATTGTCACATTTAAATTAGAGCAATCCTATTTTTGTAGAATAATAAATTATTTTAAGAAATAAGAACACTTCATAATTCATTCATGAATAAGTCTTTCTTTGCATTTTTATAGTGTTCATTCTATGAAGCTTAATTGTATAAGTTGCTTCAGAATCATCTAATTTCCAAAATGTTCAATTATAATTCAATGCAAGTCTAGCTGCTCACACCTAAAAGCCCAAATACAAGTGAGGTGCAGCTATTTAAATGCTAGCTGTTGGGAAAAGGCCAAGCTCTGTCTCCAAAACACCGTTATAAATTGAGAGGCTGACTGAAGGGATTTAAAAAGGGAAA
>NW_012111653.1:24094-26277 GCF_000951035.1 Colobus angolensis palliatus
AAACCAATATCAAAGTCTTCTTCATATAATCCACAAAACGGAATACAGCGTCACTTCTATCATATGCTTGCCAAAAAATACATAACTGTAATATAATCATGAGGAAATGCCAGACTTCTCCACATTGGGGAACATTTTGCAAAAGTAACACCCTATGCTTTTCCAAAATTAAGGCGTGTAAAGTCAATGAAAGACTGGAATTTTTGCAGATTAAAAGAGAATAAAGAGACATGAGACTGAAGGCAATATGTTATATCGGGTTCCTGAATATAGAGTTTATTCTAGTTTTTTTTTTCTCTCTCTCTAAAGGACATTAATGGGACCATTGGAATATATGAAAAAAGTTGGTAGAATATGTAATAATATTAGGTGAATATTAATGTTATTTTGAAGACTGCACCATGGTTATATAGGAAAATAGCTTTGTTCGTAAGAAATAGAAATGAACATATTTAAAGGCACAAGGAAAATATGACTTCACATTACACTAAAGTGACTCCAAATAAAAAGATTGTGATTCCATAATTGTTTGAGGCTAAACTGTAGAAATCTCAGCATCTAATTTGGTGTTAGTTCTTCCCAAAGAATTTTACATTTGCTTCTGCCTGGAAATAAAGTCACTTCTGTCTCCTTTCAAAGTCTATGACATAAAGTAAAAAATTATTTTCTGCTTTTCTCACCTATTTCTGGCAATACTAAGTATTAAATTTTCCTTAGGCCCATTCTACATTTTTCTGATGAAGTTAAATTTCCAGACTTAATTGAATTGCAGTTATCTTTTTTTTTATTTTATGGTGAATTTTGTGTGCATATTTTGTTTAAGACATTTTTCAAGGTCGTGAAGATACACTTCTCTATATGCTTAGAAAATTTGTTAAATGTTTTGTATTTATTTCTATTATACATTTTAATTTAATATTTATATTTTGTTGTCAAGATGGAGAAGGGATTTTAAATTTTATAATAGTTGTTAGTTTACAAATTCTCCTGCTACTCATTCATAGGTGCTGGCAGAGGACTCAAGATCCCTGGCTCAGAGGAAAAGAAGCTTTATCATTCCTATCAAATGCAGTAGACATAGTGTCAGCATTTGCTCCCGTGAAGGCCAGGGTTTCTTTGGGGAGGGAGGGAGAGATCAACAGAGGAGAACACTGGCTTTTTAGACCGTGAGACTCTTCTCTATAATACTGTAATGATGGATCCATGTCATGACACATTTTACAAAATCCACTTAACTTCACAACAAAGAGTGGAACCTTAATACATGCAAATTAAGATATATCATATAAGAAGTCAAAGGATTCTAGGACAAAGTACAGAATGTGACAAAGAAATTATAAATGAATAACAAATGCATGAAGCAGTCTCCATGGAAAAGGTGGTGGCAAAGGTAGTGGCCTAATTAACTTGGAAAATGAGTGGGGTCTGTAACACAAAATGCAAAAGGAATTGCACGTAAGCAATGTATTCTAGTCAATAAAATTTGTTCATTTGGGAATATGCATGAACAACTCTGATACTGCTAAATACGTTAACAGGAACTGAATAATTAAGTAAATGGATGACAGATGGTAAGAGCTAGGTTTCTAACTGTTGGACTAGTAGTTTAGAGATAAGCAGGGGACTAGACTGGTCTATATGGTAACGGACTACAGTTGAAGACATCAGTATGAAGTCATGTTTTGCTTAATGTAAATAAAGATGGTTACATATAGAAACACTCATAGAAATGTGATTATACAGGACTTAGTATACACACATATATTTCTGTCCTCTGCCAGTTCAACGAACTGAAATAAATAAAAACTCAATGGCAATGAGCTCACCTAACACCCAATCTTGGTTTATGATACTATTGTCCAATAAAATATATCAGATATCCTTAGAGAAATGGCTAATTCTAGGACTTGGGCTGGACATATACAGGATAAACTTTGAATCACAAAGTAAAGAAGGTCTAAAACACAAACGTTTTACCAACTTTTAATATAGTTGTTTTTTTCTTGCAAATTTGTTTAAGTTCCTTTTAGACTCTGGATATTAGACCTTTGTCAGATAGATAGATTGCAAAAGTTTTCTCCCTTTCTGTCATAGTGTTACTTGTTACTGCTCTATTTAGGTTTGGGATTTCTTAATAGTGCATTCTTGATAGGTTGTATGTTTCTAGGAAGTTATTCATTTCT
>NW_012111654.1:0-1295 GCF_000951035.1 Colobus angolensis palliatus
TTTGGTACATCTGTGAAATTATTAAAAAATACAGCATTGTGACAGAGAGAACAGAGTGGCTACTTTAGTGCCTGGGTAGGTCAGAGAGGGCTTCTTGGAAGAGGTAACATTTTGTGCTGAATCCTGAGTAAAGATAATAAGCTAGCCTTAGGTAAGAACACCTTGCAAAGGGAGCAAGTACAAGAGCTTTAGAGAAGGAAGAGCTTAGCTTGTTTTGGGGCCTCAGGGAGGCCAGCACATCTTGAATGTGAACAAGACTGCATGCAGGGGTTCAAGACGAGGGCAAAGAGATATCCAGGGGTACTTCCACGCTAAGGGATTTAAACATTTGTCTTAAATGCAGTGCACAAATCCCCTCCCCTTAAATACACAGGAGGGGAGTTGGCAGGCTGTCAAAAGATGATAACTTTAGTTAATATCACTGGCAAAAGGCTTATCATGTACTTCCTAATGCTCTAGAAAGGACCTAAGTGATGACTTATGTGGTGTCGGTGCAAAAGGAATTCAAAAAAGCATAATCTCAATACAATCATGAGACAACACTAGAAAAACCCATATCAGGAGACATTCCACATACCACCTGACCAGTGCTCTTCGAAAGCCATAAAACACCAAGGTATTATCAGAGAAAGGAAACTAAGGAAACTCAAAAACCAAATGTCATGTGGAATCCTGAATTAAATCCCAGAGCAGAAAAAGGATGTGAGGGGAAAAACTAGTAAAATTTAAATAAATTCTGTAGTTTAATTAATAGCGTTGTACTATTCCTAATTTCCTAGTTTTGCTCACTGTGTGGCTCTGAAAGTTGTTAACATTAGGGAAAGCTGAAAGAAGTGTACGTGTGAATTATTATAGTTTTTATAACCTTTATCTAAGTCTAAAATTATTTTAAAATAAACCATTTAAAAAGTAAAGTACAAAACATGTCTCATGTACTGCATAGTTTTAAAGCTATGCACTCCCACATGCTCACATATGTTTAGAAAGTGAAAATATCACATAAAAGGTAAGACTGGGTGTCTCTGGAGAAAGGTCTAGAATGGGAGAGAGATTTACTTTTTTAACTCCATTTCCTCTTATACTGTTTGCATTTACTACATATACTTTTCATAATGATAATAGGAACAAAAAGGGTGCACTAACCCATGTATGCCTGAGGTTGCAATTTTTTGAATTTTTGCAATCAGACCTAGGCAATGACCCTGAGCAGTAGGATATAAATAACTCCCACATGCTTAGCGTTCCAATAATGGAACACTAGGCATAAATGGCTATTTAGTGTTTGGAGGTTAAAA
>NW_012111655.1:0-1346 GCF_000951035.1 Colobus angolensis palliatus
CTTTCCTGCTTTCTCTTGTGGGCATTTAGTGCTATAAATTTCCCTCTACACACTGCTTTAAATGTGTCCCAGAGTTCCTGGTATGTTGTATCTTTGTTCTTATTGCTTTCAAGGAACATCTTTATTTCTGCCTTCATTTCATTATAGACCCAGTAGTCATTCCTGAGCAGGTTGTTCAGTTTCCACGTAGTTGAGCAGTTTTGAGTGAGTTTCTTAGTCCTGAGTTCTAGTTTGATTGCACTGTGGTCTGAGAGACAGTTTGTTATAATTTCTGTTCTTTTACATTTGCTGAGGAGTGCTTTATTTCCAATTATGTGGTCAATTTTGGAATAAGTGCGATGTGGTGCTGAGAAGAATGTATATTCTGTTGATTTGGGGTGGAGAGTTCTATAGATGTCTATTAGGTCCACTTGGTGCGGAGTTGAGTTCAATTCCTGAATATCCTTGTTAACTTTCTGTCTTGTTGATCTGTCTAATGTTGACAGTGTAGTGTTAAAGTCTCCCATTATTATAGTATGGGAGTCTAAGTCTCTTTGTAAGTCTCTAAGGACTTGCTTTATGAATCTGGGAGCTCCTATATTGGGTGCATATATATTTAGGATAGTTAGCTCTTCCTGTTGAATTGATCTCTTTACCATTATGTAATGGCCTTCTTTGTGTCTTTTTATCTTTGATGGTTTAAAGTCTCTTTTATCAGAGACTAGGATTGCAACCCCTTTCTTATTTGTTTTCCGTTTCCTTGGTAGATCTTCCTCCATCCCTTTATTTTGAGCCTATGTGTGTCTCTGCATGAGAGATGGGTCTCCTGAATACAGCAAACTGATGGATCTTGACTGTTTATCCAATTTTACAGTCTGTGTCTTTTAATTGGACCATTTAGTCCATTTACATTTAAGGTTAATAATTGTTATGCGTGAACTTGTTCCTGTCATTATGATATTAGCTGGTTATTTTGCTCTTCAGTTGATGCAGTTTCTACCTAGCATTGATGGTCTTTACATTTTGCCATGTTTTTCAGTGGCTGGTACCAGTTATTCCTTTCCATTTTTACTACTTCCTTCAGGATCTCTTGAAGGACAGGCCTGGTGGTGATAAAATCTCTCAGTATTTGCTTGTCTGTAAAGGATTTTATTTCTTCTTCAGTTATGAAACTTAGTTTGGCTAGATATGAAATTCTGGGTTCAAAATTCTTTTCTTTAAGAATGTTAAATATTGGCCCCCACTCTCTTCTGGCTTTGAGAGTTTCTGACAAGAGATCTGCTGTTAGTCTGATGGGTTTCCCTTTGTGTGTAACCCGACCTTTCTCTCTGGCTGCCCTTAACATTTTTTCCTTCATTTCAACTTTG
>NW_012111656.1:0-1171 GCF_000951035.1 Colobus angolensis palliatus
GTGATCCGCCCGTCTCGGCCTCCCAAAGTGCTGGGATTACAGGCTTGAGCCACCGCGCCCGGCCTCTTTCTTTTTTTTAATGTAAGAGTCTCATTCTGTTGCCCAGACTGGACTGCGGTACAGTGGTACAGTCATGGCTCACTGCAGCTCGGACCTCTCAGACTCCAGTGATCCTCCACCTCAGCCTCCTAAGTAGCTGGGACTTATAGGCATGTGCCACCATGCCTGGCTAATTTTTTTGTTGTGTTTTGAGATGGAGTCTCGCCCTGTCCCCCAGACTGGAGTGCAGTGGCATGATCTTGGCTCACTGCAACCTCTGCCTCCCAGGTTCAAGCAATTCTCCTGTCTCAGCCTCCTGAGTGGCTGGGACTACAGCTGCCTGCCACCACTCCCGGCTAGTTTTTGTATTTTTAGTAGAGACAAGGTTTCACCATATTGGTCAGGCAGGTCTCAAACTTCTGACTTCGGGTTATCTGCCCATTGCAGCCTCCCAAAGTGCTGAGTTTACAGCCTGAGCCACTGTGCCTGGCCCTGGCTAATTTTTAAATTTTTTGTAGAGATGGATCCTCTATGTGTTGCCCAAGCTGGTCTCAAACTCCTGGGCTCAAGTGATCCTCCTGCCTTGGCCTCCCAAATAGCTGAGATTACAAGTGTGAGCACCTGTGCCAGGCCAGGTTCTGTCTTATATGGAACATTTTTATTGCCTGTTCCCCAAGGAAGCCAAACTCCCAGCTGCCACTGCCTGCTTCTGAACCAGGAGCCCAGTAGGCCTCTGGCTTCAGAGGCCTTACCACTTTGCATTTGTATTACTTATCAATGCCTGGAAGGTATTTACATTATTTTTTGAGCCAGCTATGCATTCTTTGTTTATATATTTGATACATTTATATATATAGTTATTTGGGTGAATGTACTGTATCATCTTGGCCTGAAGCCAAGATTTCAGATCTTGCCTTTTTTCAAAGCCACATTTTCTCATCTTTAAAATTAGAGGCTGGGCCGGGTGCGGTGGCTCAAGCCTGTAATCCCAGCACTTTGGGAGGCCGAGACGGGCGGATCACGAGGTCAGGAGTTCAAGACCAGCCTGACCAACATGGTGAAACCCCGTCTCTACTAAAAATACAAAAATTAGCTGGACATGGTGGTGCGCTCCTATAATCCCAGTGATGTG
>NW_012111657.1:0-1398 GCF_000951035.1 Colobus angolensis palliatus
GGAGGTTTCAGTGAGCCAAGATTGTGCCACTGTACTCCAGCCTGGGCGACGAGAGCAAAACTCCATCTCAAAAAAAAAGAAAAAAAAAAAAGATGTGGCAGGTAGGGGAGGGCTTTTATGAGTTACTAACAAATCCAACAAAATGACCAAAACTTACAGAAATGTACAAGAGGAAAGCAGGCAAGATCTCAGAGAGAAGACTGAAAAGAATCCCTCAGAGGGACCATAATCAGAAAACTATCGATATGGGCCTTTTAAAATTTTCTGGTAGAGTCCATAAATGCAACTGGAAAACCAACCCTCAAAGACTGAGGATTATTAAGTGACAATGACAATGACATAGTTATAGTAAGTGAGGGAGGCGGTTATTGCCTATGCCTTGAAGAAACATGCCCAATAAGAATACAAAGAAAGGCACAGGGAAGTGAACATACTGAAGGAAAGCCAGGTAGGGCAATGGTTTATAGAGTAGGTCTGGATTAGATGTTGGTCTGATAGGAGAATGCCTCTTGGGTAGAATTGTGTAACAGTCATGATTGAGATAGTGCAAGTTATTTAAGACCTGGAAAATTCCACAGTGGAGGAGGGATACTGCCTGGTAGAGCACATGGCAGAGGGATAGCCCCGAATAGGAGACAGGTGTTGGAAATATCATCAGCTTTCTCAGTGAGGAATGTGTGGAAGGGAATTCTCCAGCTGATGCACACTTGGGGGTTAGAAAAAATGTTCCTGAAAGTCAGATTTCATTGTTCCTACAATTCCAAACCAGGCTTCATGGTAGAAACCACAATATATGTTATAAAAGACCACTTGTGGCTGGGTGCGGTGGCTCACGCCTGTAATTCCAGCACTTTGGGAAGCCGAAGTGGGTGGATCACCTGAGGTTAGGAGTTGGAGACAAGGCTGGCCAACATGGTGAGCCCCCACATCACTACTAAAAACATAAAAAATTAGCCAGACATGGTGGTGTATGCCTGTAATCCCAGCTACTTGGGAGGCTGAGGCAGGAGAATTGCTTGAATTCAGTAGGTGGAGGTTGCAGTGAGATGAGATCATGCCACTTCAAAAACAAAACAAAAAACAAAACAAAAACAAACAAAGAAAAAACACTTGCCATAAATTTCTTCCTTTCTCTTCCTTCCCTCCTTCTTTCCTTTCTTCCTTGCTTCTTTCTTTTCTTTCTTTCCTTCCTCCCTCCCTCTTTTTCTTTTTTCCTCTTGTTTCATTTTCTTTCTCTTTTCCTCCCTTCCTTCCTCTCTTTTTCTTTGTCTTTCTTTATCTTCCTTTCTTCTGTTCTTTTTTTTCTTCTTTTTCTTCCTGCCTCCCTCCTTTCCTGACTGCCTCTCTTCCCTCCCTCCCTCCTTGCCACCCTTCCTTCCTTCCTTCTTTCCTTCCTTC
>NW_012111658.1:0-1482 GCF_000951035.1 Colobus angolensis palliatus
GTGGACACATAGAGGGGAATAACACACACTGGGGCCTACTTGAGGGTGGAGGGTGGGAGGAGGGAGAGGATCAGGAAAAATAACTAACGGGTACTAGACTTAATACCTGGGTGATGAAATATCTGTGTAACAAGCCCCCATGACACGAGTTTACCAAAATAACAAACCTGCACATGTACCACTGAACTTAAATAAAAGTTAAAAAAAAAATAGTTATGACTTTCTAAATATATACATAATTAAGTTTTGACTATAGGGGAAGCTTCCTTGAACTATACAAAAGTCAAGCGCTGGTCTTGTAAAAGAGGTTTCCTAGTCCCTAATATACAGTTTCCCCTCCCACTCCCCAAGTGCTATTAGTGAATTTAAATATATGAAATGGCCGGGCACAGTGGCTCAGGCCTCTAATCCCAGCACTTTAGGAGGATGACTTGCGCAGATCACTTGAGGTCAGGAGTTCGAGACCAGCCTGGCTAATAGGGCAAAACCCCATCTTTAGTAAAAATATAAAAAGTAGCTGGGCATGGTGACGTGCATCTGTAATCCCAGCTACTTGAGAGGCTGAGGCACAAGAATCACTTGAACCTGGGAGGTGGAGGTTGCAGTGAGCCAAGACTGCACTACTACAGTCCATACTGGGTGACAGAGCAAGACCCTATCTCAAAAAATATAAAAATAAATAAATAAATAAATAAATAAATGGAATGTTCTGGCTGAGTAGGAGTTGCTGTGGTTTCTTTAGAGGAATATTTGGGAAACCAAGTGGAATAAGAGTTGGGTTCAGAGATATTGTCATTGGGACTGATGCCTTAGGAACCAAGAAATGTGGGTACCAGAGAAGGACATAATGGATCTTTGTTTAGTTGGCAGAGAATAAAAAGTATGGGTATGTACTTATTCTTGTATCTATATGCAGATGGAGAAAAATGAGCTCAATGTCTTTGCTTTTCAAACGTACACCTCCCAAGGCCTTTGAAGTGGAACAGGACTTCAAGTTTTTCAAGTCTCTTTCTTCTCCTAAGGTAGCTTAAAAAAAAAAAAGAAAAAGAAAAAACAGCAACAACAACAAAAACCTTGCTTTTGTTTTTCTGAATTCAAATATGTCTAGTAATATAACATATTAATTTTTTATTGATGGTATCACAAATTACCATAAACTTAGTGGCTTAAGCAATATAAATTAATTATCTTACAATTTTGGAGGCCAAAAGTTCTACATGGGGCCTACACTGAGGTGTCGTCACCTGAGCTGAGTTTCTTTCTGGAGGCTGTAAGAGAGAAGCCCGTATTCCTTAGCTTGTGGCTCCCTTCCTTCATCTTCAAAGCCAGAAATGGACCCGACATGGTGGCTCACCCCTGTAATCTCAGAACTTTGGGAGTCCAAGGTGCGTGGATCCCCTGAGGTCAGGAATTCGAGACCAGCCTGGTCAACATGGCGAAAAGTAAAAGTAAAAAATCTCTACTAAAAGTAAAAAAATCAGC
>NW_012111659.1:0-2243 GCF_000951035.1 Colobus angolensis palliatus
CATTGGTTTGTAAGTCATGAGTTGATTTTTAACTACTGGGTTTAGGCCAGACAGACCCAGGCCTGGTTCCGGGCCTGGTGCCGGGCTGCCTGTCTGTGGTTTTACTTCATTGTTTTTTTCTTAAAACAGGTACTGAATATAAAACAATATGAGAGGGTCTCTCTCTCTCCTCACTTGCAAGTTATTGTTAAACTTTCTATACATTTCTGTAGCTCCTGTTTTTTTCCTTTACATGGAAAACACTGATATGCTATACCATAATGTATTTTGAAGACTTTGTTCCTTGGGGACAGTGTTTCTCAATCTTCTAATGGGCTCTTAAAAAAAAAAAAAAATACTCTTTATTTTTATTTATTTATTTTTTTACAGTGCAATTGATTTCTTTAAAACAGTTACAAAAAGCACAACAAAATAGAGATTATTTTTAGAATTATTAATGGTTTGTTAAAGATCAGGTAGGATTACAGGGTAAGAAATGGTATTAGGTGAGGGGAGCACCTGACTGGTTCTAAGGCTTTAGATACAATGTAGTTGATTACATATTAATTCAGCCATTACATACTGGGGATAGTAGATGGGGGATCAGTAATTTATCTACAAGGAACTCCTACACAGATCCGTGAAGACATCCCCAGTGCCGTCTTTCTCCACTCCTTAGGACCCTAAAGCCACCTGGATGACAGCATTTCCATCTTTCTTTCTCCACCCCATTCCCTATCCATATATTCTTCCCAATCCTAAGGTGCTGTGCAAGCTGAGAGCAGTCTGCTCTCTGCAGCTGGAACATACACTGTTTTGGTTACAGTGATCCTGTGTGACTAAGAAGGTTTTAGGGGCAGACTTATTTTAATACTTCAAGTTAGCCTTGAGTACAGTCAGTCCCTTCCGCAACACAATTTAGATTCTCTTGAATGCAAGTATCAAGCAAGTGAGGGATCAACCCTGCCTTCAGCAATACCAACAATACACTAACCACTCACGGCTCACAACTACAAAAAGCAAACTCTTCAAATGGAAAAAATCTCAAGTTCTGCTAGAGTTTACTTAGTTTTAGTATAATGTTAATTATGTGTATACAAACATAAAACTAAATATAAACTCTTTTTTTTTTTTTTTTTTTAATTTGAGACTGAGTCTCAGTCTGCCACCTAGGGTGGAGTGCAGTGGCACGATCTCGGCTCACTGCAACCTCCGCCTCCTGGGTTCAAGTGATTCTCCTGTCTCAGCCTCCCAAATAGCTGGGATCACAGGTGCATGCCACCACACTTGGCTAATTTTTGTATTCTTAGTAGAGATCCTGTTCAGCCGTGTTGCTGGTCTCCTGACCTCAGGTGATCCGCCCCCCTCAGCCTCCCAAAGTGGTGGGATTACAGGTGTGAGCCACCACGTCCGGCCAGAAATTTTTATAGTCAGCATAAAAGTGTGTGAGTATGTATATAGATACATAGTGTGTGTATACACACACACTCTCTCTCTCTCTCTCTATATATATATATATATATTTGGTTCTCTATTTTCTTAGAAAAGAAATCCTGGCCAGGTGTGGTGGCTCACACCTGTAATCCCACCACTTTGGGAGGCCGAGGCGGGCGGATCGGGATGTCAGGAGTTCAAATCCCCATCTCTACTCAAAATACAAAAATTAGCTGGGCATGGTGGTGGGTGCCTGTAATCCCAGGTACTTGGGAGGCTGAGGCAGGAGAATGTGCTTGAACCAGGACCCAGGAGGGGGAGGTTGCAGTGAGTCAAGATCATGCCATTGCACTCCAGGCAGGGCTACAGAGGGAGACTCAGTCTCAAAAAAAAAAAAAAGGAAAGAAAAGAAATCTAAGGAGAACAGGAGGAAAAACAAACCTAATATTTTAAAGTCACGTTCTTCTCAGAGTCTCTCATGGAAGGAAACCATCACTCCATCAGCCAAGAGAGAGGCCAGAGAAGGGAGGAGCTGCTGGGGAGAGAGGACCGACCAGAATCCGAGTCTCCTGCACCATCATTAGGGTGAGGAATTCTGGGTTGTCATAGTGAATAGGGGAGCTGCATGAAGAAGAGCAGGGCATTCGTTTTGTTTTGCTTTAACATGTGCCATGCGGCCTCCTGGAACCATCCCCTCTAACATGGAGGGGAAGCAGGAACAGGCTGTGGATGTAGGCACACAGCCAGGAAAGAGACAGCATCGCCTCTGCCCGCCTGGGTGGGACACTTGCCAGGTGATACCTTTCAGCCCCTGAGGATGTGAACACAAA
>NW_012111660.1:0-1105 GCF_000951035.1 Colobus angolensis palliatus
TAAATCTAAAACGTCTCTTAAAAAACAAAGTTTATTAATTAAAAAAAAAACTAAATGTAATGTGGTGTCATGGATGAGATCCTAGACCAAGGGACATTCGGTAAAAGCTAAGGAAATCTGAATAAAGTATAAGGTTTGGTTAATGATAACATCAACATTGCTTCATGTGTTCTGACAGAAGTATCACAGTGATATTAACAACAGGGGAAGCTGAGTGTGGAGTACAAGAGGATTTGGACTCTTCTTGCAACTTTTCTGCAAATCTGACACTATTCAAAAATTAAAAATTTATTCTAAATCTCCCTTCCCCAGAAAAGGGTGTACCTAAAGAAACTATGGTTCTAACAGGCCAAAAATCACAGGGAAGGTGGCAGGCAGAAAGCTTCCTGCTCCCCCCGGAATTACACTGCCTCCTCCCCAAACCCCTCACTCAGGACTCACCTGGGAGGAGGCTGTCCGTGGCAGCTTGAAGCAGCCACAGGCTCTGGAATTGACTCTAACTCATACACTTTGTTTTTTGGTTACATCTCTTCCCCTGGAGACCACTGTTGCTGCTGATTTCTCTGGCTTCCTTGCCGTCGGCTAAATATTGTGTTTCTAGCAGTGAATAGCACATGGGGAAGACATGGGGGTGGGCTGGGGACAGTCTGGGTGAAGTTGACTTCACTCTATCCCCTCTACCACCTGCACCGATATTCCAGGACAGGCACCATCCACCTATGGCGTCCCTGGCTGGCTCTGAGGTGCCCTCTTCTATCACACCCACGACGGACATAGGCAGGTGGGTGGTGGGAGCTGTAAGTCAGGCTGAGTGTCCCCAGAGGAGCAGGGTGCCCAGGTGTGGAATGCCCAGGTGCAGAATGGGTACACCTGTGCATGGCTTCATTCCATTAATTGAGAACTACCAAATACCCTTTGGGGGACACGCCTCTATCAGCCAAGGGTTGTTGGACACCCCAGAAATAGAATAAGGATCCAGGTGTATTGGCTGTAATGCTCCCCCTTTGAGGAGGCAGATTTTTCCTGAAAACCAGTGGGCAAGCAGAGGTGTGATAAAGCCTGCAGCAGGCTGGGGACTCCTACCATGTTCCTTTTTTTTTTTTTT
>NW_012111661.1:0-1454 GCF_000951035.1 Colobus angolensis palliatus
AGAGTTCTGCCATGTTGGCCAGGCTGGTCTCAAACTCCTGACCTCAGTTGATCTACCCACCTAGGCCTCCCAAAGTGCTGGGATTACAGCCATGAGCTACTGTGTCCAGCCAACATGTTGATTTTTATCAATTGAAGTTGTGTTGAAATTTTGGATTAATTTAGTAATAATTGATACCTTTAAAATATTCAATTCTAGTCACGCTTTCCACTGAGTAAGATATTCTTTAATACCTTTCAACAAACTATTATCATGTTCTCAATGAATATTGTTCATGTTGTATGTTGTATTTGTGAACTTTTTGTGATCTCATAGCTATTGTTACAAATCCTACTGTTCTCATTTTGCCTAATCTACTTTCCTTTACCTTCTCCACACTAGAATTTGAGGGACACATCTTACCCTCTTTGTGTAACTTTTGATAACCTATAAGCACTCCATAACCTATTGCATTGGGTCTGCATATTGTACAAGTGTCTACTCAGGACAACTGCCATAGGCTTCTTCTGCTTGTCTTCTTTTATTCTAACAGGAGAAATACCTGCAGCTCATTTTACTCCATTCAAAACTTTTTCAAGAGTGAATGTAGAAACTTCTATATTTCTAGGACTCTTTTACTTTTAACGAATTACATTGTATTCCAAACAACATTTGTAAAACTTCATGAAACTCAGCAACCATTTAGAACTTGTAGGGATTTTCATTAATGTTCCCCTTTTCCCTGATTATTCCGAGAGGTAGTTATTCCTAAATTATTATGCTAACAATAAGGAATTCTGAGAACTGTGGTCAAGAAGAGAACATATCAAATAATTTGAAGATATTAGAACCATTTTGCAGGATTATTTTCTTAAATTTGTTAAAATATAATTAATTTAATTATTTTACATTTATTCTCTAACAATATTTTTACACAAAGTTCTCATCATTTTGGTTTTGCTTTTCATACCAGAGAATGCAGCTCTTTTATTTTTGTTTGCTTAATAATTTTAAGCAATAGTTTCAATCCATGTTAGTTGACATTTCTATTGCATCTTTTTAAATTGATTCATGAAATGATTTACTTTAAGGAAAGGAGCTTTTAAAATGATGTATTTACCAAATTAAACACATTATTTAATTATTATTTCACAGTGTTATTTACTGATTCTATGTTAAGTATGTTAGTAAATAGGCTACTGAGAAAAATCCATAGTTTCTAGAAAATCTTATCTACTGTAAAATAATAGTACTTTAGTCAGTCTCCATATGTAGAAGTTTGCTTAAATTTATTTTATTGTTATTTTATGAAAATATATTTTGTTTACACAAAAAGCTAGGAAAATAGCTTTTACAGTATTGCAAAGTAAACGCCTATACTAGAAAACTCAGAATTTGAAAAGAAATTACTTCAATGTCAGTGTATATCAAAACATGTATTTTATACAGAAAACTGTATTTAAAGTGCAAATAAT
>NW_012111662.1:0-3818 GCF_000951035.1 Colobus angolensis palliatus
ACATCACCAGTTTTTATTGGAAATGTGCAAATTTTTAGGATTGTTTTCAAATGTGGGGAAATCTCCTTGAGTATTTCTTAAATATATAAACTATAAAATATCAGAGTATTTGAAGTTTTCATTCTCAGTGATTATTTTTTCCCTGATACTTGTTTATGTATTCATTTAGTCCTAGACTAGTTCAGCAAACTACAGATCACAAACCACATCTGCTGCTTGATTTTAAATGGCTCATAAGATAAAAATATATTTTACATTTTTAAATGGTTAAAGAAATCAAAAGAATAATAATATTTTGTGACACACAAAAGCTGTAGGATAGTCAAACTTCAGTGTTCGTAGGTAAAGTTTTATTGGAACACAGTCAAATTTATTTGCATAGTGTCTATAATTGCTTTCACATTACAATGGCCATATCGTTCATGAAACATGAAATATTTATTTTCTTGCCCTCTACAGAAAAAGTTTGCTGACCCATTGCCTAGAATATATGCATAAACAAAAACAACCAATTAACTAACAATTATCAAATCCTTACCACAATATCAAATCCAACTATTTTTAAAGGAGTTTATAGTAGTTTATCTATTGTTTAAATTATCATGTACTCCAGTGGTCCATTTTATTCAAACTTTGTTGGCCAACGTCACCAGCCAGCCAGTTACTGCTGTGGGTAGAACATCAATCTTGAGACCCTTGGACCAACATCCACTGATTACCCTTGTGCAGTGACTAATTTTAAATACTCTGGATTGACAAAATTTCATTAACCAATTGGTTGTTGATGGATGCACTTACTGTAAGCAGTGTATCATGCATTTTATGTTATTATTAATTAGATTATTCATGAAAAGCCAACTCTTTACTCTTCCCAAAATTTATTTTTACTCAATGAATTATCGCTTTTAATATGATCTGAACAATTTCTTGTTGCAATTCACTTCTTAAAGTCAAAATAATCTCTACTGATTTGACTGACCATCTTTGCTGATTTTGTTTCACATTCTATTCATCTGAATTTTATCACCTTTAAAATAAACAAATTTAAATAGGACAAAAACTGTCCTTTGTGTAAATTCAAATCAGGAATCTGTAATTTCTCACTTGTGTCATTGAAATAGTCAATGTGTATTTAAGTTGCGGGTAAATGGCATTTTCCCAGCTCACTTTTTCCTTAGCTGGGTTTTATTCTCCCACCATTGTCAACAAAATATAAATTTGAAAACTAAAATTAATATCACTAACCCTTTCAGTCTGGTTTCACTTAGCTGGATTCCCAAAGAAGTGCTTGGCTACTCCAGTAACCTCTGATAGAAGGAATGATGGAGGAAGCCATAGTGGAAAAAGACAAGGATTATCTGGTAATGATTAAAATATCTAATTTTTTCTTCATATTTTACAAATACTGTATGGTGATATGAACACATTTTGAGGGCTTTTGCTCCTCATGTAACATAAAGTCACCTCCCAAAATGAGGCATTGTATATAAAAATGTCCTACACTAATACTCCAGGGTATTTCTACTGTTTAGAGATAGTTTAGAGGAGATGTAACAAAAAATAAAAAATAAAAAGACTGAGAAGAAGATAAAAATATCTACCCAGTGGGATAAAATTAAGATGGAGGTATTCATTGCATTTGGGGCAGGCTACAGACATGGGTAGTATTTAAAATAGGTTTAAGGGAGTGGATAGAGTACATAAAAACTCCCTTAAATTATGGAACATTTTTATTAGTTTCTTGTGCTTAACCATACATCCTTTCAACTTTACATTAATCTATCTAACCCTTTATATATTAACAAATGAAAGTTCTTAGCACACTTGATATATTTATAAATTTGAGTATTAAACTAATTCAGAGAAGCCATACAACTTTTCACATCAAAGCATAGTATTTACCTATAATTAATTATAATAAAACCACAAAGCATTAGGTATTAAAGCAGATTCTTAGGTATATAAGGTATTATTAATGGTGATAAAATGCATTGTAGAGAACGATAAGTAGGTGATGGCGATCAAGTCTCAGGGAAGCCATTGCAGTTTGTTACACTGAAGACACTCTTTAGTGAATTTTTACCTGTAGAGATCACACACTAGATATTAATTCCTCTACTACTGTCTGTGGAATATAATGTTTAAATATTGTAATCAATTTCTAATACTATTTGCTATTTCAGCCTTCCTATAATTATTATTAAATAGAGAAAAAAGATTGTAAACAAGAGAGAACTGTGAACACTTGAATCCACATACATTAACTATCAAGGCTGAGACTTAATCATTTGTTTTAGGGAATTGTTGGCCAAAAAGATAAGACTTAAAGTCAGCAAAAAAAAAAAAAAACCTTACTGTTTGCTTCAAGAAATTCCTGAAAACCAATTTATCTGAGTAAACAATTTGCTCATCTGGGCAAATAACTTTCCTATCAGCAAAATATGTGCTCACCTGCGCGAAGAGCTTGCTTAGCAAGCAACAGTTTAGTGATCCAGACTCACTTGAGGCTGGGCACCGGGGGTTCAGGACTGTCATCCCAGCACTTGGGGAGGCCTAAACGGGCTAAGGTTGTGGGTACCAGATAAAATGCACCTTAAACAGCTGTAAACTGCTCAGGAAATTCTTGTACTCTCAGGCTCTTCTCTGCACTTGGTATTCTCTGCTCCTGTTTCCTTCCCATTCCCTCTTGGCTAGATTCTGCGTTCGGAGTGATGAGTAGCCAGTTATGTACCTGACTTGGACTTCACTCCTTCCCCCTACATTCAGCTTCTTAGACCATGGTCCTTGATGTCAGCAGTTCAAGACCAGCCTGGCTAACATGGTGAAACCCCGTCTCTACTAAAAATGCAAAAGTTAGTCGGGCGTGGTGGCGCATGCCTGTAATCCCAACTACTCAGGAGGCTGAGGCAGGAGAATCGCTTGAACCCGGGTGGTGGAGGCTGCAGTGAGCTAGGATCTCGCCACTGTACTCCAGACTGGGCGACAGAGCGAGACTCTGTCTCAAAGAAAAAAAAAAAACAGACTCACTTTGAGAGGCAGTGAGCAGGAGAGGGTAAAAGGCGATAGGGAAGAGTTTTGGGGTAGACTGAGAGGGGAAAAAGGGTAGCGAGAGGGAGGAAGAGATGGGGAAAAGAGGGTGGCAAAAAGACGAAAAGTTTTTGGGTAGATGGAGGCGGAAAAGAGGGTGGCGGGAGGGGGAAAAGACATTGGGGAAAAGGCTGCAGGAAACTCTTCTTGGTTAGATGGAGGGAAAAGCCTGGAAAGCAGGAGTGGGGAGAAGCTGTTGGGAAAAGACGGTGTGGAGAAAAATTTGGGTACATGGAGGGGAAAGAGGCTGGCGAGGAGGAGCCGGGAGAAGGCATTCAGGAAGGACGGTGGGTAGATGGAGGCGCAAAGACTGATGAGCGGGAAGGGAGAAAACAGGATGGCGAGAGGGAGAGGGGAGAAGGCTTTGGGAAAAGACAGAGGAGAAAAGACAGTGGGGGAAAAGGGTTTTGGGTAGATGGAGGGGAAAAGAGGGTGGCGAGAAGGAGAGGGGAAAAGGCATTAGGAAAAGACAGCGCGACGGAAAGAGACTAGCTCAAAGACATTGCCTTATCCACCAGACTACTCTCTCACATTTCCCAGTGCCAGTCAGTTCCCCATTGTTAAGAACTGCATGTTTGTGTCACCCCAAAATTAATGTCACAGTCCTAACCCCTACTAGGTTGGTGTTAGGAGGGGGAGCCTTTGGGAAATAATTAGGTCTTGAGAAGGGAGGGAGGAGGGTAAGAAGGAAGGAAGGAAAGAAGGAAGGGAGGGAGGGAGGGAGGGAGGGA
>NW_012111663.1:0-1514 GCF_000951035.1 Colobus angolensis palliatus
TTTTTTTTCGAGGCAGGGCCCCACTGTGTGGCCCAGGCAGGACTCAAACACCTGGGCTCGAATGATCTTTCCGCCTCAGCCTCTGGAGTAGCTGGGACTACAGGTGCATGCCGTTGTGCCCGGCTCTGTACTTAGAGTATTTTAATGCTGAGAAAAATTATTTAATAATGTGGCCAGGCGTGGTGGTTCACGCGTGTAATCCCAGCACTTTGGGAGGCCAAGGTGGGCAGATCACAACGTCAGGAGATCGAGACCATTCTGGCCGACATGGTGAAACCCAGTCTCTACTAAAAATACAAAAATTACCCGGGCTTGGTGGTATGTGCTTGCAATCCCAGCTACTCGGGGGGCTAAGGCAGGAGAATTGCTTGAACCCGGGATTTGGAGGTTGCAGTGAGCTGAGATCGCACCACTGCACTCCACCCTGGCGACAGAGCAAGACTCCGTCTCAAAAAAAGAAAAAAACTATTTAATAACTCAACGTTCTGCCACTAATCGGCCTTGGGAAAATCACCTAATCTTCTGTTTCCTCATCTGTAAAGTAACAAGGGCGGTGTTATCGGGTAAAGAACCTATGTTATCGGGTTCTTGTGAGGATGAAATGAAATCATGCCTATAAAGCCTTAGCACAGGTTTCTGGCAGGTGTTACCGAATATGGCTAGTCGTGGTCTTCAAGCAAAACATTTAAAATTTAAATAGTTTTCTGAATTCTATATTATGACTGCATTAATTCATAATATAACATCCTTTCAAATAACAAGTAAAAGTTTAAAAATCTTGGAAAAACATATTAAAATAAACTTTTTTCAACAAGAATTACCAAAAGAATTGTACTTGACCAGGCATGGTGGTTTATGCCTGTAATCCCAGCACTTTGGGAGGCTGAGGGGTCAATTTGAGACCAGCCTGACCAACATAGCAAAACCCATGTCTACTAAAAACAAAAAAAGTTAGCTGGGCATGGTGGTGCACACCTGTAATCCCAGCTACTCGGGAGGATGAGGAAAGAGAATCCCTTGAACCCGGGAGGCAGAGGTTGCAGTGAGCCAAGATTGCACCACAGCACTCCAGCCTGGGCAACAGAGCAAGACTGTGTCTCAAAAAAAAAAAAATTGTACTTGACGTATTTCCTCCTAAGTAGCTGGGACTACAGGCATGTGCCACTATGCCTGTAGTCCCAGCTGCTTAGGAGGCTGAATAGGGGAGATTACTTGAGCCCAGGAGTTCAAGGCTGCAGTGAGCTGTGATCATGTGACTGCACTCCAGCTTGGGTAACAGAGCAAGACCTTGTCTCTAAAAAAAAGCAAACGAAAAGAAAAACTCAAACTTCAGTGTGCATAAAAATCATCTGGAAAGCATACTGGAATGCAGAGTTCCAGGCCTCATCCCAGAGATTCCAGTGTAACCCAGGAACATGCATTATATCAAGTTTAAGGTGGTCTGGGAGTTATACTTGGAGAAACACTCCTATGATGTAAATAAACACTTGTGCCTAGATTCGGGAGGGTCCTTA
>NW_012111664.1:0-1217 GCF_000951035.1 Colobus angolensis palliatus
GACCAGCCTGACCAACATAGTGAAAACCCATCTCTACTAAAACTATACAAAAATTAGCCAGGCGTGGTGGTGTAATCCCAGCTACTCAGGAAGCTGAGGCAGGAGAGTCGCTTGAACCCAGGATGCGGAGGCTGCAGTGAGCTGAGATCGCACCTCTGCACTCCACCCTGGGAGACAGGTGAGATATATATATATATGACATCCTGTTACTTTACACATAAATACTCTAGGGTCCAAATTTATTTTGATGAAGGGTTTGAGGGAGAAAACCCTCAACCTAGGTTAGTTAGGGGCAGAATTGGTGGCTGTGATGACAGAGGGTGCTGCATTTTCTGCAACCGTCAAGGCAGGTTTGCATACACACATCCCTCTTTCCCTGGGCCCTGACTCCAGCCCCAGGCCTCCCTCCCCTATGACTAATGCCAGGGCCTGCCAGATTCAGGCAGCTCCTGGGGGGAAAAAACACCTTGTGAAATACTGTCTGAAACTAGGATGAGAAAAAACCATGAAACCCTATCTTGAGTGGATTTCTTATTCACAATCATCTTCCTTTTCCAAAAGCAGCCTCTTGCGTGCTGCGGGCTGCTGAGCCCTGGTCAGTGTGTATTGGTGTCTGCTGAGTCACCTGTGTCATTCCTAGTATCTTATTTACCCATGTTTGTTATTTTCTAGCTGCATGACTCACCTGGCCAAGAGGGTAACAGAGCCTGGTGAGATGAGTCTTTTGTTACATGCTCTCAGCCCCTCCTTTGGAGGTGAAATCCTTTTCCTCCCAACTCTCTCTGAGCAACCAAAAGAAGGGTGTGGAAGGCCAGAGGTGCATGGGGCCTTTCAGAAGGGCCAGCCAGATGGTGCCAGGCTCAGGGCTAGGTATAGGCAGCCTTGCAGAATTCAGGAAAATGTGTGCTGTGTTCTCCAACCTGCCCGGCTGGGTCTTTCTGTTCCATTCTCCACTGTGTCCAGTCACAGCTGGGGAGAGGGTGCTCTCTATCCAGCACCCCAAGAAAACTTCCTTCTGTTGAGGTGGACGAGGTAGGAAGCAGCAGGAAGGACCTTGCCTCTGGCCCCTGGCATACCCACCCTTTGCCCACTCTCAGCCTTGACAATGACAACCACCCCTATCTGTTTCTGGCCTCCTATGCCAGACACTATGCCAGCCACTATGCTTGGTTCCCTGCATACATTTCCGTTAGGAAGAGAGCCTAAGAGTCTTTTCA
>NW_012111664.1:8412-9529 GCF_000951035.1 Colobus angolensis palliatus
GCTATTTTGTCCAGGCTCCTTTGGAACCTGGCCTTAAGTGATCCTCCTGCCTCAGCCTCCTGAGTTGCTGGGATTACAGGTGTGAGCCACCATGCCTGGCATCATCGTTATTATTTATTATTCCTTGCCCTCAGTTTTTGTTTCTTTTATGCAATAGAAGCCCTGAATTTTCTGGCTGCTAGGATTTTTTTTTTTCTAGTGAGATTCCAGGTCCAATGTGCACAGTGAAAAAGGCATGAGATTTAGAGTTATCTTATTTGTTGTTTGATTTAAACAGAGTGTGTGGCTTCTCGAATCCTCTCCTTCCCTTACCTGTGAAATGAAGACATGAACACCCATCTCCAGAGTTGGTGTGAATATGGAATGTGATGTCAGGCGTAAGATAACCATACTGGGCCTTGATGCACTGAATTGGACTGAAACTGATCCAATTAGAATTTGACTTACATCAGCACCATTGATGCCTGTCCCTCGGAGTTTCACCCCACATATAGCAATAACCTTGAGCGACAGAGCCCTCTAAGAGCAAGATTAGCACCTCTTTCTTTTTCTTTTCTTTTCTTTTCATTTTTTTTTTTTTTGAGACAGAGTCTTGTTCTGTCACCCAGGCTGGACTGCATCGGCGCAAACTTGGCTCACTATAACCTCCACCTCCCACATTCAAGTGATTCTCGTGCCTCAGTCTTCCTAGTAGTTGGGATTACAGGTGTGCACCACCATGCCTGGCTAATTTTTGCATTTTTAGTAGAGACGGACTTTCACATGTTGGCCAGGCTGGTTTGGAACTCCTGGCATCAAGTGATCCACCAGCCTTGGCCTCCCAAAAGTGCTGGGATTACAGATGTGAGACACCGAACCCAGCCAGCTCCTCTTTCTTGACAGGAATACAGCATTGGCCTTCTGGGCAGATCCATTGGCCTATTGTTGAAGGAGCTGGGGATACAAAGGTGAATTGCAGTGGGCCACCAAGCAACTGATACCTCAGCCCCAACTAAGAGGCAGTGTGATGACCGACAGCATGGGGTCTGGGGCCCCACTGCCTGGAGGCACACTGATTCTTTCCCCTACCTGTAGTGTGGCTTTGGGCAAGTTATTTAATCTCTCTGTTCTTCATGTT
>NW_012111664.1:15179-16320 GCF_000951035.1 Colobus angolensis palliatus
ACACACACACACACACACATATATATACATATATATATATCTCACAGTTTCTTTATCCACTTGTTGATTGATGATCATTTGGGTTTGTTCCATGATTTCGCAATTGTGAATTGTGCTGCTATAAACATGTGTGTGCAAATATCTTTTGCATATGATGACTTTTTTCCTCTGGGTAGATACCCAGTAGTGGGATTGCTGGATCAAATAGTAGTTCTACTTTGAGTTATTTAAGGAATCTCCACACTGTTTTCCGTAGTGGCTGTACTAGTTTACATTCCACCAGCAGTGTAGAAGTGTTCCCTGATTACCGCATCCATGCCAACATCTACTGGTTTTTGATTTTTTGATTATGGTCATTCTTGCAGGAGTAAGGTGGTATCACATTATGATTTCTATTTGCATTTCCCTGATCATTAGTGATGTTGAGCATTTTTTCATGTATTTGTTGTCCATTTGTGTATCTTTTATTGAGAATTGTCTGTTCATGTCCTTAGCCCACTTTCTGATGGGATTATTTGTTTTGTTCTTGCTTATTTGTTTGAGTTCATTGTAGATTCTGGATATTAGTCCTTTGTCATATGTATAGATTGTGAAGATTTTCTCCCACTCTGTGAGTTGTTTGTTTACTCTGCTAACTGTTCCTTTTGCTGTGCAAAAGCTCTTTGGTTTAATTAGGTCCTAGCTATTTACCTTTGTTTTTATTGCATTTGCTTTTGGGCTCTTGGTCATAAAATCCTTGCTTAAGTCAATGTCTAGATGGGTTTTTCTAAAAATATTAGCTTCTAGAATTTTTATAGTTTCAGGTCTTAGGTTTAAGTCCTTAATCCATCTTGAGTTGATTTTTGTGTAAAGGTGAGAGATGAGGATCTAGCTTCATTCTCCTACATGTGGCTAGCCAATTATCCCAGCACCATTTGTTGAAAAGGGTGTCGTTTCCCCACTTTGTGTTTTTGTTTGCTTTGTCGAAGATCAGTTGGCTGTAAGCATTTGGGTTTATTTCTGTGTTCTCTATTCTGTTCCATGAGTCCATGTGCCTATTTTTATATCAGTATCACGCTGTTTGGGTGACTGTGGGCTTGTAGTATAGTTTGGAATCAGGTAGTGTGATGACTCCAGATTTGTTCTTCATACTTAGTCTTGC
>NW_012111664.1:17664-18268 GCF_000951035.1 Colobus angolensis palliatus
TTAAGTTAGGAGGGTTGCATTTTTTCAAGGAATTTATCCATCTCTTTTAGGTTTTCTAGTTTATATGTGTAATGGTATTCACAGTAGCCTTGAATGATCTTTTGTATTTCTTTGATGTTAGTTGTAATATCTCCTGTTTCATTTCTTAGTGAGGTTATTTGGATTTTCTCTCTTCTTTTCTAGGTCAATCTTGCTAATGTTCTATCAATTTTATTTATCTTTCAAATAACCAGCTTTTCATTTCATTTATCATTTGTATTTTTTGTTGTTGTTGTTGTTTCAATTTCATTTTGTTCTGCTTTGATCTTGGTTATTTTCTTTCTTCTGCTGGGTTTGAGTTTGGTTTGTTCTTGTTTCTCTAGTTCCTTCATGTGTGACCTTACAATGTCAGTTTGTGCTCTTCTAGTCTTTTAGTCTTTTTGACATAGGCATTTAGGGCTATGAACTTTCATCTTAGCACCGCCTTTGCTGTATCCAAGAGGTTTTGGGAGGTTGTGTCATTATTGTCATTAAGTTTGAGGAATTTTAAAATTTCCCTCTTGATTTCATTTTTGACCCAATGTTCATTCAGGAGTGGATTATTTAATTTCCATGTATTTGCATG
>NW_012111664.1:24403-25405 GCF_000951035.1 Colobus angolensis palliatus
TCAGAAATTCATTAATCAGACTTAGTCAAACACGTAGTTTGGAACTGAGTGTTCTTATCCTGTGATGGTCAGAGGATTAGATTTTTTTTTTTTTTTCCAAAGACATGAAAGGGACTTCTTAAGCAATATTTGGGAACATCTAGGTTATTGTACTGGCATTTATGACTCTAGTGGTTGATGCTAATGGAATCTGTCCAAAGACTTCAGTGTGGAGGATTCCATAAATGCTGAATATGCTACGGTGGATGATCAGGGTTTCTAAATATGGCAGAGGGAAAAAAATGGTCATGAGATCCCACAGAGCAACATACCCAGTGAGGACGGAGATGACTAATGCCACCAAATATTCATTTTCTCCCCGACATGTCATAGATGCCCTCGGAGTCAGGTTGGCGCTACAGAATTATCTGCTGATTTGCTTCCCCAGCCCTCTCCTTTGTTGTTGTTGTGGTAGCCTTGGAGGTCCCTATCCCAGATGATAAAATACAAGAGCGAAATTTTTGCACTCATCCTGGACTTTGTGTGCATGAAAAATAAAGTTGTATTATGTTAAACCACAGAGATTTCCTGACTGATCAGTTACTGCAGCAATCTACCCCATCCTGAGGAATGGATCAGCCACTTCACTTAAGGCTAAGCACATTTTCTTTCGAATATGGTGATTAGGCTAGTTGTACCATGATAGCCTCATGAGCAGAGAGTCTGATTCCAGCATGGCTTTCAAGAGGATCTTTCGTGAACAAGTTGGGGTATTCTCTGGACAAATTGGGGTCCTGGGTGATCGATAATAAAACATCTAAGTTACTTGAGTAAGGATCTACCTTAAAATGGAGGATTAGCAAATAAACATGAACCTTAAGAGAGGATATTGGCCGGGTGCAGTGGCTCATGCCTGTAATCCCAACACTTTGGGAGGCCGAGGTGGGCGGATCACCTGAGGTTGGGAGTTCGGGACCAGCCTGACCAACATGGAGAAACCCCGTCTCTACAAAAAATACAAAA
>NW_012111664.1:28731-29945 GCF_000951035.1 Colobus angolensis palliatus
CCCACTTCGGCCTCCCAAAGTGCTGGGATTACAGGTATGAGCCACTGCGCCATGCCTATAAATTTTTAAGAATCCCATTCCTGATTTAGTCTTTCTTAGATGAGTCTGAAAGTCCTCTGGGAGCTAGACATGACTCCAAGGTCACAATTGTGGACATCTATTCTCATTGCATGGCCTATGGAGGGAGAGGATGCAGATGGATGGGCAGACCTGACCAAGGATGAGCTCTGAAGTTGTTCTTTGGGACAAGGTCTAGGATGCTGTTTCTCTCATTCCTATGGGGATGCAACTCCCACTTGAACGTGCTTTCTACAAACTATGCCACTGGGAAGTTGTCAGTACTTGCATTGTCATTTCCATTTTAGATGAGGAGTCTGAAATGAAGTGCCTTGCTCAAGGCCATGGAGTGGGTAAGCGAGTTACCTTAGGACTACCAGTGAGATCTCTTGACTCTGAATCCAGGGTTCATTCTCGTGCTCTGTAATGCCTTTCATAAATGTAGAGGGCTGGGAGCACCTTGGTCATTCGGACACCATGGAGTAGCCAGGCAAGAGGTACAATCTGCCTCTTTGAGTCTGTGGATCTGTTTTAGAACCTCATAGCCTTCACTTGGGTAGAACAAGTCCCTAAGTAAAGTCTCAATAATATTCACAGTAAAAGTTTAATGTTTTAAATTACAATAATACATGCTTCTTGTTGGCATTTTAGTAAGTACACATATATGCATTTAAAGCACACAATTCCACCAACCAAATTGCTTACATACTTTAATGCTATGTTCTTCCAGTTTTTCCTTAAGTGTAAAATTCTGATATTTTTATGATTGTGTTAATTATTTTGTATCCTGAAGTTTCACTTGTTTATGATGATCTTTTTTACATAATTAAATTTTCTTAAAAATATTTTTAATGGTTTTGTAGTATTGGTGTAACATAGCCTCTTTAAATTGATCCCTAATTCTGAATATTTAGATTATATATATACATATATATGTGTGTGTATATACATATGTGTGTGTGTGTGTGTGTGTATATATATTTTTTTGTAGAGACAAATTCTCACTATATTGTCCAGGCTAGTCTCAAACTCCTGGGCTCAAGTGATGCTTCTGCGTTGACCCCTACAAAGTCCTTGATTACAGGCATGAGCCACTGTAGCCGGCCTATTTCTAATTTTTGTTAGTATAGATTACTTTTGTGTGTGTGTGTGTGTTG
>NW_012111664.1:32234-32673 GCF_000951035.1 Colobus angolensis palliatus
TACTGTTGTAAGTGCTTTACAGCAAAGCATTTAATCATCACAACAGCCTTATCATTAGATATTCTTATTATCCCCTTTGTACACATGAGGATGTTGACACACAGAAATTTTAAGGAGGCTTACAAACTGTCTAAATTCACATAGCTGGCAAACAGCAGAGATGGGCTTTCTATCAGCCAATTTTGGCTCCAGGGCTCATGTTCCTGTTAAACACCCTGTCATATTTCCTTTCCATCTATTTGCATTTATGGTACTGGTATAAAGGATATTTAAAAATAGGTTATTTAAAGTTACAAAAGCATGTTGATTGGAATAAAAAGGATGTATAAAATCTGAGTTAAAAATAACGAGATGGGTTGAAGATATGGTGGATATTGTGATGTCGGAATCAATGACTGAAGGGCAGTGCGCCTTAGAGGGTGGCCTGGTGACCACCGGG
>NW_012111665.1:0-3285 GCF_000951035.1 Colobus angolensis palliatus
TTAACCGGGCGTGGTGGCAGGAGCCTGTAGTCCCAGCTACTTGGGAGGCTGAGGCAGGAGAATGGTGTGAACCCGGGAGGCGGAGCTTGCAGTGAGCCAAGACCATGCCACGGCACTCCAGCCTGGGCAACAGAGGGAGACTCTATCTCAAAAAAAAAAAGCCTTGAGTAGCCCCTGTGTGGGGCACAATAAAACAGGGAAAGTCAAGGCAAAATCAAGTCTAAAATTCATCAAAATGTACTTCTGCAAACCAGGAAACTATTTTTAGAACACGTTTCATGGGAGGGATCTTGACCACATTTCCACCTACCTTGGACTCCAAGTAAATGTTGGCTAAGGACATCTTAGAGATTTTGTAGAGACAGATGGAGAGAGAGACGGCACACAGTACGAACAGCGTGTCGTTAATGGCCACTCGCACGGAGACAATAACCTTCCTCTCCCAATTTCCCGTCTTTACCAGCACAGCACAGGTTAAATTCACCAACAGGAAAACAAGGCTGATGAAGAGGGAGGCCAGGTAGAGGGGCAACCTGGAAAGCATGAGAGAAACTTGTCAACTGCACATCCCAGGTCGACCTAGAAGGAAACTGTGATGCGTTTTGGTGAACTGCTAGAAGCAGACACAGGTTACATTTAAGAGCTTGGACGGCTGGGTGCGGTGGCTCCCGCCTGTAATCCCAGCACTTTGGGAGGCTGAGGCAGGTGGATCATGAGGTCAGGAGATCAAGACCATCTTGGCTAACACGGTGAAACCCTGTCTCTACTAAAAAAAATAAAAAAATAGCTGGGCGTGGTAGCGGGTGCCTCTAGTCCCAGCTACTAGGGAGGCTGAGGCAGGAGAATGGCGTGAACCCGGGAGGCGGAGCTTGCAGTGAGCCGAGATCGCGTCACTGCACTCCAGCCTGGGGGACAGAACAAGACTCCATCTCAAAAAAATAAAAGAGCTTGGACTTTGGCAGTAGACGTTCCCAGATTCAAATTACAAATTGACCCCAAATTGTGGCTCTGGATGGTCCTTTACCTCTCTGAACCCCACTTTCCCTATCTGTGGGATGTTGTGAGGACTGAGAGCTCACACACGTTGGCTGGCATGGACACTCACTGAGCGCTCCCTACTCACAGCGAAGAGTGGAGAGCACAGCTGGAGATGGGGTTTTACAGGCATTCTGACAACTCCACATTGTCAGAATTAACTTAGGCCAAATGCAACCTCTCTGAGCCTTGGTTCCATCACTTGAAAATAAGACTACATAATACCTACCTTATTTATAGGTCTTTTGTGGGGATTAGATGAGATAATGAATTTGTATAATGCATTTTATCCCCAAAAGTCATTATTGACATGGAGTCCAGAGAGCACTCACTAATGTGATTAAAAATCTGCCACAGACTGGGTGCAGTGGCTCACACCTGTAATCCCAGTACTTTGGGAGGCCGAGGTGGGCAGATTGCTTGAGGTCAGGAGTTCAAGACCAGCCTGGCCAACATGGTGAAACCCCATCTCTACTAAAAATACAAGAAATTAGCCAGGTATGGTAGCAGGTACCTGTAATCCCAGCTACTCTGGAAGCTGAGGCAGGAGAATCGCTTGAACCTGGGAGGCAGAGGTTGCAGTGAGCTGAGGTCACACCATTGCACTCCAGCCTGGGCAACAAGAGCAAAACTCCATCTCAAAAAAAATAAAAAAACAAAAACAAAAACAAAAATTAAGTACTGCTTAACATGAGCCCTAAGAGGGAGAATGGAGTGAAAAGTATGTGTGTACACATGTATGTGGATACGTACACACATATATGTAATCTCCTGGTTTTCTCAAAAGACATGTGAAAGGGAATGAGGCAGGTGCTGTGATCCCATCTGACAGATGAGTTCAGATGCCACACAGGGAAGTGACCTCTCAAGGTCACTCAGTCATTCACCAGCAGAAACAAGGAGCCTGTACTTCTCTGCCATGTGAACCACTGAAATGCAAATACAGTCGGCCCTCCATATTGAGGGGTTCCACATCTGCAGACTCAACCAACCGCGGATCAAAAATATTTGAAAACAACAAATACTAATAACAATTAAAAATAGACATTTTCAAACAATGTAGTATAACAACTGTTTACATAGCATTTGTGTTGTATTTGGTATTGTAAGTCATCTAGAGATTAATTTAAAGCATACAGAAGGATGTGTGTAGGCTGCATGCAGATACTACACCATTTTATATCAGGGACTTGAACATCGAGATTTTGGTATTTTCTGGAGTCCTGGAACCAGTGCCTCGAGGATACCAAGGGTCAACTGTGGTCCCTGGTCAGGTGACACCTCCTCAGCGCCCTCACTGACCTGGTCTGATACATTGTACCAGTCGTAATCAAAGGAATGGACGCTCTTGTTCTGAGAAAATGACAGGATGAACAGGTTGTAGCAGGCCCGAGAGGTGTAAAGCAGTATTACGGTGACACCGATGGCAGTCACTTGACACACGGAGGAGCCCTGGAAAAGAGGGAGCAGGAGGTATGGGCCACTCCAGGTCCAAGACACCAGCCCCTTCCCCAGCCCCTGCCTGGTATCAGTCTGGTAAAGCCCTTTGGGATCTCGGGGCACTGTGGTCTCGTTGGGTCTTCCATCAGAGTCCTTTTCATACTCCTTCTTCCTACAATTTCAAGTATCTTCATAAGGACCCTGGGACTTGGTTTGGAGATGCCTTTAACGGGGTTAAAATATGCACCATTTTCTCGAGGCCTAGAGTGTACGAGCAAGAAAGTCAGATGGCTTCTTTGCTAAATCTCTAATGGCTGCTGCTCAGCTCCAAGAGGATCTTCTTGGCTTCTGCACGCAGCAGGTGAGCCCGGGCCAGGGCCTCTGGCTCAAGGAGGCAAGTAAACAATCTCAGAGGGGACAATGGCTGGGGCAGAGCTCAGGACAGCTCTGTCCAGAGTCTTGGAGGCTGGGAATACAGGAGCCCTCATGTGACTTTGGGCTTGGAATTATGTGGACATCAGTGATTTGTGCCCCATGTTATGAAGCTATCAATTTCCAAAGACAGTTAAAAGACCCCTGGCTCAAAACGGATAGTTAACATGACCAAAAAACTAAAACCAACTTTTGAGTACTGTTATTAGACAGTCAGTCATTAACTAAATCTGAGATACTTTTTCTTTTGCCAGTAGTGCTTTGTTAGCTTGTGTGCCACAGGGGTGAGCTCACGAGATCAGGAGATCAAGACCATCTGGGCTAACACGGTGAAACCCCGTCTCTACTAAAAATACAAAAAATTAGCCAGCGTGGTGG
>NW_012111666.1:0-1378 GCF_000951035.1 Colobus angolensis palliatus
AGGCAGAGTCTTGTTCTGTCACCCAGGCTGGAGTGCAGTGGCGCAATCTCGGCTCACTGCAACCTCTGCCTCCTTGGTTCAAGTGATTCTCCTGCCTCAGCCTCCTGAGTAGCTGGGATTACAGGCGTGTGCCACCACGCCCGGCTAATTTTTGTATTTTTAGTAGAGACAGCGTTTCACCACATTGGCCAAGCTGGTCTCGAACTCCTGACCTCAGGTGATCTGCCTGCCTTGTTCTCCCAAAGTACTGGGATTACAGGCATGAGACACTGCGCCCAGGCTTGGGCAATTTACTTAACCTCCATAAATTTTAGTTTTCATATAAAGAGAAACTGAAGGTTTGTTGTAAGAATTAAATGTCCAGTATATATTCGTATATTTAACTGTGCCATGGTACACACAAAATGATGCTTCCTAAGATGCCCTAGGGTGGGCCTGACCTATCCTTTCTGTATTTTTGGTGGTGCCCATGTTTGAAGCAGGGAGAGCACAGCCACACTGATTGCTGTGTGAACTGACTACAAGCCCACATTTATAGCTCACACCATGCATGCACATACACACACTCAGGAGAGCAAACAGGATAAGGGACATGCAAGGGAATTCTCCAAATTGCCGTTTTCGTTCTACAATTTGGCTCTGATTGGAACTCCAGAAGAGTCATTTTATTTCGTGTTCCAAAGAGCTGTGGAGATACCCACTGCCCATTCAGAGCAGAAGTTCCCCCAGCTGTGGTATAATTTTTGTCTGCTTTCCATTTCTTTTTTCTTGTTTTCCTGCTTTCTTATCTTCCTTCCTTCCTTCCTTCCTTCCTTCCTTCCTTCCTTCCTTCCTTCCTTCCTTCCTTCCTTCCTTCCTTCCTTCCTTCCTTCCTTCCTTCCTTTCTTTCTCTCCTTCCTTCCTTCCTTCCTTCTCTCTCTCCCTCTCTCTTTCTTTCTTTCTTTCTTCTTTCTTTCTTTTATGTACATATTTGAGACAGGGCCTCGTTTTGTCACCCAGGCTGGAGTGCAGTGTCATGCACGGCTCACTGAAGCCTTAACCTCCCAAGTTCAGGTGATCCTCCCACCTCAGCCTCCTGGCTAGCTGGGACTACATACACCTGCCATCATGCCCAGCTAATTTTTGTATCTTTTGTATAAACAAGGTTACACCATGTTGCCCAGGCTAGTCTAGAACTCCTCAGCTCAAACAATCCACCCACTTTGGCCTCCTAAAGTGCTGGTATTACAGGCATGAGCCACCACATCTAGCCTAGGAGAAATTTTATTTCTTTCTTTTTTTCTTCCCTTTCTTCCCTTCCTTTCCTTTCTCCTTCCTTCTTTCCTTCCTTCCTTCCTCCTTCCCTTCCCTTTCCTTGCATTCCTTTTTTTTTTTTTTT
>NW_012111667.1:0-1621 GCF_000951035.1 Colobus angolensis palliatus
TGCCATCTGTGATGCCACTGTATTTCTCAAAGCCATGATGAGCTTCGTAACTCCCAAGAAACTTTTTTCTCAATATCCATTTGCCAAACATAGATTTATAATATATAGATATAATATATCTATTATATTACATATATTATAGATATAATGAGCTTCGTAACTCCCAAGAAACTTTTTTCTCAATATCCATTTGCCAAACATAGATTTAAGATATATAGATATAATATATCTATATTTTATATCTATAATATATACATAAAACAAAAAAGAAGGCCTCTGGAAATGTGGAAATTTAAACACACACATACAGAGAGCTGGAGCTGCACCAGGATGCCAGGGCTCAAGGCAAACCGACAGTAGCAGTCACCAAGGCCAGTCACACTGCTCGGAGACCATAAAGGAAGGAGTCACTGGAAAAGCATTGCCTGGAAGTAAAGTGTATGCTGTAGCCCAAAGTCAGGCGGGACTGACTGTGGAAAGGAGTTGGCTGCCTGGGTTTGATACAGCTGTCCCCCTGGGCTGGAAACCTCTCATCCCAAACCTCTCATCCCACAGACACTGGTCCCCATCCAGAAGTTCAGCTGGGCCAAGTGCATTTTCCATGCTAAAGCCCAGCAGGGAAAGGGTCTGAACCACATCGAGATACTATTAAAAGTCAAAGCATCAAGTGCTTTAAAAAAAATAATAAGCCTTTTAAGCAGTTGCCTGTGACAGGAATATCAAGGGCCCCAGAAATTTTCAAAAAAAAGAAAACCAGATCAGCACCCTCTGGGGTTTCAAGCCCCTCACCTCAAGAGTCAAGTCAAAGGGAGATGAAAGGAAAGCAGGTCAGCACAGACAAAGCACGTCCGGGTTTGATGCCCACCGGGAAGTACAGCAGGGTATTTCTCATCATAGGCTTGGAGCCAGATGACCTGTGTTCAAATTCAAGTTTCTCCACTGTACAAGTTACATAGTCACTTTAATCCTCAAGTAGCCCACCTGTGAAGTGGGGAGAATGACAGAATCTGCTTTCAAAATTGTTCATGCTCTTAAAACACAGGATCTGCTAAAAGGTCTTGTATAAACAATTACTTGTTAAAATTTTTAAAAATAAATTAATAAACAAAAATCCTTGTATCCTGGCATCCTTCCATCTTAGGGTCCTCGGAGTCCATCCTCAGAACACCAAAATATCACTATCTGATGATCAGAGATGTTGCCTAAAGAAACTAGAATTCTTAAGCCTTAAGCCTTTGTCCACTTGTTCTGGCTTCCACAAGTACTACGATGTCTTTTTTTTTTTTTCTCTTTGGAAGCAGTTTCTCAGCCTGCATAGGGGAGTGTTTCTCACCTGTCTCCGATAAGTAAAACATGATTTCCATTTCTTTCTTTTGTTTTGTTTTGTTTTTGTTTTTTGTTTTGTTTTGTTTTGTTTGAGATGGAGTCTCACTCTGTTGCCCAGACTGGAGTACAGTGGCAAGATCTTGGCTCACTGCCACCTCCGCCTCCCAGGTTCAAGTGGTTCTCCTGCCTCAGCCTCCTGAGTAGCTGGAATTACAGGCTTGCACCACCACGCCTGGCTAATTTTTGTATTTTTAGTAGAGACAGGGTTTCACCATGTTGTTCAGGCTGGTCTGGA
>NW_012111668.1:0-3727 GCF_000951035.1 Colobus angolensis palliatus
AAAAAAATATTTCCAGGCTTGAGCCAGCTTAGAGACCTAGAATACCTTGAATGAAGGGGAGACTGAGTCTTCCTTGAGTAAGAACCCCAGAAAACTATCTAAAATCTATGCTGTATCTTTCAGCCTTCACCAAAGGGTACCTACAGCCTTTAACTAGGGTAACTGCATTGAGAAAAAGGAAATAATCAGACCTTTTGGGAATTACTGGACACAGGCTTTGACATTTACTCCAGGAGACCCAAAATATCACTGTGATCACGTCAGAATAGTGGCTTATGGAGGTTACAGTATCAATGGAATTTTAGCTCATGTCCATATCACAGTGGACCAAGTGGATACCCAATCCCGTGCTGTGGTTATTTCCCCAGTTCTAAAATGTGTAATTGAAATAGATATACTCAGCGGCTGACAATCCCACACTGGTTCTCTGACCTGTGGAGTGAGGGCTATTGTGGTGAGAAAGGTCAAGTGGAAGTCAATAGAACTGCCTCTACCTAGGAAAATAATATATCAAAAGCAATACCAGGTTCCTAGGGGACTGCAGAAATTAGTGCCAACATTAAGGACTTGAAAGATACAGGTGCGGTTGACAAAGCAGGAGTACTGCCATCTTGAACAAGCACTGTCATTTTAAAATTCACCTTAATAAAAAACTGCCTAAATCCAAAGGGCATCAGCGTAATGGCTGAGGTCAGCACGACCGTAAACCACAAACAACATCTCCAACCAGAAACACCCCGAACTTCTCCCCAACCAGAGACATGCTAGCCCTCAGATAAACCCCCTCTGGGTGGGAAGATGCCAGCCTCAAGATAAACCTCTTCTGGCCGGAAAGATGTCAGCCCAAAGATAACCTCCCCTCTGCCCAGAGACATTTTAACTCCACTGTAAAACTTCTCCCCCACACAGAAACATTCCAAGCTTGTATTAAGCCCCCTCACCCTAAAACCAATATATAACTCTTAGTCTGTAAGAGAAAGTGCTCCTGACTGAAATCAGCCAGAAGCCCCTCTCAGGTTTATTTTCTCTAAAATAAATCTGTCTTTAACTGTTAAGCCACATTTTGTGTTTCTTTCCGCTTTAACTCTTACAGTGGTGATTCCCACCACATCCCCATTGAACCCTCCTATATTTGTCCTGTGCAGAAGACAGATGGATCTTGGAGGATGACACTAGATTAACTTTAACCCAGTGGTGTCTCTAATTGCAGCCATTGTGCCAGATGTGGTTTCACTGCTTGAGCAAATTAACACATCCCCAGGTACTTGGTATACAGCTATTGATCTGGCAAATGCCCTTTTCTCCATCCCTGTCCATAAAACCCATCAGAAGCAGTTTGCTTTCATTTGGAAAGGCCAGAAATACACCTTCACTGCCTACATTAGGGATACATCAACTCTCCAACACTATGTCATAATTTAGTTCACAGGGATGTTTCTTTCTTTTTTTTTTTTTTTTTTTTGAGACAGGGTCTCATTCTCTCGCCCAGGCTGAAGTGCAGTGGCATGATCAGAGCACACTGTGGCCCCGACATCCCACGCTCAATCTTCCCTCTTTAGCTTCCCGAGTAGCTAGAACCCCAGGCATGTATCACCACATGTGGCTAATTTTTAAAAATTTTTTTGTAGAAACAGGGTCTCAATACATTGCCCAGGCTGGTCTTAAACTCCTGGGCTCAAGTAATCCTCCTGCACTGGCCTCCCAAAGTGCTGGGATTACAGGCATGAGCTGCTGCACCCAGTGGCATCTTGATCATTTTTCCCTTTTTTTTTTTTTGAGACGGAGTCTTGCTCTGTCGCCCAGGCTGGAGTGCAGTGGCACTATCTCGGCTCACTGCAAGCTCCGCCCCCCGGGTTCATGCCATTCTCCTGCCTCAGCCTCCCAGGTAGCTGACACCACAGGCGCCTGCCACCATGCCCAGCTAATTTTTTGTATTTTTAGTAGAGATGGGGTTTTGCCATGTTAACCAGGATGGTCTCGATCTCCTGACCTCGTGATCCACTCGCTTCGGCCTCCCAAAGTGGTGGGATTACAGGCGTGAGCCTCTGCGCCTGGCCTCATTTCATATTTTGAAGCAATCTAGACTGTTGTAATAAATGTATGTCTGAACCTGTAAGTCTTAAAGATTTCTTAATCTTCTAGAAGAAAAAAATCTCCAAAGATCTCGCTCTTCGTCCATAATAGCTACCATTATGCTTCTTTGAAAGGACAGGGCAGTGGGGCCAGCATGGTTTTTGGAGCACCAAGCAATGGAAGTGGAGCACTTTAAGGGTGCCTCTTAGTAACATGAATTAGGAAATCTGTGTTGAGTACCTCGGTCTAAACAGTAAAACAAGCTGCCTGGAGAACGGCTGTACCTAATGATACTATAACGTACATTAGGCAGGCTGGTCTCGAACTCTTGAGCTCAAATGATCTGCCTGCCTCGGCCTCTTCAATTACAGGCAGGTGTAACAGTTCCTTTCTACCAGATTTAATTATTTTCATATTTCCTGCAGGTTCTTCTTAAAAAGTAATCTATATTTTTGAACTGAAACTTGTTTTATACCTGAATTTTTTTTAGATGTGATAAGGCTAAACTTGGCCAAAGTGTGTGCCTGAATTATGAGACTTTTTTATTAGTCGACCTATGAAGGCTGAAATGGAATATACTGGTTTTCAAGGGAGTGGGGGTGGGGTTCCAGCATAGTATTGAATCTCAGGAAAAACTATGCTTTCATCTCTGATTCTGGGATTTCTAATCATGTTGTCCACAATGAAGATAAATGCAGGAAATAAATCTAGCTTTCAGTATTCCTTAATAAGTTTTACCTAAGCTCACTGCTCTACGTTTTGATTACCTAAAATAAGCTTGGGTAAAACTGAACCGACTTCAAGAATGCAGCACTTCTCAATCTTTAGCTCTTTCTTGGGAGAACTATACTTTATTGTTCATTATATTGCTATCACAACTTTGCTCTTTCATAATACAGGATAAACTGTTTACATGTTTGGAGCCTCAGAGTCTGTTAACCAAGACTGCAGAGTGTGTCAAGGAAAAATACACTTTCTTAATGGCATTTGTGTTTTCTTTGTGAAAAGTCAGTCACATAGTGTCAGTGTTAAGAAAGCGTCAAAGGTTTATAGGTTGCCCCCAATGGCCATACTTGGGAATTATGATTCTCATGGGTTTAAAGATGTAATTTTTTAAAGTCAGTGTTTTACCACCTAGTTATTTGATCTTGTCCAATTTTGTGTTTTTAAAAAGTGTAAAACTGGAAGGCAAAGAAAAAATACTATTTTCAGTAAATACGCTGTTTGGTCGTTATTAGTAGAATGTAATGGGCCTTTGAGATCTTAAGAACTTATGTTACCTTTGTTATTCAAACGCTGAACTTAAGCAGTGAAATAATAGAAACTATTTGAAGGAAGTTATTAAGGGGTTTAACTATTTTAAGTCAATATTTAGCTTATTCATATTGGTTTCCTGAAGATGTCAGAATTTGTTTTCAGTGTAAGACAAATATTCAACGGTAACAGATCAAGTTTAAAATGTAAATCCACTGTACGTATTATATTGATACCATCATTTTCAGGATGTACATAAGAGGATTGTGATACACAATTAGTAATCTCAGGGTTTTTCCCCATATATCTAAAATTTAGACTGTACTTATTTCTCTTTTAGTTCATCAATTTCTCTTAGCAAAATAAATTTAGTTTGGTATTTGATGTTCTATTAAAAAAA
>NW_012111669.1:0-1461 GCF_000951035.1 Colobus angolensis palliatus
GAACCTGGGAGGCAGAGGTTTCAGTGAGCCAGTATTACACCACTGTACTCCAGCCTGGGCGACAGAGCGAGACTCAGTCTCAAAAAAAGGTAAAACAAAAAAAAAAAAAAAAAAGAACACGATTGAAAGTCCATAAATAAACCATCACACTTCTAGTCAATTGATTTTGACAAGAGTGCCAGGACCATTCAGTGGGCAGAGAATAGTTTCTCAACAAATGATGCAAGGGCAATTAGATATTTACATGTAAAACTGTGATGTTGGACCTTTGCCTCACACCATATATAAAAATTAACTCAAAATGGATCCAAGACTGAAATATAAGAGCTAAAAATTACAGAAGTCTAGGAAAGCAAGTATAAATCCTGCATGAACTGGAATGGTTTACTAGATATGATGCCAAAAGCACAATCTATAAATGAAAACAAATTGATAAGTTGAATTCTATCAAAGTTTAAAACTTTTATGCCTTGAAAGACACCATTAAAGCCTGGCACGGTGGCTCACACCCATAATCCCAGCACTTTGGGAGGCTGAGACAGGAGGATCAGTTGGGCCCAGGAGTTTGAGACCAGCCTGGGCAAAATAGTGAGACTCCATCTGTACAAAAAATAAAATGTATCAATCAGGCATGGTGACATGCTACTCAGGAGGCTGAGGAGGGAGGATCGCTTGAGCCTAGGAGATCAAAGCCGAAGTAAGCCATGATCATGCCACTGCACGCTGTCCTGGGTGACAGATCTTGTGTCTAAAACAATTTTTAAAAATTATCTAACACTGGATTGTGGAGATGATTGCACAACCGTATAAAATCTCTAAAAACCGTTGAATTGTACACTTAGAAAGGATAAGTTTACAAGGTGTGTTACACTTGATAAAGCTGGTTTGGTTTTTTTTTGAAACAGAGTCACACTTTTGCCCAGGCTGGAGTGCAGTGGCAAAATCTTGGCTCACTGCAAATTCTACCTCCCAGGTTCAAGTGATTCTCCTGCCTCAACCTCCAACTAGCTAGGATTACAGGGACATACCATCATGCCTGGCTAATTTTTTTGTAGAGGCAGGGTTTTACCACGTTGGCCAGACTGGTCTCGAACTCCAGACCTCTGGTGATCCACCTGCCTCGGCCTCCCAAAGTGGTGGGATTCCAGGTGTGAGCCACTGTGCCTGACCAATAAAGCTTCTTTTTTTTTGAGACAAAGTCTCACTCTTGTCCCCCAGACTGGAGTGCAATGGCATGATCTCAGCTCACTGCAACCTCCGCCTCCCAGGTTCAAGTGATTCTCCTGCCTCAGCCTCCTGAGTAGCTGGAATTACAGGCGCCTGCCACCATACCCGGCTAATTTTTATATTTTTCATAGAGACGAGGTTTCACCATGTTGGCCAGGCTGGTCTTCAACTCCGGACCTCAGGTGATCCACTTGCCTCTGCCTCCCAAAGTGCTGGGATTACAGGCGTGAGCCA
>NW_012111670.1:0-1143 GCF_000951035.1 Colobus angolensis palliatus
CACTTGTAGTCACAGCTACTAGAGAAGCTGAGGTAGGAGAATCGCTTGAACGCTTGTATCAGGAGGCAGAGGTTGCAGTGAGCTGAGATTGCACCACTGCACTCCAGCCTGGGCAACAGAGCGAGATTCTGTCTCAAAAAAAAAAAAAAAAGAAAATTACTATTGACTATGATGTGGCCTCTTTCAAATCCGTCCTCACTGTCCTTTGTTTCTCACAGGATATGTCCCCCGAGTTCATTCTGAGCGCTAGAGACTCTCTCCAAAACATACCCTTATCCCAGGCCAAAAAGCGAGGAACCACGCTGATGCTGTATTTTGCAAATAACCCCAGCTCATTGATGACTTTGAGTCTGTAGCTTGTTTTAGTATATTACAGGTTGAGTATCCCTTATCTGAAATGCCCGGGATGAGAAATGTTTCAGAGTTTCTGAATTTTGGGATATTTGCACATATATAATAAGATATTTTGGGGAATGGGACCCAAGTCTAAACAGAAAATTCATTTATGTTTAACATACACCTTATACAGATAGCCTGAAGGTAATTTTATATAATATTTTACATAATTTTGTGCATGAAAAACAACATTTTGACTGTGTTTTGCCTGTGACCCATCACATGAGGTCAAGTGTGGAATTTCCCAGGGTGGCATCATGTCAGCACTCAAAAAGATTCAGATTTTGGAGCATTTTGGGTTTTGGATTTTCAGACTAGGGATGCTCAACCTGTATTTCTATTTTAAATAAGGTTATTTCGTTCTTTCTTTTATATACAGATAAATGTTCTCTGTTATTACTTGGCCTAACACTAATTTTTATTTTTTATTCTAATGTCCATTCATACCTCGGCTCTTTTTTTTTTTTGAGACAGAGTCCACCCAGGCTGGAGTGTAGTGGCGCGATCTCGGCTCACTGCAACCTCCACCTCCCGGGTTCAAGCAATGCTCCTGCCTCAGCCTCCCAAGTAGCTGGGAATATAGGCATGTGCCACCATGATCAGCTAATTTTTTTTGTATTTTTAGTAGAGATAGGGCTTCACTGTGTTAACCAGGATGGTCTCAATCTCCTGACTTTGTGATCTGCCTGCCTTGGCCTCCCAAAGAGCTGGGATTACAGTCATGAGACACTGCTCCCAGCCTTTTTG
>NW_012111671.1:0-1173 GCF_000951035.1 Colobus angolensis palliatus
TGTTAGCCAGGATGGTCTCGATCTCCTGACCTCGTGATCCGCCCGTCTCGGCCTCCCAAAGTGCTGGGATTACAGGCTTGAGCCACCGCGCCCGGCCATGAATCATTATTTCTAGTTTTGCCATGATTAGCGGATCCACGGCAACCAATCTTCCTCGATTTGGCCACATTTTTCTATTTGTGCGTCAGCTGGAGAAACGGAGGCAGAGAAGGGCCTCCATAGAATCCAAAGTTGGGCCTGAAAGCAGGAAGAAGCTCAGCTTCACCTGTAATTCTAGCACTTTGGGAAGACAAAGCTGGAGGATTTCTTGAGCCCAGAAGTTTAAGACCAGCCTGGGCAACATAGTGAAACCCCGTCTCTAAAAAGTAAAAATTAAAAAAAAAAATTAGCCAGGTGTGGTGGTGCACACCTGTAATCCCAGCTACTCAAGGGGCTGAGACAGTAAGGTCACTTGAGCCCAGGGGGTGGACACTGCAGTGAGCGATGAATGCACCACTGCACTCCAGGCTGGGCAATAGAGTAAGACCTTGTCGCAAAAACAAAAGAAGAGGAAGAAGAAGGAGGAGGAGAAGGAGGAAGAAGAAGAAGTAGTTTGGCTTCATCAGAGTTAAAAATGCCTCAAGAATTGTGCCCACCTTGAGAAACAGAGGGAAGGAGGGCATGTTTCATCTGAAAAGGGAGAAACTAAAATAATGATCACCGTGTGTGTGAGGGAGGAGACAAGCCAGAGAACACTCTAGGGGCTTCATGTCAGCAAGAGAGACTGAAATTAGCTCTAAGTGTGAACCTCCTGGCAGTGCAGGAAGGATGATGAAGGCCTGGCACCAGGGGGAGGATGCTGGTGACTCCCTATTCAGAGATCATTCAACCAGGATTAAGGGTGGAGGCCCAGCCAGGCCTGCTGGGAGGCAGAGGACCACAGCAGGTGACTGAGCTGCCATACAAGGGCAGAGCCTCGCCGACAGGGAGAGGCTGAGAAACAGATTATTATGATTATGATTATGATTATGATTATTTTGAGACGGAGTCTTGCTCTGTCGCCCAGGCTGGAGTGCAGTGGTGTGATCTCGGTTGACTGCAAGCTCTGCCTCCCGGGTTCACGCCATCCTCCTGCCTCGGCCTCCCGAGTAGCTGGGACTACAGGCACTCGCCACCATGACCGGCTAATTTTTT
>NW_012111672.1:0-1296 GCF_000951035.1 Colobus angolensis palliatus
TCACTCTGTCACCCAGGCTGGAGTGCAATGGCAAGATCTCAGCTCACTGCAACCTCCACCTCCCAGGTTCAAGCGATTCTCCTGCCTCAGCCTCCTGAGTAGCTGGGATTACAGGTGCACGCCACCATGCCCAACTAATTTTTGTATTTTTAGTAGAGACGGGGTTTCACTGTGTTAGCCAGGCTGGTCTTGAACTCCTGACCTTGTGATCCGCCCACCTCGGCCTCCCAAAGTGCTGGGATTACAAGCATGAGCCACTGTGCCCCACCCTCTGATCTGGTCTTTATGGAGCTCACATCCTAGTACATCGGAAACAGACTTCAAATAAATCATTCACAGTTATTATTTATTTAGTATGATTGGAATAATTACTTTGAAGGAGAAATGTGGGAGCTCAAGAATCTATAGCAGGGGCTGGACGTGCTCTGAAAGATCCTGGAAGGGAAGTGTGTTAGTCTGTTCTTGCGTTGCTATACAGAAATACCTGAGGCTGGGTGGTTTATAAAGAAAAGGCAGGATGGGCATGTTGGCCTTACTCCTATAATCCCAGCACTCTGGGACGCCGAGGAGGGTGAATCACCTGAGGTCAGGAGTTTGAGACCAGCCTGGTCAACATGGTGAAACCCTATCTCTACTAAAAATGCAAAAATTAGCTGGGCATGGTGGCACATGCCTGTAGTCCCAGCTACTCAGGTGGCTGAGGCAGGAGAATTGCTTGAACCCAGGAGGCAGAGGTTGCAGTGAGCCGAGACTGCTCCATTTTACTCTAGCCTGGGCAACAAGAGAGAAACTCTGCCTCAAAAAAAAAAAAAAAGGAAAAGAAAACAAAAAGGTGTTTATTTTGACTCACAGTTGTATAGGCTGCACAGGAAGCATGGTGCCATATCTGCATCGGATGAGGGCTTCAGGGAGTTTATAGTCATGGCAGGATGTAAAAGGGAGTAGCGTTATCACTTGGAGAGAGAGGAAGCAACAGATAGGAGGGAAGGTCCCAGACTCCTAAACAACCAGATCTTGAGTAAACTGAGCAGGAGTTCACTCATCACCAAGGGGATAGTGCTAAGCCATTCATGAGGGATCTGCCTCCATGACCCCAATACCTCCATTAGGCTCCATGACCAACACTGGCCATTACATTTTTCTTTCTCTCTTTCTCTCTCTCTCCTTTCTTTCTTTCTTTTTCTTTTTTCTTTCTTTCTCTTTCTTTCTTTTTCTTTCTTTCCTTCCTTCCTTCCTTCTTTCCTTCCTTTCTTTCTTTCCCTCCCTCCCTCTCTCTCTTTCTCTCTCTCTCTTTCT
>NW_012111673.1:0-1144 GCF_000951035.1 Colobus angolensis palliatus
TGGGACTTATGAGACTGAGTTTCAGAAATCTGGAAACTTTATTCAGCTTCTCAAACAGTTCAGAACACACAGGAGCCCCGAGTTGGCCTCAGTGCCTCAGCACCAACCCTGCCAGTTTACCCAGCCAGTAAGGCTCTTCTGAAGCGAGGTGAGACATCCTTCCCATGGGCTGAACTCACCAGGAAGATGCATTCCTTTGGCAGAGACCCAAAATGTTCCAGACTCTAGAGAGATCATCCTTTCCTTATTGGACATTAGCTGCTAGAGAGACTTTGAATAATTTGGGGTAGATGAGGACAAACTGTGCGGTAAATGAACACAAGTTCTTCTCATTAAAAATGCAGTGGAACTAAATTCATCCATTAAGTGACACAGAGGCATAACAGGAAATTGGAACAGGATAAAAAGATATGCAGTCAGTGGTAAATCCTCTTCCCCGTGCCTTCGCCAACACACCACCGTCACTCGACGGATACTGACTGAAAATCCACTCTGAGTCAGCCCTGGGCTGAGCTTCGCAGCAGCCCAAGTCGAGCTGGATGTCCTTCCTGCCCTTAAGTTGGTCTCTTAGGAATAGCTAAGCACGACACCTGGCAAAGTGCAGAGGGACAAACAAAACACCGCCTTTCACTTTCGCACAGCCCCTCCCCTGTCAGGCTTGCTATGAGGGTTGGAAATGATGCAGAGTGTTTCGCTGGACCTGGAATGTGGCACCTGCCCCATCACGGTGACTTAGGTTATGGTGGTGCCATACATGCAAATCAAGGATTAATGAAGGCAGTGGCAACAGAAAAGAAGCAAAAATGCAGTTAAAAAAAATCTAAAAATACATTCTATGACTATTTGACCTGTCTATCCAGGGCATCCGGAGAAATGTGGTCTCCAAAGACAGGAACAACCATCACCAAGATTCCCATTTAGCCAAAAACAACTCCCGCTCAGTGAGGCACTTTCACCCTCCTCCCAGCTTCCTTCTGTCTGCCCCACCCACTTGGTTCTGCATCGCTCCCTGCTGTCTCTCTGACCAATCTTTGGGCAAGATCCAAGGATGCTGGGGATTCGAGGGGGCCATGGCCAATGGAGAAGGAGAACAGACCAAGGTGCTGGGGATTCGAGGGGGCCATGGCCAATGGAGAAGGAGAAC
>NW_012111674.1:0-1137 GCF_000951035.1 Colobus angolensis palliatus
CCTCGTCTCTACAAATAAATTAAAAAATTAGTCTGGTGCAGTGGTGCATGCCTATAGTCCCAACTACTCACGCAACTGAGGCAGGGGGATCACCTGAGCCTGGGACTTTGAGGCTGCAGTGAGCTGTGATCGCGCCACTGCACTCCAACATGGGGTGACAGAATGAGACTCTATCTCTAAAAAAAATCTAAAAACATAAAAAAGCTAAGCATTAAGTAATTAATATGATGACTTATGTTAGTAATTTACAGCATATAAAAATTTGAAGAGCAAATCATAGCATAAAGTGATACACGATTATTATAAACAAGTATTTAAGTAAAATTGAAATCATTGTGTACTGTGAGTTCAAGCATAGCATGATGGTTAAGTGCATGGACTGTGGATTTGAACTTCTTGGGCTTAAACATGCATTCCATAGTTTCACAAGCTTAATCATCTTGGGCAAATTGCTTAGTCACTCTGCTTCAATTTCCTTATCTGTAAAATGAAGATGTTAATAGTATCCCTTCCATCATGTTATTATAAAGATTTCCATCATGTTATTATAAAGATTGATCTTAGAAGAATATTTGGCACAGAGTAACTTCCATATATGCATTGATAGATAGAAACTCTGCAGTGGACATATAAAGACAGCTTGAAATTTATATGGAATTTTAATCAACGTAGTATGCTATCCATTTTTCTAGTTAGAAGTATCACCTTTTAAATTAAACATTTAAAATACATTTTGCCATTTGAGTCTTTATTTTTAAGTTGCTCCTCAGATATTCATTCAATAGAATATTTATATAAATGTTTTCAATTCCCAAAGATAAATGCGGATATTTCTTATTGGTTTGGGATAACATCTTCACTACATTCAGCCAGATATTTGTCTATGTAAATAAGTATTTTTCATGCAATGTATTTTTTATGGTAAAAATACAACATAAAATTTACATTTTATTCCTTTTTAAGAAGAATTAACATTGTTGAGCAAGTATTACCACCACCATCCATCTTTAGAACCTTTTTTATCATCCCAAATTGAAACCGTGTACTCATTAAAAAGTAAATCCTCCTCCTTCCTCCCCATGTCTGTGTTTTTTTTGTAGCACAATGGTAAATTGAGATTGTCATTGATGTGTTTCT
>NW_012111675.1:0-339 GCF_000951035.1 Colobus angolensis palliatus
GCCTCCCAAAGTGCTGGGATTACAGGCGTGAGCCACCGTGCCTGGCGTAAAATTATATTTCATTGTCTTTGAACTTGCTTTTCTCTGATTCTTTTTTGTTTTGTTTTGTTTTGTTTTTTGAGATGGAGTCTCGCTCTGTCACCCAGGCTGGAGCACAATGGTGCAATCTCGGCTCACTGCAACCTCCACCTCCCAGGTTCAAGCAATTCTCCACCTCAGGCTCTCCAGTAGCTGGGATTGCAGGTGCCCGCCACCACGCCCAGCTAATTTTTGTATTTTTTAGTAGAGACAGGGTTTCACCATGTTGGCTGGGATGGTCTTGATCTCCTGACCTCGTGA
>NW_012111675.1:1115-3660 GCF_000951035.1 Colobus angolensis palliatus
TTTTTGTATTTTTTAGTAGAGACAGGGTTTCACCATGTTGGCTGGGATGGTCTTGATCTCCTGACCTCGTGATTCACCTGCCTTGGCCTCCCAAAGTGCTGGGATGACAGGCGTGAGCCACCGCGCCCGGCCCTTTCTCTGATTCTTGATGAAGTTGAGCATCTTTCCATATGTTCCCTAGCTATTTGCACTTTCTGTTCTGTGGAGCGCTTTGTGGCTGCCACTGCTGCCCTAAGAAAGGCCTGGCTGCGAGGCTGGGAACTTAACTGGGAAACAGTTCCCTGACTGATACAAACCTTCCCTAACGATGAAGGTGGTTTGCGGTGCCTAATCTTTACAAACATTGTGGTTTATGCTGGACATCACTTTCCTGCCAGGACTCTGAAATTTTGGTATATGCCAGGCAAAGGGTATCAATGTGACCACCCCCCAGTAAAAACTTCAGGTGATGAGTCCCTAATGAACTTCCCAGATAGACAACGCTTCACAAACGCCATTACAACTTTTTGCAGAACTTAAGTGTAGCGCACAGGATTCCCTTGGGAGACAACTCCTGGGTGCCTGAGCCCCGTTTCCTCTGACTCTCCTGGGAGACAACTGCTGGGTGCCTGAGCCCTGTTTGCTCTGGGCTTTGCCCCGTGTGCCTCTTCTCTTTGCTGACACTGCTGTGTACTGTTCACTGTAATGAGTCTTAGCCAGTGTGACCATGTGCTGAGTCCTAAGTAACACTGAATCACCAAGCCTCAGGGTGATCTTGGGGACCCTCAACACATGCCTGGTCCAGTCTTTTGCTTTCATTTTTAAGAGACAGGGTCTCATTCTGTCTGGCTGGAGTATAGTGATGTGATCATAGCTGACTGCAGCCTCAAAATCCTAGGCTCAGGTGAGCCTCCCAACTCAGCCTCCTAAGTAGCTAGGAACACAGGCACAGGCCACCACACCCAACTAATTTTTAAAGTTTTTTGCGGAGACAGGATCTCGCTATGTTGCCCAGGCTGGTCTTGAACACCTGGCCTTGGGTGATCCTCCTGCTTCAGCCTCCCAAAGTGCTGGGATTACAGGTGTGAGCCACCGCACCCGGCCTGGCCTTGAGTTTTTACATGATGCCATGATGTCTTAATTCTTTTTTTTTTTTTTGAGACGGAGTCTCGCTCTGTCGCCCAGGCTGGAGTTCAGTGGCACGATCTCGGCTCACTACAAGCTCCGCCTCCCGGGTTCCCGCCATTCTCCTGCCTCAGCCTCCCGAGTAGCTGGGACTACAGGCGCCCGCCACCTCACCCGGCTAATTTTTTTGTATTTTTTAGTAGAGACGGGGTTTCATCATGTTAGCCAGGATGGCCTCGATCTCCTGACCTCGTGATCCGCCTGTCTCGGCCTCCCAAGGAAATTTCTTAAGATTTGCTTCGCAGCCAAGTAGATGATCCTTTTTATAAATCATCCACATGGACTGTAAAAGGATACATGGTATCGGCCGGGCACGGTGGCTCACGCCTGTAATCCCAGCACTTCGGGAGGCTGGTACAGGCGGATCACAAGGTCAGGAGACTGAGACCATCCTGGCTAACACGGTGAAACCCCATCTCCACTAAAAATACACAAAATTAGCTGGGCGTGGTGGCAGGTGCCTGTAGTCCCAGCTACTCTGGAGGCTGAGGCAGAAGAATGGGGTGAACCCAGGAGGTGGAGCTTGCAGTGAGCCGAGATCGCGCCACTGCACTCCAGACTGGGTGACAGAGCGAGACCCTCTCAAAAAAAAAATAAAGGATACATAGTATCCCCTTCTAGTCATGCTCATCTCTCTCCCCCTCTCTCCCTCCCGCTCCCCTACCTGGCAACATAGACACACACTCGGTAGATCCAGCTTTGCCAAATGTGTTGGTCAACTCACCTTTTTCTCTTTTTTTGGGAAGAAATCTCACTCTGTCGCCCAGGCTGGAGTGCAGTGGCACTGTCTCGGCTCACTGCAACCTCCGCCTGCTTGGTTCAAGCAATTCTCCCGCCTCAGCCTCCCAAGTAGCTGGGACTACAGATGCGCACCACCATACCTGGCTAATTTTTGTCTTTTTAGTAGAGATGGAGTTTCACCATATTGGCCAGGCTGGTCTTGAACTCCTGACCTTGTGATCTGCCCACCTCAGCCTCCTAAAGTGCTGGGTTTACAGGCATGAGTCACCGTGCCCAGCCTAAATTATCTTTATCCTATTTGCTTTCCTGCCTGATTCTACCAAGAGAGCCATACTGAGGTTTCCTGTGATGGTGCATTCATCAAATTTTCCACACAATTATGTTACTGTTTGCTTTATATGTTTTAAAGTTATGTTAGTAGGTGCATATACATATTATTATTAGAATTCTTATATCTTTCTATTGTGTGAAATCTTTTATAATTATGAGGTAAACCTCTTTGACTCCAGTAATGCTCTTTGCTATAAAATATATTTTAACTGGCTGAGCGCAGTGGCTCAAGCCTGTAATCCCAGCACTTTGGGAGGCCGAGACAGGCGGATCACGAGGTCAGGAGATCGAGACCATCCTGGCTAACACG
>NW_012111675.1:3710-4780 GCF_000951035.1 Colobus angolensis palliatus
GACTCTAAGCATGGGCACCGCTCCTGGCTTGGTCTGTGATTTTGTTTAAGAAGCTTGTATCCATCTTCATGGGTACATCTGACATACAATTTTCCTTTCTCTTTTTTCTGGCCTCATAAATACGTTGGGAAGTTTTCCCTCTTTTTTCTGCAACTGAGTAATGTTTAAATTATCTCCTCCTGAAATTGGCTCACTTCCCATGAGGCTTCCCGGCCTGATGTTTTCTTTTTTTTTTTTTGAGACGGAGTCTCGCTCTGTCGCCCAGGCTGCAGTGCAGTGGCCGTATCTCAGCTCACTGCAAGCTCCACCTCCCAGATTTACGCCATTCTCCTGCCTCAGCCTCCCGAGTAGCTGGGACTACAGGCGCCTGCCACCACGCCCGGCTAGTTTTTTTTTTTTTTTTTTTTTTTTTTTTTTTTTTTTTTTGAGACGGAGTCTCGCTCTGTCGCCCAGGCTGGAGTGCAGTGGCCGTATCTCAGCTCACTGCAAGCTCCACCTCCCAGATTTACGCCATTCTCCTGCCTCAGCCTCCCGAGTAGCTGGGACTACAGGCGCCTGCCACCTCGCCCGGCTAGTTTTTTGTTTTTTTTGTAGAGACGGGGTTTCACCGTGTTAGCCAGGATGGTCTCGATCTCCTGACCTCGTGATCCGCCCGTCTCGGCCTCCCAAAGTGCTGGGATTACAGGCTTGAGCCACCGCGCCCGGCCCCAGCCTGATGTTTTCTTTGAGGGGAATGTTCTGATACTGAGTTTTATTAATAGTTATAGAACCACTTGGCTGGCTTTGTCTTCTTGATCACATGTAGTCATTTATAATTTTTCTGGAATGTGTCCATTTAATCCAACATTTCAAATATGTAAGTATAAATTGTTAGTGTCCTCTGTTAAGGCTCTGCTGTGTCTGCAGCTGGGTTCCCTTCCTTTTGCTCTCACTCTTCTCGTGATCTTGCAGAAATGTGTCAACTTACTGCCTTTTTTTTTGTTTTGAGGTGGAGTCTCACTCCGTTGCCCAGGCTGGAATGCAGTGGCTGGATCTCGGCTCACTGCAAGCTCCGCCTCCCCGGTTCACGC
>NW_012111675.1:5755-7148 GCF_000951035.1 Colobus angolensis palliatus
CTAATTATTTATTTTTTATTTATTTATTTTATTTTGAGATGAAGTCTAGCTCTGTCACCAGGCTGGAGTGCAATGGTGTGATCTTGGCTCACTGCAGCGTCCACCTCCCAGATTCAAGTGATTCTCCTGCCTCAGCCTTCTGAGTAGCTGGGACTATAGGCACCTGCCACCACGCCTGGCTAATTTTTTGTCTTTTTAGCAGAGACCAGGTTTCACCATGTTGGGCAGGCTGGTCTCGAACTCCTGACCTTGTGATCCACCCGCTTTGGCCTCCCAAAGTGCTGGGATTAAGGCGTGAGCCACTGCGCTGGTCTTTTTTACATTTTAATAATGTCTATTCTGGCTATAGGGCAAGGTGGCATCTCATTGTAGTTTTAATTGGCATTTCCCTGATGATTCGTGATGCTGAACACTTTTTCACGTTTGCTGGCTATTTGTATATCTTCTTTTGAGAAATGTCTATTCACATGTTATTTGCCCACTTTTTGATGGGATTCTTTGTTTTTTTTCTTGCTGATTGGTTTGAGTTCCTTGTAGATACTTGATATTACCTCTTCGTTAGATGCATAGTTTGCAAATATTTTCGCCCATTCTGTGGGCTGTTTGTTTTCTCTGATGATTATTTCTTTTGCTGTGCAGAAGCTTTTTAGTTGAATTAGGTCGCATTTATTTATTTTTCTTTTTGTTGCATTTGCTTTTGTGGTTCTAGTCAAAATTGTTTGCTTAAGCCAATGTGCAGAAGAGCTTTCCTCGATTTCCTTCTAGAATGTTTATGGTTCAGGTCTTAGATTTAAGTCTTTCATCCATCTTGAGTTGGTTTTTGTATATGGTGAGAGATAGGGATCCAGTTTCATTCTCCTACATGTGACCAGCCGGTTTTCCCAGCACCAGTTATTTGATAAGGTGTCTTTTTCTCCAATTTATGTTTATTTATACTTTGAAGAGATCAGTTGATTGTAAGTATTTGGTTTTATTTCTGGATTCTCTATTCCATCCCATTGGTCTATGTATCTACTTTTATATCAGTACTATGCTGTTTTGGTAACTATACTGTATTAGTCCGTTCTCACATTGCTATAAAGGAATGCCTGAGGCCAGGTGCAGTGGCTCACGCCTGCAATCCTAGGACTTTGAGAGGCTGAGGCGGGTGGATTACCTGAGATTGGGAGTTCGAGACCAGCCCGACCAACATGGTGAAACCCTGTCTCTATTAAAATACAAAAAATTAGCTGGGCGTGGTGGTGCGTGCCTGTAGTCCCAGCTACTCGGGAGGCTGAGGCAGGGGAATCACTTAAACCTGGGAGGTGGAGATTATCGTGAGCTGAGATCATGCCACTGCACTCCAGCCTAGTGACAGAGCAAGACTCCATCTCAAAAAAAAAAAAAATTTGTC
>NW_012111675.1:7198-7672 GCF_000951035.1 Colobus angolensis palliatus
CCAGCCAACTTACTGCCTTTTAAAATAACGAGTATTTGGCTTTGTTGAGTCTTTCTGTTGCATTTTTGTTGTCTAGCTCATCAATTTCTAATCTTATCTTTATAATTTCCTTCCTTTTGCTTTCTTGGGTTTGTTTCCAAGTGACGTTGCTTAGCTCTTTAATTTTCAGACTCTTATATTTTAATGATATAAATATTTAAGGCCATAAATTTTTCTCAAAGTATTGTTTTCACTGCATTTTATCAGTTTTGATATACAGTGCTGTCATTGTTTTTAGTTCTAATAGCGTTTGAATGTCAGTTATGATTACTTATTTGACTTCATTCTTTAGAAGGCTGTTTTTCAATTTTAGAAAGCTTGGATCTTGGGGCTTTTAGTTATCTTTTTTAAAATGATTTCTGGCCGGGCGCGGTGGCTCAAGCCTGTAATCCCAGCACTTTGGGAGGCCGAGACGGGCGGATCACGAGGTCAGGA
>NW_012111675.1:11147-12281 GCF_000951035.1 Colobus angolensis palliatus
GAGACAGGCGGATCACGAGGTCAGGAGATCGAGACCATCCTGGCTAACTCGGTGAAACCCCATCTCTATTAAAAATACAAAAAAAAATGTTAGCCGGGCGTGGTGGCGGCGCCTGTAGTCCCAGCTTCTCTGGAGACTGAGGCAGGAGAATGGCGTGAACCCAGGAGGCGGAGCTTGCAGGGAGCCGAGATCAATGCCACTGCACTCTAGCCTGGACGACAGGGCAAGACTCCGTCTCAAAAAAAAACCACAACAACAACAACGACTCTGAGCCAATAGTTATCTCCCCTCCCCTCCTTCTAGCCCTGGTGGCCACTGTTCTACTTTCTGCCTCTATGAATTGACCTGTCCTAGGTACCTCGTAGACGTGGAATCATATAGTATCTGCCCATTTGCGTCTGGCGTCTTCCACTCGGCGTGTCGTGAGGGTCTATCTGGGCCGTAGCCTGTGTCTGAACGTCCTTCCTTTCTGAGGCTGGATGACGTTCCGTTGCAGGATGGACCCGTTTTGTTTCCATTCGTCTGTGGATGGGCCCCAGGTTGCTTCCCTCTTCTGGTTATTCTAAATATGGCTGCTAGGAACACTGATGGATAAGAATGTGCTTGAGCTTCTGCTTTCGGTTCTTTTGCATTTACAGCTAAAGGCGAAACTGCTGAATCCTCTTCTGACTCTGTGTTTAACTTCTTGAGGAACCGTCACACTATTTTCCACAGCAGCCGCACTGTTTACCTTCCCACCAGTGACGCATGAGGGTTCAGTTTATCCACATCCCACCAACATTATTTCCCTTTTTTTTTTTTATAAAAGCCATCCTAATGGGTGTGATATCTCACTGTGGTTTTTATTTGCGTTTCGTTAATGACGAATGATGTTGAGCATCTTTTCTTTTTTTTTTTTTTTTTGAGACGGAGTCTCGCTCTGTCGCCCAGGCTGGAGTGCAGTGGCGCGATCTCAGCTCACTACAAGCTCCGCCTCCCGGGTTCATGCCATTCTCCTGCCTCAGCGTCTCCAGTAGCTGATAGCTGGGACTACAGGCGCCTGCCATCTCACCCGGCTAGTTTTTTGTATTTTTAGTAGAGACGGGGTTTCACCGTGTTAGCCAGGATGGTCTCGATCTCCTGACCTCGTGATCC
>NW_012111675.1:18400-19020 GCF_000951035.1 Colobus angolensis palliatus
AAAAAAAAAAAAAAATTAATGATTTTAAGGAACCATTCTGAACGCATAGAAAGGTGTCTGTGTCCTCCGCCGCACCTCTGTTCCCTGACTGGCATGTTGCCTCCCTGTGGTGTGGGAGCCCCGCTGGCTCCTGAGTCCTCGGATGCGATACTTGGCTCTTGGATCACCGTTGCTTTCTGCAGCGTCTAGAGGCTCCAGCCTCGTTGTCTGCATTTGTCCCTTAGATCTGGAGTCAGTCATTTCTCCAAAAAGCTCGGGCTCCTTTTAGTGTAAAATATAGAAACCAGTGTTGGGTACAGGCACTCCCGGCGACGGGACTGGGTCTTGTCTCTAGACCTTTGCAGCGGACTGTGCGGAAATACGCTTTTAAAAACATATGCAACATACATCAGAAATTCATACTGAAGCTTTCTATTCAGAGCTGGAGTTTTCTTGTAAGCCTAATATCCTTAATTTTAATCCTTTGTCGGCTGAAAACTCTCATACTCACAAAATCAGCAAAATAATCCATCTATTTTATGCCACAGTTGGTACACAGCTTTGGAAGAGCCACGTCGACACCGGCACTCACCCATAGTATCATCACTGCAGGGTTTTCTTCGTATTTTTTTTTTTGTTTA
>NW_012111676.1:0-1404 GCF_000951035.1 Colobus angolensis palliatus
GTCTCGATCTCCTGACCTCGTGATCCACCCGTCTCGGCCTCCCAAAGTACTGGGATTACAGGCTTGAGCCACCGCGCCCGGCCCACATTTTCTTTATCCAATCCACCATTGAGAGGCATCTAGGTTGATTCCATGTTTTTGCTATTGTGAAAAGTGCTGTGATGAAAATGAGAGTGTATGTCTTTTTGGTATAAAGATTTGTTTTTCTTTTGGATATATAACAAGTATATTCAACCAGCAATAGGGTTGCTGGAAAATGGTTAACTATTTTAAGTTATTTGAGAAATCTCCAACTGCTCTCCACAGCAGCTGAACTAATATACATTTCCACCAACAGTGTATAAGCATTCCCTTTTCTTCACAACTTCACCAGCATCTGTTATTTTTTAACTTTTTAATGACAGTTATTCTGCATGGTGGTGATTGTATCTCATTGCAGTTTCGAATTTAATTTATTTGATTAGTGATGTGGAACATTTTTTTCATGTTTGATGGCCACCTGTTTGTCTTGTTTTGAGAAGTGTCTGTTCCTGTTTCTTTTTCCCACTTTTTAATAAGGTTATTATTATTTTTTGCTTGTTCAGTTGTTTAAGTTCTTTATAGATTCTGGATATTAGATGCTTGTTAAATGCATAGTTTGCAACACTTTATCCCATTCTGTAGGTGTCTGTTTACTCTGTTGATAGTTTCTTTTGCTATGCAGAGGCTCTTTAATTTAATTAGGTCCCATTTGTCAACTTTTGTTTTTGTTGCAATTGCTTTCGAGTCATCAATTCTTTCCAAAGGCCAATGACTGGAATGGTGTTTCCTAGGTTTTCTTCCAGGATTCTTATACTTTAAGGTCTTACATTTAAATATTTGATCCATCTTGGGTTAATTCTTGTATATAGTGAAAGACAAAGGTCCAGTTTCAATCTCCTCCATATGGCTAGCCAGCTATCCCAGCACCAATTATTGAATAATCATCTCCCCATTCGTTATTTTTGTTGACTTTGTCAAAAATCAGATGGCTATAGGTGTGCAGCTTTAATTTTGGGTTCTCTATTCTGTACTACTGCTGCACCACAGACTTTTTCTAAGCCCAGCTTAATTTTGGACCCTATTCACTTTAGTTTTTCCTCACTCTACAGTATCATATGCTATTTTTTTTAAGTTTAGTATTTCTGTCTTTGTATTTACAAATATTTAAAGTTAATGAAAAAAATTATCCTTATTCCAGGTAAATAATCAACGATCAGGAGATCAGGTATAAGGAATAACCTAATAAATCATAAGTTATTGGTCAATTGGGTTTCATAAAGGTAGGTTTCTTCAAGTGGTCTGGAAGCCAAGGAAGAAAAGCCAAACAGATATGACAGCCTAAATTGTTGATTAAGTTTTTAACAGAGCTTTTCACATATCTTT
>NW_012111677.1:0-1157 GCF_000951035.1 Colobus angolensis palliatus
GGCAGGTGCCAGTGGTCCCGGCTACGCGGGAGGGCTGAGGTGGGTGGATCACTTGAGTGAGCCCAGGAGATCGAGGCTGGAGTGAGCTGAGATGACGCCACTGGACTCCAGCCCAGGGGCAGAGAACCTGGCTCAAAAAAAAAAAAAAAAAGAAAAGAGTCCCCAGCAAACAAGGAACAGAAAGGGAAGGGGCCTCCCGCGTCTGACGAAGGATGCCATGAAGAAACCAGGCAGGGCCGCTGTGCCAGGGGCGACGTGAGCCCGAGGCAGGAAAATCCGGGGCAGACGAACGCAGAGACACGGAGCAGGCTGGTGGCTGCCAGGGGCTGGGGAGGGAAACGGCGAGCGACCGTTTCATGGGGACGTAGCCTCCTCCTCTGGGGGCAATAAGAAGGTTCTGGAACCTGATGGCAGTGGTCACGCGATGCTGTGTATGTAACAAAAGTCTCCGCGTTCTGTACTCACAATGGTTACAATGGTGAATTCTGTTCCGTGAATTTTACCATAAGAAAGAAAGCACCTGCTGTCTGATTCCACTTACATAAGACTCTAGACACTGCAAGGCGAGCCACACGTGGAGAGGCGATAAGACGTGAAACAATTCTTAACGTGTCTGGTGTTTTAAATAACAGCATAGGAGGTAAACATTACCTTTTTTCATTCACTGCATGTTTGCAACCAACTGTAAGAAAGTGTCTAATATTTCAACAAAAGCAGCTACAGAATGACCCTAATTTTTCTTGGAAGATGGCTTTGCATGCCTGCAGCTTCTCTGGTCCTTCCCCGGCCCCACACTGCCGTGCAAGACGACGCCACCTCTACGGATACGGAGAGACTTAGTAAAAACAAATGCCCAAGTGTAAAACAGCATATGCTGATTTTTCTGTAAGAAATGCAAGATGGATGTATGTTCCTACTCGTACACATATTCGCATGTACTTGCTCATATTAAAAGCTAGAACAACAACAAGAGGATAAAGTAAAGCTACGGAAACTCTTCTCTCCGGGGGAGAAACAGCACAGACAGGGACAGAACCTGGACTTCTAGCTCTAGAAGTGTCTGGTTTGTTAGTGTTCACTTTGGAACCACAGAGGTTTTTACATATTTATAAAACAAGACTTCATAAAATACTATTTTTTTTTTTGAGACGGAGTCT
>NW_012111678.1:0-1182 GCF_000951035.1 Colobus angolensis palliatus
GTCTCGGCCTCCCAAAGTGCTGGGATTACAGGCTTGAGCCACCGCGCCTGGCTCTTTTCTTATTTTATTAACCTTTTGAAATTAATCATGATGACTGATATCTTCACTGATGTTTTGAATTTTGTTTTACCCTGATTAAAGTCCTTGAAATGGCAATATGGTACTTTTAAGGAATTACACTAAGAATTCACGACCAGATTTTGCACTCGGGCATGGCTGATGTGTGCTAATGGGATGACAGATTGATGAGAGGTATTAACCAGTAGCTGGGCATAAACTGGTGGAGACAATAATGGAATGCACTAGTGCAATTTTGGTAGAAAAAAGGAATCACATAATACAAATATATACTCTAAAGAAGCAATTATCCTTTGAGGTTCTGATCAAAGCCTCCAGAAATAGCTTTCTATGCTTTGCTTTGTACCACATATCCCTACTACCCTAGCCATAACTGGTGTGATTGAGCACTACCTCCCTTCTCCAAACACAGGCTGACCTGTGGCTTCTTACAATACATTTTTTAGTGGAAATTTTCACTACCGATTGGTAACTATGAAGCAAATAAGTCATTTACCTTTTGCACCTTTTGTGATTAAATACAGTGAGACCAAGGCACAAGAGTATTCTAGCAAAGAGATACAAAAAATCATAAAGTTTTGAAAATCATGAATGAGTAGAAATATGAAGCTGAGCAAAAGTAAGGCAAGTTATTTAGAAGTGGCTGGAAGAGTATAAACCATAGAGAAAAGAGCCATTGTGTCTCTGTGAAAGCAGAGCATTAGTGCAAAGACCTGCTGAGGCACATTCTGTACTGATACATGGACTTTCATCCCTGGGAATTGTAGGAGAGAGGCCACTGCCATGATACTTTTACTTCCATAAATATTCTTATCCATTAACATCATGTGTTCTGATCCTTTCTTCTCTCTCACCTTAAATAATTGATGATAAGGCCGGGCGCAGTGGCTCACGCCTGTAATCCCAGCACTTTAGGATGCCAAGGTGGGTGGATAACGAGGTCAGGAGATCGAGACCATCTTGACCAACATGGTGAAACCCTGTCTCTACTAAAAAACAAAAATTAGGCCGAGCGCAGTGGCTCAAGCCTGTAATCCCAGCACTTTGGGAGGCCGAGACGGGCGGATCACGAGGTCAGGAGATCGAGACCATCCTGGCTAACAC
>NW_012111679.1:0-1453 GCF_000951035.1 Colobus angolensis palliatus
GTTCAAGCGATCCTCCTTGCCTCAGCCTCCCTAGTAGCTGGGACTACAGGCACATGCCACCACGCCTGGCTAATTTTTGCATTTAGTAGAGATGAGATTTCACCGTGTTGGCCAGGCTGGTCTCAAATTCCCAACCTCAAGTGATCTGCCTGTCTCGGCCTCCCAAAGTGCACTTCGGCAGTGAGGTGCAGCTGACCACCACTCACCAGCCTCTCACAGGCCACTGGCAGAGCCGAGGGGTAAGGGCCCCAAGGTAGGGGGTGTCAGGCTAAGGTCCAGAAATGCAGGTTGGGACCTCATCCACCTTTTTGTTTTTAACAGACAGGGTCTCGGTCTGTTGCCCAGGCTGGAGTGCAGTAGCAACATCACAGCTCACTGCAGCCTCCATTTCCTGGACTCAGGCGATTCTCCCACCTGAGCCTCCCAAGTAGCTGTTACTTACAGGTGTGGGCCACCACACCTGGCCTTACCCGACCCTTCGAAGGTTGCTGCATTGCAGGCATTGGGGCCTGACCTTCTTAGAGGAAGGCATTGCTCTTTGGGGATCTGGGTTCTCAGGCGGTATCACCAGTCTCCTTTTCCCTCCTCCTCCTCCTGACCCTCCCTCCTCCCATGGGTCAGGCCTCTCCTTACTGTAGAATAGGGCAGTGGCCTCTTTGATGGGCTCCAGGATCTTCCCCAAGCGGTGCTCGGCGGCACCCTGCAGATGACAGGAAGAGATGAGGAGATGCCTCTGCACAGGGGGCACGGAATATATCCTTTCAGCGTGGCCAAGGCAAATGTCGGGGTGGGTGTGGCAAGGAGTGGGTGGGGCCGTCCAGGGTGCAGGCTGGCTGCAGGAGGGCCCAGACCTAGACACATGGCATGGACTACCAAAGAGACGGCTGGGCCCCGAGTCACTCCTAAGCCCAGAGTTCAGCAGCAGTGGGGCTCTCCTCGTGGCCAATCAGTTTTGACATGCTTCAGACACCTGGGCCTACCTGGCCCTGCAACCAGCCTGTCACGTGACCTGGGGCAGCCCAGACTTCTCTCCTGGAGTCCCATTGCTGCCTCTATAGAATGGGAGGTGGGCAAGGAGATGCCCTCCCTGGCCTCTTTACGCCCCAGGCTGCTGTGATCTCTGAACTCCAGGTCCTTTAGCTGGGAGATGGGTACATGGTCCTGGCCTTGCCTCTACCTCTACTCTCAGGGCAATGCCTGGAAACAGTGGGCTCTGCTACCTCTAGGAATCCCTGTGGCCTCTGCCCCATGGCCTGTCACCCCAAATCGGGGGCTGGGTGGTATGCATGGATTAAGCAGGGAGAACCCAATGGTTTTAGGTGACAGCCCCTCTGGGTTGTCACCAGCTGCCTGGTACACAGGCTTATTTGAGAAGTCAATGTTTGCAGAGGCTAAAAGTACCCTAGGCAGGCGGCGAGGCGGGCACAGGGCAGGAGGGTGGGCTCACCTCAGC